>NC_056703.1:22211851-22521851 GCF_018831695.1 Puntigrus tetrazona | reverse complement strand
TGGAGGGACGAGGTGAAGCCGGAGGAGAGGAATCCCGAGGCGACGGATGGTCGACGACAGACCAAGGCGGAGCCGGAGGGACGATGGAGCCTGGTGAAGCTGGTGGACTGACGGACCACGGTGGAGAGGAGGAGGGAGCTAGGAGCCCAGGGGAGCCGACGGGTCTCACGAGCCGAGGAGGAGTCTGGGTCTCGGAGGCAGGACGGCAAGGCGAGGGATCCTTCAACCTCGACGGCGATGGAGACCGGCAGACCCGTGGCGAGCTCTGGATGGTGAGCTGAGGGTGAGCGCAGGGGCTGCTGGGATCCATCGGTGGCGTATGACCAGGGTGGGAGGGAGGGAAAACTGGAAGCGCACGCGGCGCGGGGCACGGGAGGAGCGCGACGCGTGGCGCGGCACGGAGGAGCGCACGTGGCGCGGGCACGGAGGAGCGACGCGGCGCGCGGGCACGGAGGGAGCGCGCGGGCGCGGGCACGGAGGAGCGCCGCGGGCGCGAACACGGAGGAGCGCGCGCGTGGCGCGGGCACGGAGAGGAAGGCGCGCGTGGCGCGGGCACTGGAACTGGAGGAGCGCGCGCGTGCGCGGGCACTGGAACTGGAGGGAGCGCACGTGGCGCGGGCACTGGAACTGGAGGGAGCGCACGTGGCGGGCTAACGGGGCGGCTGGGCGGAACCAGCGGGCTAACGGGACGGCTGGGCGGAACCAGCGGGCTAACGGGACGGCTGGGCGGAACCAGCGGGCTAACGGGACGGAGCGCACGCGGCGCAGGCAATGGAGGAAGTTTTTGGGGATCCAGCAGCCCTAGGTGGGAAATCAGCTCACCCTCAGCCGATGTGCAGTGGGCGGAGCTCCACTCCGCGCTCTCCTTGCAGTCGGCTCGCTCCACCGTGGTGAGCCCTGTTGCTGGCTCACGCACCTGGTCTGACGTATTCGGCTCGGGTCCTGTTACGCTCCACGGCTCGGTCGCTCTCTCTGGCGATGGGTCCGTGGTTACGCTCGACTCGGCCCCCGTGTCAGCGGTGGGCTCAGGCTGGGGCTCGACCATGCGGTGGAGGGATGAGCTGGGCTCTGGATCCTGAGTGGGGCTGGTGTCGTTGTCCTCCAGTGCAACAGTCCTCGACGATTTGCACGACACCAGCACCCACTCGACGTACGCGGCGATGCTCTCTCGAGGACCGCTCCCGGACAGCTGCGCCTGATTGGAAACGTTTAGTGCGCGGAAGTAGATTCCGCACAGAAAGCTGTCCGGTAACGAGTCGTTGGCCAGGTGGAGGAATAGCGCGGTATATTCCTCGAGAGAGCAATCCCCCTGCTCCAGCAGGAGGATGAGGAAATTCGGGTCTTGGTACGGGGAATACATGAAAACAAAATAAAAGAAATAATCGCCGCTAAACTTGTACTTTTGTACGGTCCGATCTTCTGTCACGGGTGTGATAGGCACGAGAGCAGACAAAGACTATAAATGAACATAAACTTATTTTAATCCACTTCAGGGATGAAATAAACAATATACATACAGGCGGGCAGGCAGATAGACGGAACAAAATCACACATATAAGGACGAGATCGGACAAACGGAACTGAAAACACAGGACTTAAATACACCAGGTTAAATGACTAAATTAACTACACACAGCTGATGACAATGACATAATTAACATGGAGGGAAGGCAGGGCACAGGGAGCACATGGCACAAGACAAAAACATAAACAAAGAGTCCAGAGACGTGACACTGAAGTAAATTAAAATGATGCTCTCCTTTTTAAAATACAGTATCCGAGCCCATAGAAAAACCCTTAAGTGTGCCGGTTGAAAACAAATCTGATGTCAATATATTTTGGGCATCACTCAACATAAAACCTCTTTGAGTATAGTGTGTGCATGGCTGTAAAAGCCTTTCATTCAATGCTTTTTGAGTGGGCTCCAAGATTAGAGGACTATCTCAGCCTATTGCTTTTTTTCCCTCTTTGCCTCCAGCTACGGTAATGGGCTAGCAAAAGCGACATTGACGTTCTTGCAACTTTAAGCTCCTAGAGCATTTCTTTTGATATCCATTTTTTATTTTTTCGTTTTCTACCCATCGGATGGTACTTGTAGGAAACAACAAAGGTGAAAAGAGTAAAACTGCAGGACGCCTCCTGATCGGAACGGGGACGTGTTTTCTTACTGTTCCCTTAATGTTAACTGTGGAGAAATAAAATCGCATTGTTCAGGGTCGTGTCTTCTGTATTAAAATGAAAATAAATGTTACTGTCAGTCTGTTGGCTGTCCGTTGTCATCTTATATGCATAGAGTGATATTTTATTTCCTTTATAGAACAAACAAAATTCTTAAGACATCAATATTTCAGAGAAGACATGATGCTGAAAATGATATTGCTGCCAAGTAAGGGACCAGTGATTTGTTTTTAATGGTTCAAACACTTTTTATCCACTGCAATGTGAAGATTTACATGATGTGCTCAGTCAAGACTTTATTATTTTTTTTTATTTGAATAGATCAAATCTTAATTTATGACCAACACGCGTGGACATCCATTGGGGTTCACATACTTTTGCAGCAGCGTGCAATTCTGCTTGATTTCCTTTTTTTTATGCTGTGGATTAAAAGGGGAACTATGTAGAATGAAATGTCAATCCGTATCTAATATGAATAAACAGAAACAAATAGGAGAAAAGGGTGCTGAACTCTCAAGGGCACAAAAAAACAATTTATCGTTTCTGTGAAATCCTCCTTTGTGGATGGATGGTGAACACTACAGCGCTTGTCATAAATAAATATTTATCTGCGTTCCCCGCGGCCTCGTCTTTCAGGCCTGAGCTCAACACATATGGGAGCTGTTGAAACTTTTGATACGAATCTGTCTCTTGGTTTATTACCTGGGAACAGTTTTATGGAGTCTTGGCCACTTTCTCCCATAACAATTACGGAGTTGTCATTCACGCCGCGATCTTCAACGACAGTCGAGCGATACGGCGCATTAAGAATTACGCTATTCTGCATTTTTTTTTTTTTTTTTTTTTCTGTTGTTTGTTTGGACTTCAGTGCATGCAGCACAAGAATGCAATTACGCATTCAACTAATTTTAAAAAATCTGCTGAACGTACAGGCTGAGGGAGGCCGGCTTTTGCTTAATGTTAAAAACTGAAATCAATCTCAAGGGGCTTTTTATGCAAATGCTCAAAACTGTTGATCTGACACCTCCTGTTTTGCACGGCGTAAGGTAAAATTTAATTGCGCGTGTGTGGGGCTCATTTATTTACTTTTTATTCTTAGAAATACTGAGTGAAATGCAGCTTGTTTTGATGTTTTCCACATCAAAATAACTTATTTTGGCAATCATTTGTAACCATAAATATAGTTATACCACGGTCTGCCTGAATACTCGATTCTGACTGGCTGATAGGTATGCATTAAAACTCTTTATTGCACAGGTCAGTTTAATCACCGCTCTGTGTTAATGCGCTCATCGAGCAATTGCGCTGCATGCATATACAATGGTTTCCCTAAGACTTTTATTAATAAAACAGCCTAGACACTAGACCGCTATTTATTTTTCCCCAACAGCAAATCACTGTTTTTGAAACACAGCTTCATTATTTGTAGAGAGACAAAGCTGTCATCTCTCTATCTCTCTTTCTCTTGATCATTCAATCATTTTTATTTAGAACTTTTGAATATTGAATATTGTGTATTGAATATTGCGCTGTGAAACATTAACGGCTTTATGGCGACAGTTTAAAGGGGATAATAATGGCTTGCTGTGCATTTAAAATCTGCTTCTTGGCCTCCACGTCATGCATTAAAATCATTTAACGCACAGCTAGCTATGCGTTATCCCTTAAATATTCCATGATTTGGTTTAAGGGGCGTATATACACGTGAAAACGCGGAAATGTTTTACTACTTAAGCTCTGTCTGTTAATTTAAACGACAAAAGGATGTTGGAGCCTGAAAACAGGTTTCAAAGTGCACGTTTTTGAAAACCATAGAAGAAAAGAATGATATTACAGACACGCATTACACATGTAATGTTTTTGGACATTATCACACATCCATGTTAACGGGAATCATGCATTATGTATCCTTATAACGCCGTAGCTCTGTGGCACTTATACAAAATATTATACATTTATATTAACTAACTAGCGACATAGACATCTATTTAACTGACTAATGGCAGATTGAAACCAGTTTGATCATTTTATAATAGTTTAATGGCACTAGTGGTGCAAATCTCAACACATTCATTTTATATTAGCAGGCTAATGCTAAAAACAAGTAGCTACTTTTTAAGTGAATTAGATCAAAACGGACACTTTGTTTTCTGTACAGGGTGTTAGAGGTAGACCGCTTTGACTCTGTAAAATCCTGTCTAGCACTGTTCAGTTTGTGATTGCACTATTGTTATTGGAAACCTTGTCTCTACTGCTACCAGCTTTGGCGAAGTGATGCAGCTAAATTACATTCTTCTCCACAATTTATTGCTGAAGTTTTCGCTCTAAAGTTAAATGTTGCTCACAGCATTTGTGACAGATGCGCGGCGGACACCGCAAAGATTGCAAATCTATCATTTTCGGCCTCCATTGTGTGCATTTTCCCCCCGTCTCTGTGTTTTCAAAATGAGCTTCTTTACTTGTAAATCTAAAGGAGACATTGTGAGGCAAATGGCCTTCGACTCACAATCCATCTGCATTTTCTATACATGAAAGAAGTGAAATGTAACCTCATACAAATGAGATGAAACCTGCTTGTTTCAGGTATCTCTACACAATGGCCACTGAACAAAATGCAAGCTAACAATGGAAGAATAAGGATTATTTCTGTAAAACAGTGGCTTTTGAACACTCATTTGAAAGTATCTTTTTTTTTAATAAAAAAAGAGGTTTTATTGTCATGACAGAAAATGAAAAGAAAGAAAATTAGATGTTTTATTCGGTATTTTGACATTGCACGAAAATGTCTTCCATGGTACACCATACTCTGATGTGATGTAGGACCGGTTGCTTTTTTTTGGCTTCATTTCAGGTCATTGAATGTTGAAGTTAGACTTACTGTTAAGGTTACATCGGCATTACTGATAAAACGAGATCACGGGAACAACATACGGCGCTTAAGAGGCCAAATTTCATTTCGTTCTTTTCAGCCTTCGTCATCCAGATTATCGATTCATCTCGGAGAGACTAAATCAAGTGAAAGTTACCCAGCCAAAGTAATCTCTATCCTGCAATATCACTGGCAGTGTAGCCCTTCCCGCCACCCCCCGTCCTCTGAGAAAACACGTCCTCACTCAGAACCAGGATGACATCAGACAGATTGAATTGCATGAAAGCGTTTAACTCCCTGAGAAAATGTATACCTCCCTCGGTGGGAGATTCTTTCTCTACTCCACAGTCTTATTCATTTAATTTCCCTCGGCCTGATGCAGACTGTATTACAACATTGATCAAAGAGCAGATAACACTGCACACTGCTAATGGCCTCCTCTTTCTGATCACAATTCTCCTGACTGCTGTGAGTCGCTGTTGCCCTAAAGTGTTGTGCATGTCCCCAAAACCCAGTTAGCTCAAGTACCATATCCTCGGTAATTATAGTGCTTTTTTTTGTCAAACAGAAAGCCTTTTTTTAACCACTAGATTTTGCGAGATGGCTGCTGTTGCAAAACTCCCTGCCATCATTTTAAGATGTTCTGGGTGGTTGCCAGGGTGATGTGATTGTTGGTAGTGTACTGCTATGTGTTTTCCAGGATGTTTTTTTTTCATGGTTGCTAATTGGTTACTAAGGGGGTGTTTACACAAGCATGTCCTGATTTTGCTGAGTTTGATGTGAACATTTTAATCCAAAAATGTAGTCTTGAGTATACCTCTGCACCTAAACTTGACCTTACTCAGGAGTAATGCCTAAAATCAGTGGAGATGACAGATGGTTGACACTGATGTTCAATCACAGATCACTGATTGTAAGCCTAAACTTCGCAGAAACTATAAACCGTTTCTTCAAATCTGATTGGTTAATCACAATGTTGTTCCAGGGTCAACAAAGAGGTTGACCTAGGAACACGTCGAACTCAGCAAAATCAGGTTCTTCAACTAAAAACTTGGAGTTTTGTCAGTTTATTGTTTTAACAACAGTGTTTTAGGGGCCTCAAAGCACAAAAACTAAAAAATGTTTCGAAGTTTGGCATCTCTGTGTAAACTCTAGAACGTGTGTTCGTTAAGTGACATCGCCAACTACTGGACATGCATAATGCAGTATTTCTTATCTGTTTTACATAACCCTCGCCATGTAATGTACTAAGAGAAAAAGATGAGAATGAAAATGCCTCTGATACTGACTGTTATTAATATTAATTAAACAATATAAGACAAAGACAAAATCACTCACTACTTTTGACAGGTCTTTTATAGCTTTGATAAGAAACAAAGGAAGTTTAATTATTACAGTGAGGACTATGCTGTTTTATTTTACATTTACTGAACTTGCATAGTAGGCTGTTAACCCATTGCTATAGTCTTCAAGATATTAATAATCATGATTACAATATTGACCAAAATAATCGTGATTATGATTTGCCTTATAATCAAACAGCCCTAGAAGGTACTTGAGGGTGAATAAATGATGACTGTTTTTTTCATTATTGGGTGAACCATCCTTTTAGAAAGATCAGCAAATGTTGTAACAAACGTGTGGCTTATTGTTAGTTAATGTGAGGGACTAGTGGAACTATATTTGATTGAATCTCTAATATAGTGCTTTTTATGAATAGATATTGGTTTTCAGCATTGAAACTCAAAATGTCTTAATTATAAACACACACCGGTTCATAGCACTCGCGGTTTTACCAGTTACTGCATTTTCATGTCTTTCTAATTATTTTCCTATAAGCGACTAATGAAACCAAATTCACAGAAACTGCCTACTTCTGTCTTGTTCAGTATTTATAGAAATGTAATTTCCATTTTATAACAAATAAACCCATATTTGAGTGATCTCATATCAAAACCAGGATTATGACTTTGCAATCCTCATAATATCATACTTTTGTTTGCTGACCACTGGCAGAGTATCATCCAGTTGTTTTATTATATGCCCATTTGAGCAATACGGGCATTCTATTAAGCCCTAACAGATAGATATCTATCCTCTTTTTTTTCCCCACAATAGACGGATTACTGCATGGACGATTTGGGCCTGTATCCAGATAACTGTCATATCTCATCATATGTTGGGAAAACAGTTGAAAAGCAGCATCTGCTTGCTCCCTTTTTGTTCTCAGTTTGAAGATTTTGAGCTCTTTAGTCGGACTTTCCCTAAGGTGCATTGTTCTTGACTCTAAATTGTACAGTTTTTCTCATCATACGGTTGTTCCCATCAGTGGCATGTGCAAAAGAAACCTGAACAACAAAATCTGGTCCACGTTGTATCTCTTTGGGACTAAGAACCACCTTATGCAAAAAGAGAGAGATAGTGTTTCCTCAGTGGCAGGAAATGCGTGTGTTTTGTAATGTTTTTACGTTGCGGAGCATTGTTTGCTCTTGCGGTTGCATCATATTTCATGCAGCTTACCATTAAAATACAAATATGGATTTAGCTGTCATATTTTTCTTACAGCCCCCACCCCTTTTTCATTTCCACAAAGCAGCGGCTCATTTCACTAATTAGTTCAGGACTTTTAATTTCAGTTAAAAAGTTGAAAGGCATTGGGCATGACTTAACCAGCCCTGCCTCATAATCCTCTGTTTCTTTTAATAAAGACACTGGGTAATAAACTCAGCAAAAAAATACAATAAATAAATAAATCTCTCTTTTTAGGGGACTGTATTTTAAAGATGATTTAGTAAAATTCAAATATGCTATATTAGAAGGTGTTTCAATGTATTTCCTGAGCATCCGCATACACCTGTGGAACATTCTTTATTCCATTATTGTTCAAAAAATATATTTTTTTCCCTTTTGCTGCACAAGAAACATTTCTAAGTATAAATGTTGACAACTGTTGTGTGGTTTAATTTATTTTTTTTTTGTGGCAGCATGACAGCTTTTATTTGAAATAGATGTGTTTACCATTACAAATAATTTTTCACAAAACCAATTTAATATTTTGCTAAATAAAAGCATTTTTTTCACTTTAAAAAGCATTAATGATCCCAAACTCTAGTGGATGATGATGATGATTATTATTATTATTATTATTATTATTATATTATTATTATTATTATTATTATTATTATTATTATTATTATTATTTACTATGAACAGTGTTTCGTTAATATGGACTCATAGTCCAAGTCACTTTTTTCCCATTAGCTTTGTCATTATATATATTAGACTTTTGGAGTTCACAACCAGAACTATTCATTTTATTTTATCAACTATTCATCACTTTTTTAACATGAGTTTAACACGAATTTTTAATTAACTCACAAAAAGCAATATTTCAAATGGTTATAATATTTTCATGTCATATTATAGCTAAGGGCAAGTTAAACAACACATGTGTGGGAGTCTGTAAGTTAGTACTCTATTTGTCAAATTGGATAATTACTATACCTGCATATAAAAGACATTAACACACACACACATACAGGCTGTGTGCTATTAGATAACTCTGCTAGACAGCCTGTGTTAATTGGCTCCGTTAGCTACAGCAGTTCACATGAACTAGAGAGATGGGTTTGTGGGATATTCATCCATCACACAGCCTGGCAAGTTAGGGAGAGATCTATAGATGAGGCTTCATCAGCCCAGAGAGACTGATGGAGCAATATAGCAAAGTGATGGGGAAAGTCAAGGCTGATTTGTAAGTGTATGACAGTAGTTCCCAAGTCTCAGAAGCCGTGTATCATTCCAACGTACATATGACATCATTTTAGTTGATTTTATGTAATAATGTTAACTATAAAGTATTAAACATGATACATTTTTTTGTTTGCATAATATATATGGGTGTTCTGTTTATATCTATTGTGTGTGTGTGTGTGTACAAATAAACAACACATACGGTATATATTTTGCAAAATATATATATATATATTTATATTTATATATTTATAAAAATATATTTGCATATGTGTGTATTTATATATACATAATTCACATACATAATTCATATACTTAGCACACATATATAAACAAAAACTTTTATTTTGGAATGTGATTCTTCACGACTAATCGCTTGACAGCACATATATAAAAATTGTCATTTCATTTTAATTTCAAAATCTATTTTAAATAATGTCAGAATGCAAAACTGGATTCAATTCAAAAGTTATAATAATAATAATAATACAATATCAATCCTTTTTATTTATATAGCGCTTTTAACAACACAGGTTGCATCAAAGCACTCAATAGTCACAATAGTAATAACAACAGCAACAAAAATTAACTCACATAGGCTATAAATTTTTTTTAACGTTTTATTTTATAACAACAGCAAAAGTAAGTCTGCTTGTTTATTTACATATTTTTTATTTTAGATATATTTCCTCTCAATTGCTGTTGTGTGTCTAAAGGGCCCTCGTAAACATGCAGCAATATGAAATTAGTTAATTGGATCACCAGAAAATGACTTTTATGTCATGACACATAATAGCTGAATCGTGACTCCAAGTAATCAGAGGAAAGCTTGAATGTTGTTTTTAAGAAGTGTTTGTCTCAGGCAGTGAGAAGCAGTGATGTATGACTGAAAACGCGCTCCTTTTAATGCAGATGGAAGACCCACTTGTGTGTGTAATGTCAGTGTGAGTAAGACTGACTCATCACTTTACTGACCTCACTGTGCTGTGGTTAAACTACAGAGTAATTACTTCACATGCTCTGACACCGTACTGTCAGACCCGAGGTACCGGTATTCCGAAGATTGTCCCTTTTAATAGTACTTTTCCCCACGCTTCTCTCTCTCCTTTCGACAGAAACCTTGAGAGACCTATATTCGGCGGATTTATTGTGCCAGTGGGAATACCATGTCAATATCAAATTACATATTGGCACATATTACATATTATCTCTGTCCTCCAGAGCCCTGTAGCTTCCTGCCTGATTTACAGCTGTTGATTGGTTAACAGTCCACATCGCTGATTTACGGCCACCCCTATACCACACTTCAGAGATGCCACCGACTGCGCCAGCTGTCCTGCTGTATTACGTATAAACCTAGAACACTCAATCCTGCACAGAAACCACTGAAGAGATGCCGTTCAGTTTCACTTATTGGGACTGGGTTGGATAGATCGGAATTGTTCAGGAAGTCGTGCACTGTAAGGATTTATTTAGAGTTTTCCTTTAGCATGATTTACTTTCTTCCATAAATACGATTGCTTGGTTGGTTGATTATTTGGTATTTGTGTTTATTTGGGCTGGGCTGGGCTTTTTACAGCGAGAGTACTTCACGGACACGCAGTTTATTCAGCATTGTTGGTTTCTTGTACGCTGCATACTTTTTAGTGATAAAAAAAAAAAAGAAAAAAACAACGTTCCTCCTTTTTTGCAGTAGTCTTGCAGCGATCTTGCCTGGGGCTCTACAAAACCTGTGCTCTTACCTCTGCCATATACTTCAAATCAATAGCAGAGGCGCTGGGCAAAAGTCATTGATTTCCATTAGACTCATACTTCTATGATATATTTCTTATGATAAGTGGTTTTTATGATATCGAAAGTGTCAATGAATCATATGATTTCTACTTACCCTTGCAGAAAAGTACAGTGCTCGTACACAGAGAAGGTTTCAAATCATAATACCATGGTGCTCTGATATTTACCGTGGCGCTGAAAAACAAACCGTTTCCGCGATTCACTTCCAAGAAACATACAGCAGTACAAACACATGCAGAAGTGCTTGCCGTAAAACGTCACGCGCGCATTTTCGCCGCCGTTATTCATTCATGTTTTCGTTTGCTTCAAATTTCTTCACGATGGACTCTCTTAGCAACAGCAAGAAAGCAACAGCTGCTATTTCCGCTCTTTTTAATAAGAGCGCTTGTAAGTAGCTCGGATACTTCTGACACCAAGCTAATAGCATGTTAAAGTGCTAGTTTGAACGCGAAACGGTAATGAAACAGAATGAATAATTTTCGCTCCATCCAACACGTTTGATGCATTTTTTTTTTTTTCTCTCGCTCTTTCTTTTATGACATCTCAGAAGGCAGAGGAGGATGAGGATGAGGAGGAGGCGCTCGGGATATTGGAGCGGGATAATTATGGCGTGGCGATACAATTGCGGTGGCTAATGAAGGCACTAAGCTGATGTACAGCACAGCAGGTTATTGTCACTCTGCGGACCCTCCCTGCAGCACAGAGGCCTGGAGTTATGAGGAGTTATGAGACGCGCTGGATGGGAGACATAAGAGAAACTTAAATCACTCTCAAGGCTCCTTGTGGCAATTTAACAATCTGCCCACATCCTGTAGTAATTTCGCTGTGCTTGTTCGGGCCTTTTGATATCTCACGGCTCATTAGCTTAGTGGGTTTCACTAAGTTTTAAACTGTTTTTATTAGACTCTTCTCTGAAAAAACTATGAGGAGAAAGATGAGGCCTGCGAGAAACTAATGCGAGACATATTTTTATGGAATTGTACTGCTGAGACCGAGCAATACAAAGCAACAATAGCTCCCACCGCCGTCGGAGAAAGAAAGTAATCATTAATGTCAACAAGAACAAAAACCTTATACTGTGTGTAAAAATATATACTGCATGCTAAAGTCGCTGCAGAAAAACACTATAGCATCATCTGAAGTAGTCTGGACCTGCTGAAAAGACCAGTTGAAGACCATCTTATTACACGGAATATTCTGTTCTGCCATTCTGCAGTTAAATATATTTGTATAATGGCCCCCAAAGTATATAATTGACTGTTGCCTCAGCAACCAATCTGCTACATGGTGCTAGTGAAATGAAAGGCATGAAACATGATACAGTAATTTCATCTATCTATCGCAAAAACAAATATAGGGGTCCATATTTGGTTTGCTTATTTAGTTATAAATTTGCTTAATGATCATAAATCTGTTTAGTTAGGATTAAGCAGATTAGCATAAGGCTGCGGCATAACAAATTGTGGATATTGGTAGTTAATAAATAAAAATTGGACTGTGTCCATAGCAAACATGTAGAAAAAGAGAGAGAAAACTTAACGTACAAACAACGTGAGAAAAAATGATCTTGATTCTTGGAGTTACAGATAGCACGGGAGGGATCTTCAACGTTAGAGCAGGACACCATAGGCCACAATGATACTTCAACTATAATATCCATATATTTTTTATTATAGTCATAATATTTTGTGTACTTCAGTACCTTTTATTATGGGGTATAATGGTATATGGCGTTCATTAATTAAAAAGTCAAATTTAAGCAATCGTTAATTTGTATGATTTAATAATTATTTTACATTTGGAATTTGTTACGAACAGTTCATAATTTTAAATGAAATGGTTGAATAAGGCCGCAAACATATATGAAACAAAATATCTGGATTCTGACAATGGCAAAATGAATGTAATGTTCAGAAATGTAAACTTATATTTCCTAACGATGCACTGCAGCAAAAGATAGTACCAACTGAAGTAAAATAATTTTTTAGCTGCTGAAAATGCCAGTGTTCTAATCATTTTGGCCACCGCATATGCTAGTTGTTGCCATAGTGGCAATATGCAAATCATTCAGCAGAGTCTGTGAAAAGTATCTTCTGAAACGGTTTGCATCCTTAAACATTTTCAGCGTTCAAATAGCCGTATGTCCAGTGTCAAAAGTCATCTAACCCCTAGAATCATGCCCATGGTTTCACTTGAGCCCTGTGCATCATTAATTCAGAGGTAAGCCGAGCCACCCTGGAGATATGTGAATGGCTGCTTCACTAGCAGTAATTAAAGTCTAGGATGGGCTGAGCAGCAGTCAATGCCCTCGGGCTTATTCTGTGTGACTCCCATTTCAGTCTCCCGCCCCCTGCCTTCCTCACGCACACTTCCACAAGCTTTCTTATTTTGATTGTTTCATTTTCCCTATGCTGCTAAGCCAACTGCAAGCGGCACTTACTCTGAATGATTTTTCCCGGCAAGTACACCGATTTTACCTGATTTTAAATACTGTAAATGGTCAATGGAAATTTTCTTGCCGTACACTTAAAAAAAGTTACTGTGATTTTAACAGGAAACAAAATCTTAGAGAGTAGAACTTAACGGTCAGTTTACTCCCAAAAAGACAGTTTGGGTTTTTTTTGTTAAATGAGAAAGTATTAAGTAGCCAATGCATTTCAAATTATAGGTTTAGAACTAAATTTTTAATTTGAGTCCGCATAAAATGTAATGCACACAAACATTTAGCGGGAAAGAATATTCTGGACTTTTTTCAAAAGGAATTGCAAACTGTATTTTCAATTGCGTTTTCCACACGTGGCTGTAAAAATTTACAGTTAGCATTTTTGCTTTCGTGACTGCCACAAGCAAAATCTGTTAGCAAATGTTTCTCACGTCTTACGAGCTATAAGCGTGTCATATTTAAATAGAAAAAATGGATTACCACTTTCGCTCTTTCACTCACTTTGCATCTTGCGTGTAACCTGACAAAACTCAAATGGAAACATTTCAATTTCCTGTGCCTTCACGGAAAGCTGTCAATGAGGGGGCGGGGCTATATTATGGGACGTGTTTGTATTGGAAGGTGACATCACTCATAGACAATGGAGGTAATCAGTAAAGGCTCTGCTAAAGGCAGCTGCTAATTATTTCTTGCCTGTGTGAACGAACCGACAACCTTGTTGGCGCATAATTTTGTCTATTTTACCCCAAATGTAGCAATTATATGCAGAGAAATTGAAAAGGCAAATGTGGTAATTAATATTGCTGTTTAAATATGACACACTCGTAGTTAGTAAGACATGTGAAATACAGTTTTCAAATGGACTTTTTTCATTTGAAATGTGGCAGTCACTGTGCATCCACAAAAGGGAAAATGCAATAGGTCAATGCATGATTTGCAACTGCGTTTCGATTATGTTAGAATTTATGCGGCCCACGTGAGGGAAACGCAATGGAAAATACATTTCGCAATTCCTTTTGAAAATAGAAAATAATTCGAGAATTTATTTGTTACCGACATTCTTAAATCATTAAAGGCATTAAAAATCAAGAAAGTCATTGAGGTTTGAGCAAATAATAACATTAATAAGATTTTGTTGACTGGAACTATCAGTTTAAAGCCCCCCACCCACTTTTTTAAAATGAAATAAAACTCTAAATAAGAAACAAAATCTGCCAGCAGGTGGCACTAAATGTCTTTACGAGACTTTCCTTTGATTCGTTCAAATGGCTGATTCATTCAGGAATTCAGTAAACAGTACGTTAACTGCGTTTAAATATTTTAATCACTTTTTTCTTTCTTTCTTCGTAATCAGTTAAGTTAATGTGTTGAACTGACAGCCCTACTTTAAAACATTAAAGAAATTTTACCAACCCCGAATTTTTAAGCGGTAACTTACATTATTCAAAAGTGCTCCTTTCACAGTAGAAAGAAAATCAAATAAGTTTGGAATGACATGAGGGAGAGTAAATGAAGACAGCATTTACATCTTGGATAAATTATCCTTTTAAGCATGGACAGAAGGGAGGATCTCTCTTGCCTGTTCATTTCTCCTCCTGCTCACTTAAAACCGAATATGAAGAAGCAACGATGAAGAGCAAATGGCTTCAGAAATATGGCTATGTATGTTCACACTCTGAATATTTCAAAGGATTCTCTATATTGTCTCCAGAGATCCATTAAAGCAAAAGCAAGAAACTTTAAAAGAATTCATCAACTGCTGAGCTTGAGAAGTGTACAGTAAGATATCGAGCTACTGTATCAACAGTTTGTGATAGAAATAAGGTTAAAAGTCAATAACGTTAACACATTATTCTGTAAAGGGAGAAATTCACGCAAACGGCAAATTGTTTTGCTACGTTTTAGCACTAATGATTCGGCTTACGATGCACACGCATCTCTAAACGGGGCTTTCTACATGCCAAAAACAACCACTTTTGATGTTTTCCATGTGAGCGCTCGAATCATTATCTTTTTTCCCCTCCAGAGGAAGAAAATGGGCCGTTTTTTTCTCAGCTTTGATTGATCTGTGTCTTGGGCACTGACGTGCTTGCATTAGAGATCCTGAAGTGAGGACATCATCTAAACATTTCCAATTCCGTATGGCACTCCGGCACTTCCACACTCTCAGGAGGGGTGTCTGGTGCCATTCACAAGATGATGTCATGCTATGAGTCTTTCCCTGCGGTTTCCGTCTGATCTCATCCTGAAGAGGAGTGGATACCCTTTCATTTGTCAAATGCGACGCGATATCAGGTCATTTCTCAAACGTTCTTGCCACTTCAATTCTGGAAATATCGACTTTTGGGAACGTAAGAGAGCACCAGCATTTACGTCGATGCAAAAATGTGTAGTTTGACAGCGGATTTAAATGGAAAAATCGTACTTTGATGAAGCTTAGTTTAAAAAAAGTTAGTTACCATTACTTGCCTCACTTAATCAACGCTGTTATTTTTGCACCCGATTTGACTGAATATGCATTTGAATGAGTTTATCTTTCAGACGCAACATTTATTGGGGGAGAGTATTAAAAAAAAAAACAATGACGCAACCCGATTTACGAATGTTTGCATTGCTGGTATTTGTGCCATTATTTAATGGACAAAAAAAGCATGTCTTTAGGTATTTTGCGCCTTTGTCGTAAGTAGATCACCCACACTGAGTTGGCTCTGCTTTTTTTCCCCACTATGCAAATTTGCGCTTCGCTTATCACATCGGTCGATATGTAAATGAGATGTTGCTTCTGCGTTCTTTACTTTGAGCTTTGTCAGTAAATCACCTGCTGAAAATTACACACGCTGTTTTGGAGTTGCACTCTCGTGCTAATTTGCTCTGTTCAGTAAATCTGGCTAAAGCAAGTTTATCTACACTGATTAAAAAATGAAGAATGTCATTTCAAAATGCTACTATGACAAATATGTTATAATATAAGAAATATAGCGAAACATCAAGACATTTTACAGACATTTGTATAAAGTACTACAGATCAAAGTAAAATTTACAATGAAAACCATAAATAGACGTTCCCACAATGCTTTGTGATTCTACATTTTGATGGCATACTTTTTTTGATGTTGCATATTATTTGTATATACTTCTTTATACATTTATATACATTATATATTTTATTTTGTTTCATTAATATAAATTGCTATATTTCAATTTTGCAATCAACTTCAGAGTGCTTCTTTTCACTTTACCACCTGAATGGTAGTTGTCAGTATAAAGTTAATTTTTTTTTACCTTTTATTCTTCTTTAAAACTGGTGCTTACTTGTTGTTAAACTTATAAAATGAATACTAGACAGCCAAGTACATAGTGTATAGTCCTTTGGGACACGGCTAGAATACAGTGCAGTTGTTTTGTTGTTTTAGGTGGTTCCTAGGGTATCGCTAGATGGTTGTTAAGGTGTTAAAGGTTGTTGCTAGGCGATTGGTGTTCTGTAGCAAAAAAAATAAAAAAAGAGGTTCACCTCTCTGTCTCTATTATATTCTGGTCTCTGTGATCCCTGCTTCATTGTAACTCGATGTTTTTTTGAAAAGAAACCGCAGAGCTTTCCTCAACCAGATGTGTGATCATTCACGTCTCTAACGCAAACTGTACTGGATGAATTATAAACTCAAGTTTACTATTAAAATCAGGAGTTGCAAAAGTATGAGTAACAGTAGCAGTGAGGCTCGTCTTTAGCACCGCTATATATATATATAAACCTGTCCTGTCCTGTCCTGTCCTGTCTGAGATCTGAAGGGGCAATCTCTATTTAAGAGTAAGGTGTGACCTTTTAACTGGTCATCTTACTTACCTTGACCTTTTCACATGGTGGGATATAAAACCAGCCGTACTATATGCTGCCGAAGTTTTGCAAAAAGCACTCGATCACCCAGAGAGGAGGAGCACTTGCTTCCGTGCTTCTGACCTTTTTAGGCTGATAACAACTTGCTGCCCCTCGACAAATTGAAATAATTTATGGTTTGTGACGCCTGACGGCCTTTGTCTACCACTTCAGCCTTCCCACCTGATTGGAAGAGAGACTCTTCACATTCATCTTCACTCTGCCATCTGCCAGACCTTTTATAAACCGAGGACCTGAAGCAAGACACTCAGACGTTTCCTTTAAGTCATATTGTGTCTGCTGCTAAATTAGGTGTTTCTAACACTTATTTAGAGATGACAAATATGCCCATTTTTCTCTATCTCAGAAATCAATTGAGAGACTAAGCTCTGCTAACGATTTAAGCTTAGAGCATCCATGTTCTTGCGCTCTCTGCTGATGTATCATTTTGTTTAGCTGAAATGGATCTGACAGAGATACAGCCTTCCGTACTGCTGAGGAATAGTTAATTACTGTTGGAAAAAAAAGAACCCCGTCAGGTTAAAATTTGATGCCCAGACAGATATGTTGTGTTTCTACGGAAAGGCAGGAATCTGTTCTGCTTTCATGTCAGAAACCCTGTAATTATGAGTTTTCAACTTGTACACCCTTTCATGTCTTTGTTGAACTCGTAATTACAAGTTGGAAATTTAATGAAAGCTCCGACTTCCTCTTACTTGTTGTGGCATCGTAAAAAGCAGCCAAAATGACAGCGGCCTTGATAGTTAAAGGTAGTCCGGTGGATCCATGCATACTTCCATTAGTCATTTTATCATAGTTACTGTTAGCCGGTGTGCTTTTTTTCCGTTAACTTTGTACGAGAGCAAAAGGTGAATAATAGTGGTTAAATATTATGGTGCCATGCAATTCCGCATATGGATTATTTTTGCTCTTATGAACGTTGCCATAGAAATGAGTAATTTCTGACATTAAATAGATCAGAAGATTCACCTCTTGCAATAACCAAGATTCAAACACGCACAAAAAACATTAGTGTTTTTTCTTTAGCTAGTCTGCTGGCTTTCTGTATGCTGAAGTCATGCGCATATTCTGCATAACCATAATCAACATCCCTAATCCCACCCATTGCCTAAATTGAACAAATTTACTATTGCTAATAAGCGGCAAATTAAGAATTCAAAACAAAAATGCTAGTTAGTGGTTTGTTAATGGCGAGAATACAACCTTAAAGCACGACCGATCATTTATTATGTCTGTAAAGTTCATTTGTTAATGATTCACATTTTAGACGCTGTCAATACGCCAGATTCAGTATCTGTGCAAACACAAGTAATAGAACCACGTTGTACTTAAAATACATACGAATACTCATGAGATCGGGTTGAAATAGGCAGCTCTCTACGAAGGAAGCATCCTGACTGAAGTTGAACTTCACAAGGGACTCATTTGGAACGCTCTACACAGGCTCCGCTCGCTACAGAAGCAGCTCTCCTGATCCTTGAGTAATTGATTCCAATAGAGTTTGATGTTAGCATGTTGCTAATGATACATCACACAGTGAAATATTGAGTAAAACAGTACATTTTTGATTAGATTTTGTTTCTGTATTGAATGAAATAAGCATATTTATATTCAATAATAATGTCTTGTGCCTTGTCCACCACCTTGGATATTTTTTTTCTTCTCTTCACTGAACTCATTTGCAATGCTGACTGATTGCTTTCTTTTGTGAATGATGCATGCAATGCTGACTAAAAGGAAAAGTTCAAACAAAAATGAAAATTTGTTTAGAGTTCATTCACCCTCAGGCAATCAGGATTCAGATGAGTTTGCCATTTCATTGAAAGGGTTGTAAAGAAATTTGGCATTACTTGGCTTGCTCACCAGTGAGTGGGTGCCGTCAGAATGAGAACCCAAAAAGGTGATAAAAACACCACAGCGGCCCACAAATAATAATCTGTATCACTGAATTAACACTTAATTAATCAAAACTTAATTATGGAAGCGTTATTATAAAGTGATACTTTGGCCAAAAGTGACAGTTAAGGCGTCTTAATGATTAATTTGTTTATTGCAAACTAAAAATGCTGCTTTTCACTTTACAAGACATTAATTGATGGACTGGAGGTGATTACTTGTGGGTTATCGTGATGCTTTTATCAGCTGTTTGAATGCAGTCACTCTCTGCAGAGGATGCAGTGGTAAACCATGATTGAAATTACATGCAAAATAGAGGTTGGCCTAAGAAGGTGTCTTCAAAAGTAGACGTCTCATTTTTACCTACAGTAATGTAAAATGCTCTCTTAGTAGGCGGCTCACTGGGTTTCAAAACCAAATTACGTGTCTGTAGGACAGTGTTGACCCACAAATGCATCAATCAGCAGATTACAAGCTTAATAAACATAAACACCACCCTGGATTAACTCCGTAATCTCAGAGCAAAATGGGATAAACCGTCATGATTGATGGCTTCGCCTCTGACCCGCAAGCATTTATTAACTGACATCTGCAACCTCGTCACATCACACCGTGTGAAATATACGTGTATTGATGTCACTCGTGATACTTAATATTTCTAACGTCATCCCCTTTCTCTCTCTCTTCTTTCCCTTACGCTTTTCCCGTCCGGCCAACCACCTACAAAGGTAAGTCAAATCTAACGATGTCTTCGTTGTGCAGTGTGTGGGAAGGTTAAAGATGTTAAACTAAGGTCAGCGGTTATATGTTTCACACGTTCACGGTGCTACTGCATCATCGTCTTGAAAGTTTAGTGGCTCTCTGAGTGATTAGTGGAGTTTGGAGCTGATTGTGAATGAAAATGAGGCGGCCCCAGAGAGCAGGGCTGACCTTGGCCCAGCCTTAGATACAGGTTTAAAGGAAATTTAGACACGCAGTCAACAGAGAGAAAACACGTATTTAGAGCTGACCATCTGAAAAATTGTTCAAGCTTTGCTGGCTTATTACATTACCTTTCAGTTTGAGCAGCTGAATAAAGAGCCTTAAATCACTTTCAAATCGCTCAAAAGAGGATTTTAGAGATGCTCCCTGCTTCTAAAAAATGTTCTTGAGTGAGTGCTTTTAGGTGTAATAAACTTCAATACACTCAATAAAAGTGCAAATGGATGCAGCTGGAACGCGCTTTGCTAAATCGTTTTGGTTTAATTAGCTGGATATGTTTTCAGTGGTTTCTAGCCTACTACTGACTGCGTACTGTCTACTTTACACACAAAACACTACAATTCATTATCTTTCAAAATATTATTTTAAATGTTCTGTAGGGCACACAATATATTCATGATATATTAATCTCGTTGTAAAGGCGGTTCTTTGATAAGCAGTAAATGTCCATCAGCTGTTTTCAAACAGTACACAAATCAATAAGATAAAATCATGAGCAACACATTTTTATTTTAACTTTTTGTAAAAAATACACTAGTTATAAAGGGATATTATGGTTCGTCACAATGGAAATGAAAAATAGAAAAGTTACAGCATATCTGGAAAGTATTCACAGCACTTCATTTTTTTACACAGTTTATGTTGTGTTAAAGAAATGGATTAAATACCTTTTCATTATTTTTTCTTCCATCAAAATTCTAATCGGAGTACAATAATGGCAGTTAACAATGCATGTCAGAGTACAAGAAGTCCAAGGAATTGTCTGTGGACAGGACTATATCGAGGCAGGTTATCATCAAGTTTTCCTTGATGATAACCTGCTCCAGAGCGCTCTGGACCTCAGGCTGGGGGAAGGTTCATCTTCCAGCATGACAACCAAGCACACAGCCAGGATAACAAAAGAGTGGCTTCTGGACAACTCTGACTTGTACTTGAACCCGATTGAACATCTCTGGAGAGATCTGAAGATGTCCTGAAAAATCCTGATGGAGCTTGAGAAGCCCTTCAAAGAAGAATAGGGAAAAACTGATCAACTGATTTGTGTGTGTGTATATATATATATGTGAAGATTTTAAACATTGTCATTTGAAAATTCTGAATTGAATACATTTTGAAGGGTATAATATAAAATGTGGAAAAAGTAAGGCACTGCGGACACTTTCTAAATGCTAAATTGTTGATAGTGAATGCAGAATTAACAGACTGTGCTATAAAAAAAAAAGAAAAATCAAAAGTGGGAAAAAAAAAACATTACAATTTCAGTGTTTCTTATTTGTGTGTTTGTGTTTAGTCAGCACCAATTTCACACCGACATCTAACCCCAGGCTCGAGTCCTAGTTTGCAGAATACATCCTCCTCTCTTTCCCCCACTTCCCTGTCCTGTCATAGTATAGGCAAAAATTAAAGATAAAAAGTTTGTTTAATGCCATTTCAATTTACTATCAATTTCTGAGCAAAAATAGTTTCAACACCATTTTTTTTTTCTTCAAAGTACTTCAGAAACAGTGAGGATTACGGTATTACTCAAACGCAATCATGTTTTTATTTACATACTTTTATCATTAGTTAATTAGTTCATTATTAATTATTATTTCTAGCAGCGTGGTTTGCTTGATCGTGAATGTTAATTAACACTACCACTTTTTTTCAGGTCTCATTCACTTGACCTTGTTGGTGGCCCTGCTTTTCCCTGAGGATTTTGCCCTCTCTCTGACCTTTATGATAACACATATGCTTCAAGGCAGCATTCAGGCTTTCCCACAGAGGTGCTAATGCACGTGCCATTTAAAAGCAAGAGATACAGAACATTTCAGGCATTTTCTGTTGTTTCAGAGTGTTGAGCACACACAATTGGGTTGCATGTAGACTTGCCATAATTTTCATTATTCCAAGAGCGAGCGCTCTAACGCTGAGAGAGATTACCCGGCCTAGAGGGGGAAATTCAAGGTTAAAGAGGAGGCTTATAAAGATGACGCTAGCTTCAATATGGTTTGTGTGCACTTTACAAATTACTAGGTTTTGGACACTGTGCCGGCTGTTGAGAGTTATTGCAAGCAGGATTTTACTTTTAGAAATGAATTACCTTACCTGAACTCTAGGGCAAAGAAAATAATGAAGCGCACAATCATCCAGCAACACTTAAACCGGTGTCGAATCAAAGTATGAAGTATCACGGGGCAAATATGCACATATTCTCAATTTTGCCACCTTTTGATCCAGTGGATCTTCATCACGCCAACACACTAGCACTGTAGTTCATAACTTACGAATTGTCGACTAATTTGTGCGGATTTCATTTGCATTCTTTGTCTACTTATCTACACCCCACTGATGCTTTTATTTAGGGGTGGACTTTAATGTTGTTTTCAAAAAATATATGCTTCCATACAAACCATATTGTATAAATTCATACAAAATCAGCACGCAGTTGTTTTTTTGTTTTTTTTCAGACTCTGTTGATCAGGGTCATATTTTAACATGTCCCCCGGTATGAAGACCAACATCCAACAGGAAGTGTGTTGCTTTTATTTACATTTCTCCTCCTAAAGATTTAAACAGATCAACAAAAAATTTGGTCAGTCTAATCTAAAAAAAAAAAAAATCACTTTCTGTTGAAGGGCATGTCCATGGCTTCTTGACATATGTCTGTTTCGCCATGGGAATAGATCAGACATACAATGTCCAATCTGCCCCAAACTTCACAATTGTTGAACAAATCTAAAGGCCAATATTCTTTTAGAATTATAGCTCCAGGAAATGACTTGTTTTACTCTGACATAAACATGAAATGTCCAAAATTCCTGGTCTGAAGGCATCTAAAGTTATATGTATAACTTATAGATAGATAGATGTGTGTGTGTGTGTGTGTGTGTGTGTGTATGTATGTATGTATAATATATGTATATATGCATCTACATATGTATATTTATGTATGTATATGTGTGTGTGTGTGTGTGTGTGTATAGATACATAGATATAGATTTTAAATAAAAATGTAAAAATAGCAGCAACAACAAAAGGCTCTTTCCCCCTCTTTCTCTCTTTCAATTTCTATCAGTGAGCAGCTGCTTCTAGTGTTCTATATCTGTGCTTTACTCTGAGATGTCAGAGATAGCTTCATCCTTGAAAATTAAATTTGTGTGTTGTGCGTCTTTTTTCAGTGCCAAGCACCCACGGCTAGTCATTCAGATGGGAAGGGGGAAAAAAAGTCTAAAAGATTCCCTAGATCAGGGAAAAAATGTATCTACAGACTTTACTCTGGCTTACTGAAAGCCCCAAGAGGTGATACATGCAAGCACATCCTTCCCTGCACAGCTCCCAGTTGTTTCTAAATGGCTACAGTAATTAATTCTCATGTTTATCAGTGAAACAACTAAGAACGGTTTTGATTTATATCTTAATTGCGCCAAATTAGGCTTGCCTTACAGTGGATACCGAGCTAACCTAATGTAGAGATATTAGAATAGGGTATGTACTTAAAACTCTACCTCAAAGCACAAATTTAATACCACATGTGAGTGATAACATATAGGGGCCTCGTTGGAAATGTTATGCAGAGCAGTGGTGCGGTGCTCTTTGAAGTGATAATGATTTGAATAGATTCTTGCTAGCCGGAGAGCTCCACAGTAGAGCAATTAAATCTGCTTTAAGGAAACTGCAGACACGGAAAAAAACGTATATAAGGGAAGGGCATGATTCCCAGATCTACAGCGAAGAAACAACCTGTTGTTTTACAGTGCTGGGAATTGAGTAATTAAAAAAGTAGCGGCGGTGTTAAATTAGCTATTTTTTTTCAGTAGCTTAGCAGTTAGCTGCTTTGTATGAGAGCATATGTAGATGGCCCTGTCTGTTGGCGCTGGTCGGTGCTTGTTTTTGGCAGCTGAAGACTGCTTGGGAACTGACGAACTGTAGCCTGTCAGTGTTGTCGGCGCGTTTTTTAGCGTAAGAAAATGCTACGTTGCTTTTGTATGTAGCAGCGAGGATTATATTTTGGCTTATTGGCTAATTTGGTTCAATGAAATGAGCGTGTTTACGTGCACATTCTTAAACCGATTATGCTTTAATGACCTGAAACCGCACATGGTCATATAAATGGAGTAACCCGTTTCCTTTTATCGGAGTAAGGTCATAAAAGGCGTAAGCATAAACCGTTCAGAACAGGTAGTTTTTTTGCCACTTACTTCGATTTCACGCTTTCTGTCGTCTTACTGAGTGCGCATGTGCGATGTTTAGTTGCTGTAAACAGAGGGAAATATACCTCGAATGCATATTTTTCCTGTGACGGAAAATGATAGAAATGTGTTCTCATCTCGTGCAGCAGGACTAGAAGTGGTTCAGTCCCAACGCCGCGTTGATAACCGCATGGGAGAATAATATTAGCTATGTTTTCCACTGACATGTCGCAAGCTTTATTTAACATCACAAATAGCGAATGTATGAAACACAGATGATTATATTTTGACGTCAGTGCAGGGAAATAACCAGATTTATTAACGAAGACATGTAAACGCGGTTTCCTTGCGTTGTCAGGTTGCTGATGTGCATGTACACGGGGAAAAGCTGGTTATTTTAATAAGCTGATATTTGTGAGTTATCTGCTCTGCTGTGAAAGTAAACATGCGCAGTGTTTCAAAGCAATCCATCAAAATTATGAGTTTTTTTATCGTGTGCCTCTGAGGTTTTTTATTAGTATTATTATTTTTTTGGTTAGCATTTGTTAGCTACATTGTTAAACTATCCTCTCATTTGTTTTCTTTGGCATATTGATTACCATTTTATAACCACAGTTTACTACAGACACCATGGTTAAATCATGGTTAGTGTAGCAAAACTGATGTTTTGATCATTTACTCAACTAGTTCAAAATCTGTATGAACTTTGAGTCACTAAGGACTTCTGTACTTCTGTTTTTTGGGGGGTTTTTTGGTCACTCAAAATACCTTTTTTGGGTTCGGTGGAACAAAGAAATGCATACAGATTTGAAACTACTGGAGGGTAAGTAAAGGATGACACAATTTATATTTTCGGGTGAACTATTCCTTTAATTTTCGTAAGGGAATTATTTGGTTTATTTGGTTCATTCTTATAGATCGTGTTATAAAACTGTCACCGTATCTCTTTGAGGTATTTTTTTTTTCACCTGTTGATGTCTTCAACTCAACTACTTGTATAGAAGTTGATGGGGTTTCATAGACGTATTTGCTGTCTTGTATTTATTGTAAATATCATGTGTTGATATAATACATAATAGTAGATAGAGGACCTATTAAATATATATCAGTGTAGCTACTTATTACATTAATACAATGTACTAAACTATATAATGTCTCAAGTAATTGTTCAGTTAGTGTTTAGATCACACAAAGACAGCTTGTAAACAATATGTGAGGCAATGTTATATTTACTTCCATTAAATCCATTTAATGTACATAGTTTGTTAGGGAAAAAAAAAAACTCGAGCATTTTGCTAAATATATGCACAATATTACATTTTCATTATATATCATTACATTTATACTTAACCGTTATTATTTAATGTATGTTTGAAAAATCAGTCTTAAAAATAGGCTTTTATGAGAGCCACTGTTTAAATGTTTTACATTTGTAAAATGTAGACCCATAATTGTATCATTAAAAAGTTTTGTTGTATCATTAAAATTAGTTGTTGGCACATTACATCTTAAAACGAACAGCAGCTACTTCCATTAGCTTCTCTAACACTGCTTTACCTTTCCACTAGCAACAGAACAGCATCGTGATCTTTTTATGAACACATGCAAAATAACTTCCACCTTTGAGTACATGAGATCCAATTTTAATTATCCGTTAATTTATAGTAAGTGATTATCTTATAATGGACCTGGCGCTGCTTTTCCTGAGGAGTTATCACACTGCTGTTATTTTAGTCTCTTATGAAAGATATTTTTCTAGCTGAGGAGGTCTTTGTATTTCTCTTTAATTGAATGTAAAGTCTCCATTGAGACATGGATCCGGACAGATATTACCGTTTTCTTTTTTTTTTTGCTACTAGACGGAAAACATTCAGTTTGAATGCGGTTTCAGTATGCACCGATCAGTATTGACAGTATTTGTCTAGCTAGTGATGCTCAAAGGTTTGGAATTATTAAGTCTTTTAATGTTTAATGTAAAGAAGTTTGATAACACTTTTTTTTTTAAAGGTTACGCCTATTAGTTGCTTATTGGCATGCATATTACTAGAATATTAGCCATTTATTAGAAGCACATATTAATGTCTTATTCTACAACCATAATCCTACCCCATACCTAAACCCAAAAACTACTAAACTAATTATTCATAAGAAGCAAATTCGTAGGAAAAAGGAAAAGTCGTAGTTAATAGTTAACAAGTGTTACCTATTCTAAAGTGTTACCAGAAGTTTTTTTTTAATGCTCATAAATGCTGCACTCATTTGATCAAAATGCAGAGAAAAGGTCATGCGGAATATTATTGCAGTTTAAAATAAGATTTCTGTTAATATGCTTTAAAATATAATTCATTCCTGTGAAGCAAATGTACATTTTCAGCATCATTACTGTAGTCTTCAGCGCCACACAATCAAAAAAAAGAGTTAAAAAGAGCAGTTTTTAATAAAAATACAAAATATGTATTGCAATATACTCTACTGTTTAAAAGGGTTTTGGGGACACTTCTTTCCTTTTCTTTTCAAAAAATGTTATCCACTAAGGATGTATAAATGGATGAAAACTGATACTTATTTTGTTGTTTTTATGTACGTTTTAAATTATATTCTTTCTAACTTTTTCATTTAAAAAAAAATGTGTGTGTGCTTGTATATAATTTATTTAGAATATTAAAATGGGAAACCAATATCGGAAATTGCAATAGCTTTCAGCATAAAAGCCATACAAAAACATATTGATTCCAAACTTTTGTCTGTCTCCGTCTGTCCGTCTTAATACTGTTGGCTGCTGCGTAGCTCCTGTGCAATATTCCTTCTTCCCACTACCTCTTCTCACTTGCTGCAGCTTGTTGGCCCATGAGAATGTCCCCTCACCTGCCAGAAGCTGAAAATGAATGAGGAATGAATGTTAAAAAGGTCAGGTGAATCGGGTCAGTAAAACGGCAAAATAAAATACTAGCCAAATGTTCATCCGGATATTCTAATACGAGAGTCGTGCCACAGGTAATGCATTTTATAAATAAAATAATGCCATTATTGCAAAGCTCATTTTTGTTATTGACCTCGATCGTCACTGTTAATCTTCTGACGTGCATGTTTTAATGTTTTCAAAACCGTTCCGTAAAATACTATGCATTTCATTGGTAGTTGGCTTTTAATTTACATTGCATTGCGATTTAGTTATATAGGTGCGTAGTTGGTCCGTTTCTTCCAAATTCTGGAAAAAAGGGCTTCCTCTATAAGACTGGTAGACAGTCAAAAGCACTGACAGCTCGCTGCAGACACAGAGACAGAAAATGAATTCTCGAAAGTGCAGATTGTGGCGATGGGCCATCAATAATCTTGGCAGGACGCATTTAGGCCGGACGTTGAGTATCCCTGCTGTAGCATGTAGGCGCCCCTAAAGTCATTGTTGTACGTGGCCATTATAATAGTTGTTTCACCTCTGCACTCTCTCACTTTTCCCTCCTCTACCTCCCACACAGTCTCTCAGTCTCTTGTGCTCAGAAACAGACGACCTGAAGCTTTTGTTGTGGGAGGATTTTGGCTGTCAGTTTTTTGGGCTTATAAAGGGAAATAACATTTAACCTCTAACAAATTCTGTTTTCAGAGAAGATGTCCATACTAGAGCATGTCTGAAAGGCTTTGGGAGCCTACAGCTAGTGCGTGTGTGAGTTTGCATGTGTGTGTGTATGTGTGTTTGACCCAGTTTTACAGTAACTCACAAAATACAATTGCATTAGTATTCCTACAGTACTTGGAGGAGGTTTAGCTTTGGTATATGGCGCGCATCCATGGGTACCTGCTTAGGTAATTATCCAATTAGCTATAAACGTAATTGCAATGTCACCATTCGCTAATGGCTGCACGCTAGCAGAGTTCCTTCCTTTCATTCTGAAAGGTTATTTTCACCTTTCTGTTGAAAATGTGAGTCTAAAACGGGGTTGGAAGCCTTGGTGAGATTAAAACAGGGGCATGATGGGACTGAAATGCATTTCTTGTATAGAAATGCCCTTGTTCAGGCTTAATCTTCCAGCTCGCAGGGCTCTTTTTGCAATCATGTTCTCCTTAAAAAAAAAAAATTACATTGAATGGTTAGCATAGAATATGCTGTTGAAAATGCTTTATGTAATTGACAATATTCTGGGTAGGTGAGATGAGAGCTGTTGTAGGATTTGGATTACGGTATAATACATGACAAGACTATGGGTTGGTTACTGTTTTTTTTTTTTTTTTTTTTGATCATCATGATGTCTCAGACAGCAATGTGAACACATTGTACCAAGTTCAACTGTTTATTTAAAAAAGTGAAAATCTAGTTATTAATTTGTTTAGTATTATTTTCTTACCTAATACTTAGTTTTAATTCTACAGGAGGATGTATATATATATATATATATATATATATATATATATATATATATATATATATATATATATCCTCCTGACTATCAACTATGGATTTTTATGGACATTATGCTGGAACGATTTCTCTGAGACGTTACATGTCACAGTTTTAACTCTAGATGTCCTGTACAGAGCACATATAGGGCTTTTCAAAGATACCAAATGATTGGATGTTTCATCGAGTTTCATACTAATTCCGGGAAACAAACTGATTCACAGATATGAATCCAATTAGCAATATTTCTTTTACGGAAGTTTAAATCTGAGACATTCTCTGTCTTAACACCTGTGTACGCGAATGATTTTAAGAGAGAGTGAGATAAATAATAATAAATATATCCATAAAAGTAGTGCAGTATTAATTTTGCTTTATTATTTATCTTTAGCAAATGTATTGTGAATATTCAGTTCATCAGTCAACCCTACCCCGTTCTCTCTTTCTCCTATAAAAATATTAAAATGAAAGATAGCCTGTGACGTTTTGCCGCTCCTGCCAATGGCATCCGTGCCCAGCTTTGAAATCGCAGCAGGCGTAATGCATTCTTTTCAGCCCATTGATCCATGCCAAAATGAAACCATTACTCTTTCATTGATTTCCATTCTATCTCTACTGCTGCTCTTTCCCAGGTCTTTCTTAATTAATTGCAGCGCACTCTCTCTCTTTATGAACATGGTCGTATAGATTGTGTCCCCACAGACGAGAAAGAGAAACTTGTTTCTGCTTATTTTAAGTGATACTGCCTTGAACTTTAATTGCACCGGGGCCTGGAATAAGCAAAGTAAACGCACCACGGGAGATTTGAAATATTCATCTCTGCTATGAAATATGGACCTTAATGAGGGTGTTGTTTTTATTGGCCCACAATGCATTGCATGAGCTGCATTATTTTTCATGGGGCACTTCATCTCACCAGCCATAAATTGGCAAAAGATGCTCAGTTCGAGCATGTGATCAGGTGACATAGTATGGCAGAAATATAGAAGCTAGAGCTCTTGGCCATATTTGTTTGATTGACAGTTGTTATTACTAATAGATAGCTAAGCACAATGGGATATGATGCATGTGAGCATGACTAAATTTAGCTGGACTTAATGGTGGCTTAAACCTTTGCCGCCTTTCTGTCCACACTGACTCTGCTAATGATCTCATGCCATTAGTGGAGCATGAGGGGAACTCAGTCCATCACAAACTCTTTAGCAGATGACAATGACAGTGCACAACTAGCAAATGTCATTTTGCGTCGTAGAGATCTCCTTAAATAAAAGAAAGAAAGAGAAAAATGTGATAATCAGACTTTAAGGGATAGTTCACACAAAGAAAATCAACATTTACTCACCCTCAGGTTGTTCCATCCAAACCTCTATGAGTTTTCTTCTACTTTGGGATCTAAAACAAGATACTTTCAAAGATTATATAATACAAAGTACGGTGGTATAGATGTTAAAAAATGCAGAGAAAAAAATAATAATAATAATAATAAAAAAAAAACTTGTACAACGCAGATTGAAAAATCTACAAAAGACAAACAATTGTTTATAAACAATTTGACATAAAACACTAAATAGGCAAAATAAGCCAATTTTCTCACGTAGCTTTGTTAATGATTTTTAACGACAAGGGCCTGCCATACACACTGTCCATGTCTCCCCGGTCTCATGGCATAAACGTACCTTGGTGCACTTTTTAGCGAGAAACTAAATACGTACCAATGCTTACATACCAAAAGAAATGAACACTAGAGGCAGTTTACTAAAGTGTAATTTTCACTCAATTACTTATCATGTTATAACTTCATATGCTGGGAGATTTGAAAACTGCAGTTTTTGAATGTTAGAATCACACATGTCCAGCTTCATATGTATGGGTTTTAACAGATGCTAGGTTTTGTTCGGTAGCTTACGGAGTACAGATATGTTTTCGTAGTGTGTGTTTTCCTTTATTAATATAATATTATTACAAATTAAATAGGATTAATGCCAATATCGTCCAAAAGCTCACCTTTCTAAGGTATTTCCAAACTTTTGGAGGGCAGTGTATTTCCAACATGATAGAGCATTAGCTTTTAGTGGCAGTCCCCGAATAATTAACGCAATAATAACACAGCAATACGCACCTATATCAATGTAATAAAAATGTCCACTGAGTGTTTTAGGACCACTCAGTGGACATTTCTCTTTGAAACTGCTGCGAAACTTGCAGAAAGGTGCATAAAAACGGCGTTGCACAAAAAATGCAGAGAGGTACATATTTGTTGAGACCAGATTGACCCATGTTAGCATCTGCCTATTTCGGTTAATTTTTAATAAGAAGCCGATTATTTTTGTCAGATGAAATAAATTTAATTGGTTGTTCAGTCTTTTGTCAATGGAAACATTTGTAAAAACCTCGTAAGTCTTTACAATGTCCGATTATATTGGTTAACTTCTTTATTTATATTCAGCACCAGTTTTAGCATGTAGCGAACAGATCTCAACAGATTAATAGGTTGTGACCCAATAGTTTTTCCACTCTTAAAATGCACAAAAAAGGGTTGCGATTTTATTTTTTAATGCAAACATGCCTTTATATATATATGTGTGTGTGTGTGTGTGTGTGTGTCTTTGTTGTTTGGCCTAAGTTGACCTATATTTCTCTATTATTGTGGCTGTTTTGCGTTCCTGGGGGAAAGACAATAAGATACCACTGGGAGCCTCTGGCGTGGCACTTCTGCCGTCTAACTAGCCCCGAGTCTCTGCTTTCAAAATGAATTGGAGTTGGCGAAGGGGAAAGAGACTGTTTATGAACTGAAACTTTAGAGTATTTTGACAGCGCAGCTGAACTGCAGCCTAAATTATACATGGGCACGAGAACTGTGTTGTGAGGGGACAGCTGACTGCAGGTAGACCTCACCGTCAGCACTGCCAGTTTGGCGCTGACATCCCGCTCTATGCCAGAAAACACCGCCATCATGTCAGGGAACATCTCTCTCTGTTTCCTTCTCTTCACACAAACAACAAAACTCCCACGGAACAAGAGCAGCCTATCGACAACTCTTGACAGGTCGGCTGGTGGCTCAGTGGCTTAGAACTGGTGGATGGCGTCTTGGATAACAACTCTTGTTATCCTGTTTTATGAAATTTGTGGCTTTAAAAATGAGCAACATCCTTTATGTATGTGGCATCGAAATTTGCCTCAAGCAAACTGTCTAAACCAGTAGCAATCGTATCAACAGAAAGAATCCTCAAGATATTTCAGTATGGTCGAGATGTTTCAAGTGTTGTTTCTCCTTGATCTCATTTTAAGGTAAAATCAGTGATAAATGTACTAGTCAGGCAGGCAGTTTTCCTCTATGGGTAAAAGTTCTAAAGCGCTTAAGTAAAGGGTTTTTTTTATCACCCTGCTTTTGGAGCTGATGAGTGTTACTTCAGGGATTCAGTGGAAAGAAACGTTTGGAGTGCTCTGAAAGAAATCTCTTTTTGCTCTGAGCTGCAAGTCTGCGTTCAGTTCCACTAAAATACTCTGAGGACTGTTTAATAATTATTGTATGTGATTCACATTCAGGCTGGGGAAATCAAGAAGGATCCTTGGCTGCGTCTTTACAATATATATGGGTGGTTGCAATCATTCGAATTTAGTTTGAATTAAATATGAAGAGTTGAGAGGGAATTGTAGTCTTTCTGTGAATATTGTTTCATATGAGCTTGCATACGCTATGACAGCTAATTGCTTCATAACTAGGTCACATCTACTGGAAGATGAATAGGAGAGTACTTGCAAAAAGATTTCTTTGTGCTTCAATAACAGGAGGATCTTGAAGTATGCTTACATCTGTAATTGTGTTGTTTTTTTTTTTGGGGATGGACATCAAAAACTGCATGCAGTCAATTTGCCAAAACATTTTGGCTATTGAATAGTAATCATTTCTTGGATAACTCTGCCAATTTTTGGACACAACCAATAAGCAATTTCATCTGGATGCTTTCTGTAGCAAAAATGCAATCATGAAAATTCATGTTGATATAGAATGGTTTTTGTATACAGTGTCCAAGAAATACAAGCAAGCATTGATAAGGGCACTTTCCGAAAAGAAGTGTCAAGACACAAATAATGCACTTTTTTAGTTTGTTTTTTGTTTTTTTAAGCAAAGTTATATAAGCGGAGTACGTCCAGAGCCTGAGTTGTTGACATGGTGTAAATTACAGTCTCCCTGTAAGGTTAGCACAGCTACAGTTCTTGGAAAATGATTTGCACAGTGAGTGTAAAGCTTATTCAAAGGTCCACATTGTTCTAGGTAATGTTTTGGAAGTCACATTTAAAATGTGCGAAAAGTACTTTTAGTTAAAGCTTTACCAATGTGATAATGGTTTAGTACAATTTCGTATTGAGCAGGGTTCCAGGCTGATATTATGAGAGAACCAGTATTTTATAAATGATATTTTGTAAGAGATTTCATTAGACGTGACCAAATGTGACCAAGTGTTTTTAAATCGCTATAAACAATTCAATGGTTCAGTGGCAGCGGTATCATGAATCGCAATTTCTCTCTTGCCTCGATCACACATTATTTCATAGTAAAACAGGACCTTTTACCTGATAAAGTACGAGCGCCTCTGTCCTCCTGAGGCTCACCTAGATAAAGGATGAGCAGCTTCACCTATAGTGAAGGTCTTAATGTTGAAACCTCTCTTTGAGCGAGTTTCACATGGTGTTGGTTTCAAGCCCTGCACACTCAGCATTGGTGTAGCGGCTGCAGGATCGCATCTGTCAGCATTCTCACTCCATCACTGGCGCCTAACCTTTGGGGGCAGAAGATCAAAGCAGAAATAGTGGCTGGGCATCATCTCCGCTTCCTGTTTTATTTCCTCAATTCTATTAACGCTCAATCACGAACATCGTTACTAAAGGAGTAGTTCGTGTTTTTCATATAAACTACTTTATTATTAGGAGGTGGTTATAAAGATCTTTGTGAAGATTCTTCAGAAACTCTTTTAATTGTGGGATGAGGAGAAACTGAAAGATGCAAAGTCACCTTCTGAGATGCAGTTTCAATTACGAGGAAAGTTACAATTGCGAGAGTCGTATTGTAAGATGTATAGTTGTAGTTACAAGAAACTAAGCCACATTCTGAGATAAATAACATAGTCACAATTACAAGGAATAAATAGTCACATCCTGAGATGAGACGGTAGCAATTATGAGAAAAAAAAGTCACATTAGAATATTTCTAGCCATAATTGCAAGAAACCGTAACATTCTAAGATTTTTAGTTGCAGTTATGAGAAACTAAGTCACCATTCTGAGATTAGTAGTCACAATGACGAGAAACAAACTCATGATTTTGAGAAACAAAATAATATTCTGAGATATATTACCAGACCAATTATGAGATATAGTAACATTCTTGGATAAGTAGATGCAGCTATAAGGAACAAGATTTAAAAGTCACCTTCGGAGATATGAATACTGTAGTTGCAATTATGAGAAACAGCCACAATCGCAAGATATAAAGCCACATTCTACGATATGTAGTTGCATTTACAAGAACCTAAGCCACATTCTGAGAGAAATGGTACAGCTGGTCTCAATTAAAAAGATCATGTTTCATGAAAAGTTTGTAAATTTACTTCTGTAAATATATCAAAACTTAATTTATGATCAGTAATATAAATTTCACGAGCGGAGTCCACACCACAACTGAATACGTAAATAATAGTTATAGTATTAGAGATGAGTAGGAAGAGGATGAAAAGGGGTAGGAGATATTATAGAGTCAGGTTGACCGGGCGTCTAGAATTGATGGCCCGGAGACTTTGCCTGGTTAGTATATTTAGGACAGACAATTGGAACCAACCCCCCTGGTATTGTACCTTTTTTTTCAATTTCAGGCAGAATCTTAACTCAATGCTAATATGCCATTGATAAAAGGAACACCGTTTCTCTTTCTCGTGTTTCATGCCTCTTTGTGGGAGAGTAGGAACTTTTCTCAGCGAAACGTGAAAAAGTGAAGACGAACTATGAGAGGTGTTTCATATTGAGCACACACTGCTTGACTGACACCGACTGCGACCATAATCTTTGTGTTGTTTTCGTTCTTGCTTAGGTGGGTGGTGCTGCGAGTAGGCATTCGTGGATGATTGACAACCTGTTGTTGCGACTCACTGTGCTGCGCTCTGTTTTGTGGCGGTACTGTGGGGGAAAAGACTATTAATAAAATAAAAACACAATCCCATGTGTCACAGAAAGAGGTAGAAAATATCAAGTGGGGTGAATGGATGAGTTTTGTAAGTGTGATCTCATCTGTAGTTTATTGGATTTCAGATCAGAAGCTCAGTCTGAAAAACAGGTGTTTGCTGTGTTATCTCGCTGACAGACTAAATGAAAGTGCCCAAAACCACACTCCCTTTTTTATCGTTTAAGCAGAAGCAGCAATTTTGTATTGATCTAAAATCAGCTTTGTCGCTGTTGCTGTAACGGTTGGGTTTAAACTCCTAAATCCAAGGGATTGCAAACTTAATTAATCTCTTTAACTTTACTACTTAAGCAGTCGTTTGAGATTACGTTTCCTTAATGCAAATTGACATCTCGCATAATACTACACGGAAAAAATCTTTTTGCTTCGTGAAAACTGCATTCATAGATTCCTTTGTTTTTACCTCTGAATGAAACAGTGACCACATTCTGCAGACATTTTTATTGCATTACTGAATATTGAATAACATAGTGAAAATAATCACCAATAACTGTCTCTTTTAGAGCACAAAGACCCCGAGGACCGTCTCGGTAATGTTATCTTACTGCTGGTAGGATTTCTTTGCAGCTTTTACAGCACCTAATAAATGTGGCATGAAATAATCAAGGAAGACACCGCATTCTTTCCAGCCAATTAAACTCCATTTGAGCAAACAAAACTGGACGAAGATTGTGGTGGTCGAGCAATTATGGGATGTATGTAATCACTGGTCACAAACAGCTCGAGAAAGGCTGGAGATGTCATGTAATTGACGGGAAAAGTTTAATAGGGGTCAGTGTGTTTAATTTTAATTAACACTGGCGTATAGAGGCCAAACGTTCAACTTTTAAGCTCGTCTCTGGTGAGTTTGAATGTTGACCTCAAGACCCGGCCCATATCTTGGTGGCTGTCATCAATTAGTTATTAAGAATATGCAAAGCTTATTCTAAAAGGTACAGTCAGTGGGGTGCCTGATTGACCAGTTAGATAATACATGAAAATGGCTTCCTTTTAAATCTAGCTGCTAAATTTCTTATTATTTATATCTCAAAGCAATATTAAAACCAGCCTGGGTGGCTTAAGCAACTTAGCGTGAGCACTGAGCAGCGTATTTTGTTAAATAAAGAGAAAAGACACGATCAAACAGTCTTCGCCGATTCATTCTTATGGTCAGCATGTCTTTCAAACATGACTTATTGAATTAAGCTTTGGTGTGCATTACTGTTAGTTTTCGAAGTGTCAGGAGACATGAGTCAGACGGCGATGTACTAATATTCAAAATGGAAGGTTACGCTTGTTCCATTTAATGTTCTTTAGTCAACAATGAAAGTAAGTGAATTATCTTGTCACATAATTTATTTACCCAAAAAGACGCAAGTTGGGTTTGGAAAAAATATATGCACCATCATGAAACACACCAATGGCTTGAATAAAAATGAGCTGGAATAGGAATTAGCTAAGGATGAAACAAAGCCATGCGGTGGAAAGAAAACACTATTTAATATTTGAAGAATGTTTATTTTGTTGTTCCAGTGTGTATTATTCTGCGGCATTTATCGTAAGTGTTCATTGTGAAGATGGGATGGGGTACAAAAATGGACCTGAAATTCAGATTTCAAATAGGCCTAGGCATTTAAAAGGGAAAAAAGGTGTTTAAACACATGTTGTCAGTCAGTCTCGGGAGGTCAAACTAAAAATGGCATGAGCACTTCTGTTTTTCTTTAATATTATAAATTTGACAGTTTTCTACTTTCACAAAAATGCGGAACAAGTGTGTGAACAAACTTTCTTCAATAAATCATAGTCAGATACAGTATGTATGTTGGTTTGTAAATTCATTCATTAAATTATAAATGATAAATTCAATGTTTCGGTTGAATTCGAGGTTGAATGCTGAACTTGTTGAATGCAGTAACATGACAATATTTACCAAATTTGGTAATATGGAATTAGATTATTTTTGCTATTGTTATTATTTTTTACTTTCTTGTGTGTGGATAAAAATCATGCCATTTTTGTAGGAGCGATCGATAAATATGGTGTATGTGCTTGCATTTTTCATCTTTTTCAAACATATTAACATATTCTGACCCTGGACAGCCCATTTGTTGATCAGGGTGAACCGATGGCACCCTGGCCCTTGTGTGGCCTGGCCCCTGGCCTATGTTATGCCGGTTTACAGCTGGCCCACTGAACCAAAAAGTGAACTGCACTTTGCTGTTTTATGTGGCTGTGATTGATCACCAAATGAAGGCAGCCTAAGTGCGGCAATGTGAAGCAGATGAAATGGAAAGCTCTAACCTAAACCGACAATCTGGAAAGTATTACAGAGGTCAGCGATAATCCCCAGGCGTTTAGCGAAACATACAAACTATGACTGTATATTGATTTTGAAAATATCTTCTAGTGTGCATCTTGCTTATGGAGTTTGCCTTGCACAGGGACCGATACTCTTAGGCCCATGAAAGCAACATGCTTCTACGTTTGAGCTGAATGCAGCGCAATTTATAAGCATTTTTACCGCAGTTTCTTTTCACATTGGCTAGCTTGCTCAAATTGGATCTTACCAGCATGTCACAGCAACTGATGTTGCTTTCTCTTCAAACTGTGATTGTACTATCAAAATTACTCCGAGTTTTAAAGAGTTAGCCGTCCGCAGATTCTCTTTTAACCAGAGATATAACTCTCCATCTTTTTTTTTTTCCTGGCAATAGTTTGTGCCAAAATTAGTGCAAGGTCTCACAGTATCCTTTTCTTATTTTGTCCATGTCAAAAAAGATGTCGCAATGCCCAGTCGATGCTGTCAATCATGCAGTCTTAGCTGAAATACAATACAGTACAGTCTGGCTTAACAGATTGTAGATGTTGCATTGTCTGCCTTGACATTTGGAGTCATAATGTACAATTGTACAAAACCAAGAAAGTAAAGAAAAAGTGAAAGTGTCATCATAACTCTTATGTCTTGGTGGAGAGTTCATTAGAGATTGTTCAAGTCCTGAACAAATCCTTGTTTTGATTTGGATCTTATCATAAGTTTACTCTTCCTTTATTCTTTGCGGAGGCATTCACACAACATAATTAGGAACTAAAATATGACATAATAACTTTTTTTCGTTTGTTCATTTAAACACCATTTGGGGGCCTGAAAAAGCGAACTTTCGCAAACGGGTTCCAAGACTTTGCGCAAGTGCTTGAGTTTAAAAACTGTACTATTTTTGCATTTTTTTTTTGCACTACAAAAGTGCGAGAAAGGTGACATGTTCAGTTTGTAGGTATATGATTTGTAAACACACATCTGTTATTAATTAGTTTTAACTTTAAACAGTCACATCTGGCCAAAAGGTAATTCATACGACTGCTCCTGTCCTGTTTAGCATATTTCTCTTCATTTAAATGAGATCTCACTGAGGAAAGCAATATTCTAAATATAGGATTAATTTCCTGAAGGTGGATGTTTATTATAAACACAGAGCTTTACATTTGATTTAATTAATCAGCTGGAGTCACGTGGATTACCGTGATGTTTGGATGCTCATTCTGACGGCACCCATTCACTGCAGAGAAACAAATGATGTAATGCTATTTTTTTCTTCTTCAAAAAATGTTTCAATTAAGAAATAAACCCATCTAATTCTAGTTTATCCTGAGAGTGCAAATTATCTTTCGTGGGAGTTAACTCTTCATTTAAAGGAAGTTAGACTTATAGAATAGATCACCCAGAAGCCGTCCTAGGTGTATATTATTTCCGGCAAGTACTACAACGTATTATTCGCAAGAACGCCAAGTTACGGCTTCTTGGCTCGATGCACGACGTATGTCACATGTCGAGTTATAGGTCAGCCAAAAAGCCGAAACTCTGCGTTCTCGCAGAAAATAACATCAGTTATTTATGTTATAATTTTTTTTGTTACAAAAACCCATCAAACCCATCGAGGACATGTGATAACACCCAAGGCATAGAGATTAGTTTTACGTCGCATTACTCGCAGATATATTCAGTTTACGGCGCTTTAAAACAATGGTCACTATCCACCAGCATTATCAAGCTTGGAAGAACCAGGATAATTTTTTTAAAAACAGACCGCGTTCTTCTGAAAGAAGAAACTTCATATACACCTAGGATGGGGTCAGCTTTGGGGTGAGTAAAATATGCCGTAATTTTAATTTTTAGGTAAACTATTCCTTAAAGTATTCATTAGGACTTTTGTTAAAAAGCCACAAGCAGGGTAAGCGTTTCTAAAACATCTCTAATAAAAAATTCAGCAAGTAAGGAGTGATATTGCATGATTTCCCTTTTGGTTTCATTTGAATGAGCTAATTTAAAGCCATCTCGGGGATAGTGATGATATGTGGCATAATATGAAATTAATCACGGTCATCAGTATAGACTAAGTCCACCCCCATTTTTATTGGGGAGAAACCAAATTAATTCCACAAAAGTAGGTTTGGGGTCTTAAACTCTGACTGATTATCTCAAGATAAATGAGTTTTCTTTTGCTTCGTTACTGCTAAACTTTGTGGAATAATCTCATTTAAAAAAGTAGAAAGAATTTATTATACTCTACAATAAAAGGAATTGTTAACTGATGGTTCTGAGGACGGGTTTCCCTTGCATCTTCACATTCCCCAAGGACCTACATTGCTTTAAATTACAGCCTGAAAAGCAAATGATAGCAAGAGCTAATGTACCCAGACACATACATTTAAAAGCTAAAAGGTTTCTCATCTTCTACTCTTGTTTCATTTTCTATTCATTTTTTCAGTAGCACACACAGCAGAAATGTATACTTTTGCATCAGTTTCACATGCAAGACTCTTAAAGGCTGAGAAGCAGCGATTATCTGGCCTTAGGGAGCATGAGGGCATCTTATTAATTATAGAATAAATGCAGCTGCTTGAAAAAACAAAGTATGCTTAGCAATAACATTTTACAGTTAAGGGAAAGATTATTTTGTTTGCGTAATTTATTTGTGATAAATGCGTATATAATGTGAAAACGGATGAAGAAGCTAAATTCTGTACATGCATATATATATATATATATATATATATAGCGTGAACCCCAATAAAAAGGTTATTTTTATACTTAAAATGACTATTTGACCGCAGGAAAGAAAATCTGCATACATGGACTTTATTTTATTAGTGTTAAACGTACTCATAAATATTAAATACCTCAAAAAGGCAGATTAAGATTTTTTTAAATTAAATATTTTATTAGAAAATAAAATAATGATTTATTTTATTGTTATTATTTTATTTATTTTTGTAGCAGGATCCACTTTGCATTTATGCCACTTTGCTCTCTCTCTGAAACACCCATCGTTTTGCCTTCAAGCACCTAATGCACCCCTCAAGGTTTTTTTTTTCTTTTTTCTTCGAAATATATTTTCACTTGAGTAATTAAACTGATTGAAAATGAGTGCTTCAATGGTGTTTAAAGAAAGCATGCAGAAAATGCCGATGAGAACATTGTTGTTATAAAACGTAGCATTTTATTTCTTAGCAGAGTATTGATAAATTACTGGCGTTCTAGTCCTGAATTAGAAATGTTATACACTAGATATTTAGACCAGGACATTATTAGTCTACTTATCAAAATGGTATAAGGTGACTGAAAAAAACTCTACCATTAAAAAAATTATACCATGGACGAGAATACTTCTACTACTGCTATTATGATTATTATTTTTAAACAAACAAAGAAACTGTTCATTTATTTACACGAGGTGGTAAAATGCATAGTTATGTTCATGAGAGCATGATTAAATCTGTTACTTAAAAGCTGGCACAGCGGTGAGCCACAACGCATTTATCATTCACGACTACAAAAGCACGCATGCCCGTTATTATAAAACAATCGCCTTTCCTCAGTGGTCCTCTCCGGCCTCGTACCTGTTCCCTAGCTGATGCTCAGATGGTCCAGCAAACAGTAGACGTCTGCTCCTTTGCCCCTCTGCCTCAAGTGAAGGGGATTATTGCCTTCTCCTCCGTGCAGCAGGTCAGAAGTGGGCCAGACAGGAGTGACAGCTGTGAGCGTGCAGAGGCTCCGTTGGGGCCCGCTGCGCGGGAGAGCGTGAGGAACCCGCTTTCGGGGCAGAAGCAGGGGGTTGATGTAAAGCTTTGCTCTCTGACCCGATCATCAGTGATTAAAAAACATCTCCACAGAGAATTGCTGGAAAACAAACAACAAAATGTCACAGGTGAAATGAAGAAAGACAGGTGGGCTCTGAGCTGCCTGTTATACCAGCACAGGCACTAGAAGGGCAGCGTGTCCTCCTGCCCCAGCCGTACACTTCTCTGCTCCTTCCTGTGAACCTTTAGAAAGACGAAATTCATTCATGCTTTCTCTCTCTCTTTTCAATCTATTTTATTAGCAAGCCAACCTGCAGTAATATTTTTTTTCTTTCATTAACAGGTAGTTGCCACCTGAGGAAAATGACGTGATGTTTAATTCAAATACGAACGTTATTAGATCATTCAAACTAATATCCATTTAATGTCTGTGGTTGTTGGAATAAAAGTTAATATCATTGACAGCTAATAACGTGTGTGTGTGTGTGTGTGTGTGTGTGTGTGTGTGTGTGTGTGTGTGTGTGTCAGAATGGTAAGACAGAAAATTCAGAAATATAAGATGCCAAATCATAATTGTGAGATATGAACTTGCAATTCTGAAAAGAGAAGCCTGGATTGCGAGAGAAACTATTTTACCTTGTTTTTATAATAATTTTTTTTTTTTTAGTAAAAAAATTTTATAGTTAAAAAAAAAAATAAAATTATAGTTAAAAAAGAGAAAAAAGTGAAATGCAAACTCGGAATTGTTAAGGAAGAAACCTCAGATAGTTACAGTTAACTATTTTTATTTATTCAATCAATCGATCCTTGAGAGATCGAATTTGATTGCAAGATTGGTTCATGTTCATGTTCATGTTGGTACATTTTAATGACTGAATCATTTATTTGACTTTTTCCTAAAAGAATTACTATGAAAATCTATTCTGTAATACAAATAATTATTGCCAATTTAGCATTATAATGAGTTAACTAATCTGATAACTAATATTCTGGCATTCTGTCATATGATCACTCAATAGATTTTTAGCAAAAATAAATGTTTTATACAAAAAAAAAATAATAATAATAAGTATTTGTTTTAGTCCGTGGGTAATGAAAGATAGTATTATTTGCTCTGGTTTCCTCTATGGCAAGCTCACTAATACATCTTCAGAATATCAATTTCAGTAAAGTAATAAATGTATAATTAAAGATATTGCATTATATTAAGATAATTACTGTTTGTTTGTGTTTGTGTTGGTTTCAATGTGCCTCGACATTGTAACTTATATTTTCAAAACAATTACAATATATCCCATTTTCGTGCATTCAATCAGTTTTTGATGCGATCTTATAGTTATTGATTTCAATCACGCAGAAATTTCAGATTGAATGTATTCTTCATGCCGTTTCATAAGAAGCTCAAGAACATGCTGATGCTGTATCTGACTCTGTAACCCATCGTACGATATATTAACACTTTATTAGTATTCCGAATTAATTTGAACGTTTTTTAAAAAGTAATGAAGGCCGCAACAAACTGTCATTTCCTGTTCGCCTATTTGGAATTTATAGAAGTCTATAAAAAAACAAGGCCAGACCATCTAGTTAAAATGAATACACCCCTTTAATACAATCAGTGAGAAAAGGTGAAGGACTGCATTTATGATATCAAGGTCACTGCTTCCTCGACATATTCTAATATAGAGCCGTGAAACATTTCGTGTGGTAAAACCTGACAGTAGAATTGGACTTCATTTCAATTTTGTTTTTAATTAAAGGAATAGTGTCATCATTTATTCTTGATGTCTTTTGAAATTCGTACGAATGTGTGCGACCCACATTGTGTGGTAATCAAATGTCCGCTCCGTTCCATGAAATAAAAGGTGACCATGATCAAAAACAAGATTTTCAGGGAGTTTTAAGACTTCCGCAGGGTTTTGGCTATATACTGCAGTCAATGTTTGAAGGGGATCATAAAGGTTCGCCAAAGAATGGGTATTGTTTTAGGTTTTAGGACGCAGTGCAAGTATGGAGCTACAATACAGCTTTTTATGTAAAAACTAAAGAATAATAAATAAAAACTGTTCTTGGTCTCCATCAAGTTGTAGCATTTACGGAACACTATTATGTAACTCAAAAGACAGACAGTTAAACACGTTTGGAAGGACGTGTTGGTGAAGTAAATGTGACCGTTATTTCAGTAAAATAATCAAAAGTTCCTTTGTGACAAGGTAAATAATTCTGTAATTCAGTCTGCAGTTTGAATCGAAGATCTGATTTATTCAAGGCTTAAAGTTTGAAGGTTCTCGTAGGCTTCAGAAGTGTCAGTCTATATTAATGATTTCACAGTTCAGTAAGAACACTCTTTTCTATCAAAAGTGCTGGTTGAAAAAAAGTTCCTGTTTTTAAAAGTCAACTTCAAGATGCATTAGCTTCTAAAATAACAGCTATCTTTCGCCAATGAGAATACTTCATTTGGTAAGTGCGGATAATTATATTAATTTTAGCTCCGTTATAAAAAAAAGGAAACGCAGCCAGGCAGTATTTTGTAGTCAGTTATGTTTCTTTGACGGTTTGCTTAAACTTGTGCAATCACATCTCCTTGTTATGTAGCTACTGAACAGTAAAAGGCACGTATTTCACAAGGCTTCTTGAAGAAATTCCACGGAGTCCTCCTACTGTTTCTTTTAAATCTCTTTTGTCTGTTGACAGAGCAAAAGGAGCAGGGATCAGAGAAGCTGTTAACTCATCCACAAGCAAGAATTCACGGTGTAGAGTGAGATATTGATAGGACCCCGTTGAAGGTGTATATCCTTCACACGTCATCACTCGGCTCGATCTCCTGATAAAATCACAAGTTTCTGCTAACTTAAGTGCATGTTCAGCACACACACACACACACAAACATGGGTGGTCTTTTTCAAATATTCCCATCTAACGCATTACACTTTACAGACACATTACGCTACGGGAGGCCATTTTTGCCGACTGCTATGAGACTTTTAAGTCTTCGACAGAGGCATCATTGACCTTGTGTGAAAAGGCCTGAATTCAAAGTGTCCCACCTTGTGACCAAAAAGAGTGTATAGGAAAATAGGTCGTTTTCGTGTTATAATTCACAATCTTGCGAGGTTCATATCGCGCGATTGTCGAGACCTGGCCGGAACAGGATGTCTTTCTGCGTGGGGTTCGTATGTTCTCCTTGTGTCGGCGTGGGTTTATGCTACGGTTTCCTCCCACAGCCCAAAAACATGCACGTTCCTTTTAATCGGAGACTGTTAATTGTCACCGGATGTGTGTGAAGATTGTGTAAAATCGACTTGTGTATAGATTGATTGGTTCCTGCCGTGAATATAGCCTTGATACGATGGAAGCGTTAAGAAGGAAATAAAGTTTTAAAAGAAAGAAATATCATAATTGCGAGAAAAACGTTTTCTTTTTAATTATTAATGGGCAAAACATGCGTTGAAAAATGCATGTAAAAATGCATACTGTATGAAAAATACAGTAAAAATTGTAATTTTGTGAAAGATTACTACAATTATACATTACCAGCCAAAGGTTTCTAAATTATTAGAAAATGTTATAAAATATTATTTGATGAATAGAAAGTTCGAAAGCATTGCATTTACTTAAGATAGGATATTTTATGATATGATGCACATTTGCTGGACAAAACTGTATTTGATGCATAGATTTGGCATTTGAATGCTAGTATATCATGGTTTACGCTTAAACCTTGTAGCACAGCTGGTTTTAACGTTGATAATAGTATGACACATTTGTGAAGCAGCAAATTATCATATTATAATTATTTCAGAAGGATCATGCGACTCCAAAGACTGGCATAATTGTTGCTAAAATCACATGAATGAATTGCATTTTACAATACATTACGATAGAAATAAGTTATTTCAATGAATGCCATTAGTGTTTTTCTGTGTTTTTGAGCACCCAAATGCGGCCTTGCTGAACATTTGAGACTATTAAAACATTTAAAAAGAGTACAAATCATTAAAAAGGTGTGTACCCTGAAAAACTGATAATATCAGGTTACCTGCCAGTATGTATTTCAGTGAGGTTTATATCAGACATCATACGTGCTCATAAAGTGCTGCTTTGTGTGTGTGTTTAGGCACTGGTGCAGCTGTGTTGACTGTCTGCATGGTGAAATTCACCCAAACAGGATTAGACACTGTGGGATTAGCTGTATATTGGAACTGGTGAAAGGAAGAAATTAAAATGCCATCAGAAACAATCCCCCAAAAAATCAGGAGGCTTAGCTTAAACAAACACAATTAGGAAGTCAATTACCGCATCTGATTTTGTTCAACCGTGTTCGGTTCGATCTGTTACCGATGCTCGCGAGCTTTTGTCGGGATATATGCAGTATGTTACGTGTAGGTTGAGCTGTTGTCAATGGTGTGGCGTGGTGTTGTATCATTAAAGAAGTCGGTGGTAAAATGATGCCGTTCTCTAATTAACTGGCTTTCTGTTTATGCTACTGTTACACTTGGTGCCAGATATCACACTCAGAACAGCAGAATGTGATAAACATGAAAAGACTGCGACTTGCTTTGCTCCCTGCTTGCTCTTGGTTTTGTTTTCGTGTTAGGCTGGGATTTTAGTTAAAGTGTGCATTAATTGCTAGCCGACAAAGAGACATAGGTTTTTGACTAGTACATTTTCATTATACACAGATGTGTCAAAAACATGGTTAAAATTATTTTATTTCTATTTTTTATTTGTATTTTTTTATATTTATAAAATTGATTTTTATATATGAGAGAGAGAGTGAGACATTTTATACTAGCATCTCTTTTGTGAATTCTCTAACTCCTAAATTGCACAGCTCAATACCAGATATGCATCCATAACAGTTTCTAGCAATAAAGCTCAATTTACTTCTAATCATTTAAGAGCATTATGCATCTATTAATCTCTATTTTACTGTGGCCTTGACAATCGCTAAGTACCTTTTTATAGCTGTGGAGCACACTGGAGCCTAAGTCAGATGTGTGTGTTCCCCTGCGCCTCTCTCTCACAGTTACTGCCTCTTACATACAGTCCCCTCGACTAAAACCCCCACTGATTTAGCATTTCTCAGCTTTACATTTTGCTCAATCCGGTAATAATGGAACGCAACCCATGGCCACCCCGCGGCTGCAACATTAGCTCTGATTGGACGTCGTCCCTCGCCGGTCACACGGCAGGAGGTGAGGTGAGCACTGCTTTCTCTCTAAACGGAGTCAACTGGAAATGTTTAATCCTATGCTATTAATTTATGGTGGCTGCAACGCAAGAAATAGGAACTGGAAGGCAAACGCATTTGCATGAATTTCCCATGGGGCTTCGTATGCTGGGCAATACTAATTCAGTCCGGGCGTAATTAACTTTCTGATACGACGGAGATCGTTCACATGACTGATATCACTCAAAATGCATATTCATTGGTGCCACAGTTCATATTCAATGGCAAAAAGTTCACAAAGAGTTTGTAAAACCAATTAGTATTTTCTTAAGAGACTTGATCGCTTTGTACAGATTTAATTTCTATTCACATATAAACATGTATCAACACACGTCAGTTATGGAAAAGGAAAGCTCAAGCATGCTTCGTGTTTGAGAACCAATTAGGTTTGTTTTCAGGCAGAATGTTCAATTTTTTGCATCATGCAAGTACGGTTGAGCTTCTGTTTGCTGATCCATGTAAATATATGAATAAAAGCCTAATTTTAATCTGTTCATCGCATTAAGCTATCGAGAGTCTTAAGTAAATGATGGCAGAATTAAAATTCTAGGGTAAACTGTCCCTTTAAATGGAGGTTTTGGTGTTTTCTTCTGAAATGGGATCAGAAATCCTCCAGAAGCCATCTTGCTCTGGAGGTAATGCCTTTGATTAGTTCAGTAAACTAAAATTCACTTCACATAACTCATAACCTCACGTCTGACATCAGCCTGTGAATATCAAAGAGCTGATAATGTCTGAGAAGTATTTCTCGTTTGACCCAACAGACTATTTCTAAAGACGTCTATATGAGATTGATCTTATTAGAATGCTTGAGGGTCAGTTTAAATGAAGTAAATATTAGAGGCCGACTAGTATCTTGCAGCCCTGTATGCATCATTAGTTTTTATTAGCCAATATTTTCATGTTATAGAAAAACTTCTTGTCAAACTGTATTAACAAAAATGAAATATTTTTATATATTGCATTTTTATGACCAGGTTTGCAGCGCACTTTCACAAAATGCGTCACTCATGTCAACTTTTAGTGGCCTAAATAGACATGTTGACTGCTAGTATACATTTTATTTATTTATTTATTTTGTGGCTGGTGGCGTTTTAATTTTCATTTGTATATTTTGTACTTTATTTTATTGCTTGTAGTGAAATAATGACTATGACGGTGTTTGTATCCAGGGATTGTAATAATTCAGTGTGGTTTTTTTTTTAATTGCGCAGACATATTTCCATATTTAAAATTTACTTAACGCATGAAACATTACATTACTTATACATATAAAGTACACCTATTTGAGTAATCATTTTATGTCATTTTATTTGATGTTATTAGTGGTAAAGTGCACCCACTTTTCATTCAACTTAATTTAATTTAATTTCGTTTAATTTTTACTACTGCATATAATTACATTACAATTACTTTACCGTATAACTAACAAACACAATTCATGGGAGGAAAAAAAAAGTTACTTTAGTAGGTTAAATTACGCTATGCATAGGAAATGTTAAGCGTTATTATTATTATAATTATTATTAGCATGTGGTATCAGTGCATGATTATTGTCATTAAGGCATATTTCCATTTGAACCATATGAATATGAACGGTATTCTGTATTCTGTAGAAGACACATTTTTAAAGCACTATTATTCATCTGAGGTTAATGTTATTGTTAAATTACATAGATTAAATGACATTAAAGCGAGGTAAATACATTTTAGGCAAAGATACATGCAAACCTTAGAATCAGAAATCATACATTTCACATATATTTGTTCCTCAGTACTTTTGGACAACCCGACCCGTTCACTTCTGTCAATTTTTTCCGATACCTAAAATGTCAGGTAGCTTCAGCTGTGTCTCTCCGCAATTAGACCCAACTCCAGGATCTTCTGTAAATCGGGTCATGAAGGTCGCTGATTGTGATCAGAATGAAAATCTTTTGATTTGCACGTTCTCTTTCGCACGTCCCAGTCCCTTGTAGTTATCATAAAAGTGAATGTCAGATCGTCTCCCGCTGTTCTGTCTTATCTGGTGGGTTTAACCATCTGGCCTTGACGTGATTACAAACCCATCCAAATCTTTTGTTGTCCGCAGTGACAGAATCACAAGCGCCTTCACAAGACAACAGCATTCGAGAACCCCCTAAATGAATATTAAATCTGAGTTGAAGGAGTAAGCGATTACTTAAGCATGGGTTGGTGTCTTGCGCGGATAGAGGGGTTTATGCGACAGTAGGGGGGCTATATTAGAGTCTCATTTACATAAAAGCAAACGTTGACTTTTTCCCATTCATCCGGCTTCCCTTGCGTCTAATAGTGCTTAATTACTCAATATTTTGTGCCGGCTGTCACCTCTAGTTAGCCTTGTTTAAAGCGCGCATCTCCTGAGGTTATTGTTAGCCTTTAGCACATCTGTTTAGTCTCAGAAGTTCTCATCCTTTAACTCCTCGTGAAAAAAGAGAGACTAGAAACAGTTGCCTGGGCAGAGGAAAGTGCGTTCACTGCTCGGAGGCTCGGTTTATTAGCGAGTCTCTCTAATTTGGATCCAGGATTAGCATGCAAGCCATGGATTTCATTTCATTGCACGCTGGTCAGTTTATCAACTTGGCTGACTGTGCTAGAGCATTTTGCGCTTTTATTGACCAACTATTTTTTTCATTGCTGGAAATGAATGATTTAAATGCAGATTTTCTCACCTTCTCAGATCTCCGATAAATCCCACGCGAACGTCTCTAATTCTCGAAATGCATTCGCTGATGAGCAAATGTCAAGTGTTAAATATATTAAAAAAAAGACTTGTGTGCTACATTCCAAGTCTTCTGATGCCATATGTCACATAATCAGTCTGAACTCGTATGATTCGTAATGAGACGTGCAGTCTGTGCGATTTAAATGTGTGCAGTTAACGTTTGGCCCATCGCGACTGCTTATGAGACATCAGTGACATTTGGCATCATTTAATGTCAAAGTGAGCATGTCATTGGTGTGAATGCCGGATATTAAAAAAACATGAAAAAGATGATGATTTAAAATTGAACATTGAACTTTCTGTTTGTTTTTTTTTCATTAATTAATAATTCTACAAAGAGAAAAAGTTATACTGCTTTTAAACAACACAGTAATTGGTAGTTGAGGACACGAGGAATGTATAAATAATTATTGCTTTCATAAAATCTGTTATTTGTACATAAATGTGAATACAAATCGATTCAAATGTGTTATTTTGTACATATATAAAGCCGTTAAGATTAACAACATTCTTATTAAGTAATATATAATGATATATAAATATATATATAATGTTCCTTATTAAAAATGCATTTGAATTCTTAATGATTTTATGAATGCAAATTTGCATTTTCTTTCTATTGCATATATGGTGAATTATGAACCAGTCATTTCTAATGAAGTTTTTTTTTTTACATGTTCAAGGTTATTTTGTTTGCATTGAAAACGACGACAAAAAAAAAAATGTGGCAATTCTTTACGAGCACATTGTTTTTTCTTGTTTTATTTGCTAATAAAATGAAGAATACGCCTTATTCTATTTATATGGTATATTATGTTTCACTTTAGGTGGCATTTTGTCACCCAGCATCAGGCATTTCAAACTAATTCTAACAACCAACTTATTTGAGCTTCTTATTTTCTTTTCTTTATTTTTAAGATACGGCATGATCACCAAGGTCTTGACATTGCTGTGAAGACCTTGCTTCTCTCTCTCTCTCCCTCTCTCTTTCTCTTTCTCTCTCTCTCTCTCTCTCTCTCTCTCTCTCTCTCTCTCTCTGAATGAGCTTTGTAGGTTAATCTGAAGAAATGGCAAAAGGCTGAGCATGCATCGCTAACCAGCTTTTCTCTAGCAGCAATTCTTGGCCTTCCTTATTTTCTCTTTCTCCAAAAGGTTTTATCCTATTCTTTTTATGTAGTTTCTCTCCTCAGCAGTAATTTCCTCAGTCTCTCTCCGCCCCCACAGTCACATCACCCAACCGGTGGTCAAACATTTAGTTTCAGGCAATAGGCCGTGCCCTAATGCATTTTGGGTGAGCGAGTAATGATCGAATTATTTTTAGAGGCAATGCTCAACGCGTTGTGACCGAGCACCTCTGGCTAAAACAGTGGTGCGAAAATTCTATGATCTTCACTTTATTGACTGCCACATGGTGTTATTTGTCCTGCAGGCTCGCCGCCATCACTAGCAGACCCACTTTGGGGAGGTCTGCCAGTCAATAAAAACCTCATTTATTTGCATGATAAGGAAACAAAGTTGCAGGGATCGACAGCGGTCTAGACATGACATGCCGTGATGACAGTTTTACGGTGGAGATGTTCTACGCTCTTGTCCTCGGGTCCCTCCGGGTTGTGAGGGGATCGCTCAGATAGATGTAAAGCCACCCTCTCATTCTGAAATTGATTTGCGAAGAAGTTACCACTCCTGGTTTTTCTTTTATAAATTGACTGCTATATAAAAACATACATTTTCATAAAAAAAAAACTAAAATAGAAAGCTACATCTATGTGGGTCTATGTGGGTGATTCTCAACGGTAATAAAAGTCACTTGACTTATTTTTTATGTATTTATTTATCGTTATTATAAAATGTATGAAATGCAAATGCAAAAAACAACATTCATTTTTTTCTCTCTCTCCCTCTCTCTTTCTCTTTCTCTCACTCATTAGTTTTCATCATGTTATTGTAATAATAATAATATTAATAATACTCAACAAATACATTAATAATATAAGGTTTTTGAAATATTTGTATTTATATTACATTTACATTAAAACTACAATTATTATTACTAATTGTATGATTCATACATAACGGTAACTGAAAGTGTTTTTACATAATTATAAAAATTGTAAAATTAAAAGCAAGGAATCAAAATGCTAATAATAATAGAATAGAATAATATATATATATATATATATATATATATATATATATATATATATATATATATATATATATATATATATTATTAACATTTTAATTCCCTGCTTGATTCCGATGCTACTGATTTTGTAAAGCAAAATAAAATAAAATATAAACAAGAAAGGCTTTGCCATAATAAAAACAGCTTCAAACAAATCCAGAACAAAAGAATGAGAATGACAAAAAAAAGAAAAGCATAAATGAAAGCCACTAAAATGTTGCAGTTTCTTTGAGAATCATGAATCAAACGCTAATGGGTCATGATTATGTTTTAATTGTGCATGTCCGGTGTACATTTTATTTTGTACACGTTTTGCTTGCTGTAGATAAAGAAAATCTATAAAGCTCGCCGAGCAGTCCGGCTAATTTAGCTGTTCACGAGACGAAAAGCTTGTGCAATAGAACTGCATTACCCATCATTCTCAGTGGCAGCACAAGAATGTAAGTCATGATTAAATGCATTAAAGCATCAGTTATATTCTGAACTCCCATCCTTTACTCTTCATTTTGTTGCATTAGCACTAAAACAGGCTGAATTTGTCAGTAAGTGAGAAAGAGAGAATAAATATGATTTTGACAAACACATCCATTTTATTCTGACCACAATTACTAGAAAGCACATTATGTCGTAATTACCACTTCTGGACTCATAAATGGGAACTTCCCAGGAGAACCTGAAGGCAGCGCGAGTATTCAGTCTGAATATCCGCTTCGGAGCCGTCTGCTTTTGTCACGATAATTCAAGAATTACTTTTGTCATCCTTATTATTTACTATTTTAAAGCTGTGGTTGTCATCCAAGAGGCTAGGGCCCACTAGGAGAGGCTCAATCAACATTCATATTACATAAATATAAAGTAAAAAGGCCAAAAAGCATGGAGGAGCATAATGACAATGCATGAAGATTTCTTGTTTTAGTTCTCCTCCTCACCAACTGTCCCGGTTTTATGAGGTAGCCCTATTATAAAAGTGCGATATCTAGACCTGGAGAAGTCATGTAAATTAATAAAATCTTAAAACTCCACGGACGTTTTATGAATATGCATTCTCTAGTTACGCCGAGCTCTAAAATATTTTATCAGGTGGAGATTGTGTGTTAAAATTCTTAGTGAATCACAAATGACTTGAAAACTCATGTATATTCATTAGTTAACAGAGTGGAAACCTAAAAGAGCATTCAGCTGTTAAAACCTCCGAAATCTCAAATTTACAGAAAAGCGTTGAGTCTTTAAACATTGCTGTGGACAATGGAGGGTCAAAAAAATGTGAATTATTTAGAAATCTATAGAGAATTCCTCCCGATTGAAAATTTTCCTTGATCTAAAAGTACTGTGGTGGTGCAATAATTTGATCAGGCTGTAATATCATAGGAGTTTCATATACTGTATACCACGGTATTAAATTAAATAAAACCACAAATGACTTCATAGTACTGTATTTTAAAGCATAGTATTCCATGGTTCAATTTCCATTTCTGAGAAGGTGCGTATTATGATGCCATGGTAATTTCTGTATGTTTTAAATGATCATTATTTTTTTGGCCGGCTTGATGAAAGCGGTGCAATAAAAGAGCCATCCAAACACCTGTACCCAATCAGTCTACTTCCAGCTAGTTCGGTGCGCATTTTGCACCGTGTTTGTCGTTCATTAAAACGTATGAAATCCATGGCACTTAAAAGTTGAACTCTGCGTCTGTTCCTCTTGAAATATTTATGCACAGGTGTAATTTCTAGTCTAGTGTTTTAATTTGCCTAGGTAGAAGCTCCACTGATATGCGCGTAACGGCGTGTGACGCTTTCGTACGGCATTAAAAATCGTCTTCTTTACAACAGACGCTGTAAAGTCACATGTCAGCGAGCCAAACTGAAAACGATTGCTAAAATGCATCTGAGACGCGCTCGATTCCATCTGTTTTCTACACACCGCTCATCGTTTTGTTTTGTTTACAGTGTGGAAATGGTTTCGTGGTCTAGATTTCAAATGTCTTGTGCGGTACAGTATAAGGAAGGGGTGAGTGTCTCCGTTTTCTCCTGAAGTTGGCAGAAACTGAAACCGTACTTTTACCTGTGCAACTTGTATAAATCACCTCTTCATATGCCGATCTATCACAACGAGCAGCTTGCCAATTATGGGGTTTAACAGAATTAACAGAACGGGATTTAACAGACTCTCTTGATTTTTTTTTTTTTTTTTGATTTTTTTTTTAGGGGTCTGTTGGTGAAAGTAGGCCTATGTAGCAAATCCCCAGCACTGAGGCTGTGAGATACATGATGATTGTCTGCATGTACCGGCTTTGCATGATCAACAAAACGCGGACTGAATGCAGATGAAAGCCTAGAGTAAAAGGAGTGCTCTGGTGGAGGGAGATATCAAGGCTATAATGGAAAAACACCATGGCAATGCTAATAGTGCCGGCTTGCAGGCTTCCTTTGGCGCTTTTTTTATATATTCTTTTTATTTTAGCATATGATGATCATTAGACAGTGCGGAAATAGATCAGGGTCACAAACCAGGACTTTGACAAAGTCTTTCTAAATTAAGTGTTGCATGCGATATTATGTTAATGGTTGAAAAATCAGGCATGTGTAATGCGCTGAACATTATCGGAATCTGCTTCTTAATTGTATCCATCAAAACGTGTTTTTATGTGTAAAAGAATACAGTTTTTTAACTTCAACCCAATGAGCAGGGTTAATGAGTTGAACATTGAATTAGTTACTAATTAGCTTACTATTAATATGTCTCTGTGCTGGCATCTAGTAATTTACAATCAACTGCGTATTTATTATTTCAGGGAATGTAATCGGTATCAAACTGCATTATTTTTTTTAAAGGGATAAACTTATGTCTTTCTTTACAGTGTAATGCAAAATTTGTAGCTCTCGCCAGTTGCAATATTCATAATGTAAAAGTAAATAAAAGACGAAAAATCACCATAAAAGTGGTCGAGTAACTCAAACACTGTATTCTTATGTTGTGTGATGACATAAAATGAAGAATTAAAGTCATTATTTAGTGATAATCTTGCTCTCCAGAGAGATGTTAACAGCTTCAGTTGGACTACTTGGACGCAAGAACCAGGTCAAGTCCAATTTCAGAGACTGACCAAAAAATAAATAAGTGAAAGTTTCTCCCACCAAATCAAACAAGCTTTAATGGCATCTATGTCTCCACAAGGAACATTCAACATGACACAGTGCTAGGAGTTTTTTTTCAAATCATTGCTGAGCGCGGCGACAGTCGTTCTCGCCGACAGGCAAAGACGCCTTCCGTGTGACCTCTTATAAAAGTTATCTAAGGACACATTCACTGCGTTTAGAGCCTTATTAAGGCTAATTAAAGTCATTATTCACTGATAATCTTGATTCAGGTCAGTGAGTCAAGAAACGTGCCGGTTCAGTTAATGAATGAATGAGTCCTCAATTGTAAATCAAATCCACGGTTCATTAAAAAAAAAAAAAAAAATAACCATGACATAAGTTGTATTTGTCGGATCAGCAGATCCTGATATTTAAAATATTACTATTAATATAAAGTGAATTGGGCTTAACATGGTAAAGAATACGTGTCAGATCTGCACATCCCTAATATCTAAAATAGTTTTTTAAATGTATTTTTTCAGTTGACAAGATTAAATTGTGTTTTAATTAATTAAATAAAATATTTTATTTGTAAAATGTAGTTTATAATTGTAAGATGTGCAGTATCTGTAATCTGTGAGATTTACAGATATTGTTGTTTTTTGTTGTTGTTGTTGTTTTTAATTATTGAAAAGGACACTCTATTTTAAATTATACAGTATATATAAAATATGCATGTATAAAATATGCAGCATTTTTCAAATGCAACCCAAATTAGTTATCAATTTATTTTCTTTTTTCAAATAAACCATCGGAACCTTAATTTTGGGATGGATCGGTGGATTGTAAAAAGAATTGTGAGAAACTAGGATGACAAGAATATGTTTATCCTGCAGTCCTAAAGCTCTTTACCTAAGATGGATTGAAGCCGGGCCGTTGTTCGAGGGTGGTCGGCAGATGACGGTGGGGAAACTCTGTTCCAACATGCGGCCCCGACACAGATAAATTATCTCATGGAGGCTACCTGATGCATTGTGCAATCCAAAGAAAGCCTGTCGGCGAGACAGACTGTCGTGCAGGTCGTTTTGCACATGCTTACTGAGGCCCGTGAGCTACAACTAGACCGCTTTTACAGTTCAGAGAATAAATTTACCTGCTGGGAAACCAGTGGAGATCAATAAACCTGCGGCACGCACAATAACAGCCTGTGCTTAAAGTTTGAGCCAATCGAGAATGTCCTTGACATGAAACATTCCACTAGCACTCCAGCGCCTTTCTTTTCATTTACCGCGGTGATGAGTCGAAACAACTCAGCAAACGTTCTTTCTTTTTTTCCTCAGCCAACATCCACCTTGTAGCACATCTAGCTATATTTACACTGGCGCATGATCGTAACTGCTTTGTCAATAGCATCAAAAAAGACAACTGTTGTACTCGTATTTTCAAAAATACAGTGACGCGTACCTTCTGAAACCGGGAGAAATGGCTTTTCTGTCTGTTGCGTTGACTGTACAACACATCAATCTTTTGAATTAATGCACCGTGGTGTATTGGCGTTCATTCACAGAATACGAATAGAGAGAGAGAGAGCCACGGTGTGGGGAAATTAATACCAGAAATGTATATCAGGAAGTTAATGGTTCAAAGTTTTTGAAAGTTTGGGTGTTATCAAGTGTTCAAAATGCAAAGCACACTATCATTGATGGCGACTGTCATAAAAAGAGCTCTGCTGAATAACAAATAGCGACAGAAGCGTTTATAAATGTCATGCTTATCTCTTATTCTGACCACGTTGCGCTTTCATCTTGATTTTGACTTGAGTTTCTAAAGGAGACTATGACTTTTCCTCTTCCGAAGTGTGGACGACAAACAAAGCAAACAGATCAAAGAGGGATTTTGTGTACTTGTAGCAGCACTATTTGGTTTTATATCATTTACTCACCTCATGTCATCCCAGCCGCTTAGTATTTTCTTTTTTTTTCACGAAACATAAAAGGATATCCTATCCAGAATATTCTATCTATATTAAAACTGTATATTTATACTGAAGTCCTCCAAAAAGGACGTAATATACATGTTATAAAATGCTAAATTCATATTAATGTTAATCCAGTATTTTCACATTTTTAAAAAGTTATAAAAATGTATGTATTTTCTATTCAAAAGTGTTGGATGGAAACGGATCAGAGAGATACACACATATGTTAAGAATTCAGCAGTTCTGTCAAACGATTAATTGTGATTAATTGCATCCAAAATTAGATTTTTGATTTACATAATATATGTGTGTGTTGTGTATATTAATTAAATATTTTGAAAATATTCATATATATTTATATTCATATAATTTATATTAGGGCTAGGAAATATATCGCACTATATGTGGAGATTTACTGCTAATCATATATATTTATATTCATAGAATTTTTATTAGGGCATTAGATCATATATTTAATATATGAGCATAACATATATATTTTTTTAAATATGTGCATTAATGCGTATTTATATATAAATGATAAACATAAACAACACACACATCTATTATGTAAACAAAAACTTATTTCGGATGCGATTAATCACGATTAATCGTTTGATAGTACTAGTATTAGTACTTTTTTACAAATGAAAGTAATGTTACGGGCAGCATTTGCAGATGATGTGCAGACTAGGATCCAGTGATAGGGTGAATTTTGCAGCAATTTTCTGTGTTTATTTTAATTTGCGTTATGTTAAATAGTACCAGTATTCCATATTTTTACACGCTTCTTTCCTCCAGGTTATTTTAAACACGTTAAAGATCATCAAGTTCACTAATGAGGACCCCTGCTCTGCTCATTCGTTTGACTCGTAATTTTGAAGACAGCAAAAAATTTAATTAGTCAGTCAGAAAAGTGGTTTAACAAGACTAAGTTATTAAGAGCCGGCCAAAGGTCACGGCCCGCAGTGCAATGAGACGAGAATGACGCAACATGAGGGAACTTAGGCCAGGCGTAGGAATTGTCCTCATTATCAAGCACCTTTTCCTGTCTCAGTTCCCTGGAGAGGCCAATTAGTTCTAGATGAAACTCATTTGTTTGCACGGCTTGGTGTGTTGTGGGCTAGAAATTACAGTTAATCTGATTGGTTAACTGGGCTGTAGCTGGTACACTGAAGAAAATGCACTTCAAGTATTTGCAGCACGACCCATCCAGCATGACTCCGAAGATATCAGACTATGATTGCTTTCCTGAAAATGTCAAATTTTATCGGGCTTTTTTATGCATTTGGCAGACACTTTTAGCCAAAGTGATTTGAAGTGCATTCAATGTATCAATTTTATCAACCCGTGACCTTGCCGTCGGTAATGGTCTATCAGTTGAGCTTCTGAGAAAGACGTAATCATTGATGCTGAAATAAGATGGGATGGGCATGTTTCTGATTTTACTGCCACATCTTACGCCATGTATTAAATATATGTTGGGTTTTCTATAGGTTATCTAAACTTTTGACATTTACAGTGAGGATAAGAAAGATTTGATTTGGGGAATTGAAATTCAGTGAAATGAAACTTGAGTCCTTTTGTGATTCTACAGCATTTTTTAAACATTATACTTTGGTATAAAGTGCATGCATAATTATTATGCAAGTTGATATTCTGATCATTTTTTGATTAATTCCACATTTTATTAATAGGAGATGGACTACCAACACTTGCTGCCAGTTTCTAGAAGTGGATGAGGAGATGGTTTTTCTGACCCTGTTGACCCAAGGAGCGTTTTGCTGTCCAACGGTCATGCCTTGACTTTGCAATTTCATTTATAAAAAGTTATGTGTAATTGTCAATGAAGGCTGGAAGTGGAGCGCTCCTTATATGCAGGTGTTCAAAACTATACAAGCAAGTTTACTTATAAAATTATTAACCACGGACTGAAAAGACAACATTTATTGAATGATGCAATACTAATAGTAGAATTTGTGACAGTAAAAAGCTCACTGGGTCAGCAGGGTCCAAGAAATAAAAAATAAAACGCAGAAGAATTAAAAAATTTATTGCGAAATCCTTTAGTCTCCGGTGCCATCATTTTCCAAATCAAATTTTACAAATGCGACACTAACGTTCAAATATATTAGTTATTAAGCGTCACAGCATGTTAAAATTAGTTTGAATTCACAACATAATATTCCTCAGAATTATAGGAAAATATTCTGTTTTATTAATCGAAACTGTGGACCTGCAAATCATACTTTGTTTAAAAAGTAAGGCTGTCAATCGATTCAAAAATTTAATAGCGATTAACTGCATGACCGTCATGAGTTAACTCGCAATTAATCGCAATTTTATCTGTTCTAAATGTACCTTAAATTAGTTTAAGATACTCTAATTGACATGGGCATGGACAGATATGAATGCTTTAGGCAATATTGGTTTATCATTAGTGAAACCATAGCTTCAAACAGCATGAAGACTGGACATGTTTCAAAGGTCTTGTTCACGTACACATAAAAAGACAGCATAGTAATACCAGGCTCCCATTGCTTCACAGAGCCTGTTTATACATTCACACTACAGGGCAGCTCTCTTCTTCTGAACATGCCAAATGTACATTTATAATGTATTATTAGGTTAGTTAAAAAAGCCCACATACTGTGTTTTGCTGCAACAAAGTTCTCAATAAAAATTTTTCATTGATACATTTTTTGACATTACTTGCATGTAAAATTAGAGACGTGGCTGTTTGGAAGCAGCACAAGTTTTGGTGCCATAGCGGAGCTACTTCTCAAAGTTTATGTTTATGGCGAATTACACAGGTATGTATTTCTCTGCAGCGGTGATGACCTGACCAGGCTACAATAGTCCAAAATGTATCACTTATTATGGTTTGGAAAATGAATTCGTGATATCCTCGCTCGTTATACACATTTTGCTAATTCTGAATACAGAAAAAGGCAAAAACGAAAAATTGGTCACTAAAATTGAATGAATTTGCATTAACTCGTTAGTTTCGACCCCTCTAGCTAGTAAAAAGGAATCAGTGGGAAATTGTGGGAGTTTTACTGTCTCTAGTGTTCGTTTCAATTGGAAACCGCAGCGATTCGCATATATAAGTATGTTTTTAGAGTTTGGCAGAAATGTAGTTAGAGGAACGTATTTCTAATGAGCCTAAGTAGAGTTTGCCATGATACGAGTAGGTCCTGACCCTGTTGACCCAATAAGCAGTTTGCGGTCCACTGGTCATTCCTTTGCAATTTCTCTATTGCATTAGTTTTTAAAGTTTCGATAGTTAACGGAATAGGTTGACCAGCTAGACCAGCACTAACCAGGAGAAACAGCCTGGTCCTACATGAAAAATCATATTTGTCCTGATGGGGGCAACTTGTCAAAAAGTATTTGGTGTTAATGACGCATATTGTGTGACGTGTGTGTGTTTGTGTGCGTATCCTTTGCAATCCAAAAAAAGGTTGTCTTTAATCCTTCCTGTGTTGAATATAAGATTAAAGAGTTTGTTAGAATCCAGCATCTCAGTTTAACTGCAGCGAGAAGTGGAGTAAAGTGAGGTGGAAAGCCCAAGTGATATGTGGGATTGAGTTGTGGGTGAAGAGGGTGAGAGTGAGCTTAGCCTAGCTTGACCTCTACGCTGTTGTTTATGAGAACAGTCCCAGGCTGCACTGCTTCGATGGACTGAATGATAACCTACTCTCAAAACATTTGTTCGGGAAAAAACGGTAAAAGCTACAAGCTATTTGAAATTAAAATACTAAAGCCAAGCTAAACTAGAAAAGTTTCAAATAAAAAGTAGCTAGGGGCACTGAATTTATTTTAGGGGCACTAGAGTGCTGCACGACACAGAAATGACTTACGGTTCAGTTGTTCTGAAGCCACTGGGTTTGAATTTTTTTTTTTTTTTTCAAGTAAATGTCTACGTTAATGTATATTATCGACACAAGCTCGAGATATTTTTACACGTTATTCTATGACATATATCAGTAACAACCCTTTTGTATGTCTCAAAAAAGACTAGCATTTAGTTGTTGGGTATGTGAACATCACGCCAAACTTTTCTGCTAATGAGTTTTTATTTCCTAAGTACCTTAATGCAGGGCCACCAAGTTCGGTCCTGGAGGGCCGGTGTTTAACTCCAACCCTAGTCAAACACACTTGGATTCTTTTTGCTCTAGAGATATCATATTTTCATTAAGTGCAAGTACCTATAGAGTCTGTTTACACTGACAAAATAGCAGGATTTTCTGCTATTTGTACTACTTGTGGCAATTATCTGCACCTCGGTATTGTAGTACAATATAAAACTGTGCTTTAATAATGTATTGAGTGTAAATTCTAATTTTAATTGAAATTATTAAATGCATGCCTTATTACTGGTACAATAAGCCTTCCCTGCGTCTACCCTAAACCCTCCACAATACTTTATTTTCAGCTTTTTGATTATTTTCTTAATTGTTATTAAAAATACATGTGATATTGGAGCATCTACAGTTCTTTGCCATCTGAAGCTGATGTTTAACATCAATCAGCCTTAAAAAAACATCAAATGTTTTGTAGTGTTGACTAGTCCAATCACATTATGTTGGGAGGAGTTAAATGTTTTTATCGGGGGGTACTACGGTGATGTTTCCAGCCTGGCCTACACGGCATCACTTTATTCGCCTCTAATAATAAAATTACTATCTTTTCATTAAAAAAAAAGTACGTAGAGCATAACTTATCTTCCACAAAACCACCACTGAGGATCTAAATTAGGCTGACATTATACATGATTCAAAATATAGTGATAAACAGCTGTATTTAGAAATTATAATGAACCATTTTTCACCCCACATCACTTCACCTTAAACAGCTTGTTAGTGGAATTTTGAAAACATCTGACCTGCTGTCACCAGCACTAAAACACTGATTAACAGATACTTGGCATCACTATTCTCTTGAAATCTAAAAAGCGCGGCCCATTCCAGGTGACCGACCTCATTTGACCTTTATTGGGGTTTAAAATGGCACGACACCACACCAATTATTTCCTTTTTAATGAGGGCATGCTTTCCGCTTTCTTGTTTGTTTATTTGCTAGCAACTCGTATAAACACGCAATTAGCCGTACAAGGCATTTTTGTGCTGTTTTGATATTCTAATTCAATGCGCTACCGCTAATATGACAGTCTGCCAGACCGACTGCAGATAGCCTTGTAAGCAACTCGTCTTTTTGTCCTTTTTTTTTTTTTTTAGGCCGAGCACTGTGCACTTTGGGATGAATGCCCCAATGACGGTGTAATTAAATTTCACACATTAACACTTAGATCATTACAAGCGCACTAACCCTCAGCCACCGTCGGACGAGCTGCAAGCGGCGCCTGCAGTCTCTCTCCTGGAGCCACAGGAAAAAGCTTCTTAACGCATCGGTGGTGAACGTGCTGCATCGAGTCCGTCTGAGCTAAAGACTGCGTTTAGACGTACCTTACAATCTCATCATGAAAGACTTATAAATGAAAGGTGGTGACTCACCTGTGTCCAGAGCGTTCTGATGTTCTTTCCCCCTCCCTATTTATTCTTTTCAAATCTGTACAAACACGAGGTGAGCGGGATTCACGAACGGGCTGCCAGGCATAGAGATGATACAGCTTTCAAGTTGCGGCCTACATTTTCATCTCATTGTGCAAATTGGAAATTGTATGTTGTACACAATATGTTGACAAGTTACAGGGAAAGTAGGGAGGCAAAATGAGAAACCGCGCAATCCAGAAACAAAGGACATGAATGTGGATGAGTGTATTAGAGGAAGATTACTCTGAGAGACATGAACAAACGTAGCCAATCACGCTGCCCTATGTATGACCACATGTTGTACTCGGACCACGGAGGAAATGGCAAAGGTGAAAGCTTAGCGGAGATTATTCAGAGAAGGTTCAACAGTGTGCCGGCGCAGCTTTGAGAAAACATTGATTCGAGGGCTTTGACGAAGAAACGGGCAGCTGTTGTTTCACTTTCACTGTCGGCCATTTTTACCATGTAACAGTGTGGTTTGTATGCCAGAAAATTGCATATATATATGTATGTATATATATGTATATATATATATATATATATATATATATATATATATATATATATATATATATATATATATATATATATATATATATATATACATACAGGGCTTGACATTAATACACATCTATAAAAGGCAGTAAACTTACATACATGTATTTAAGGAAACATACGTTAATTATTGCATTTGTATTTTATTATGTTACTTAATGGTTTTATTATCATTCATTAAACTTCTCATAGCATTTAATTAAACTTCTCTTAATTTTTTTAAATATATATGTGTGTGTGTGTGTATATATATATATATATATATATGTATATGTATATATATATATATATATATATATATACACACACACACACATATATATTACACAAACACACATATATAGGTATATATATGTATGTTTTAATAGTTTAGTGCAATTTAATTTAATGTAACACATGCATTTCTTAATATTTGACACGTGTTCAAACCTATATTTTTTAACAAATGTAGCCAATCCTGCTGCCCTCTGTATAAACACATTATTTTGGTCAAATGCCGAGGAAATGGCAAAGGTGAAAGCTTAGCGGAGATTATGCAGAGAAGGTTCAACAGTGTGCCGGCGCAGCTTTGAGAAAAATGATTCGAGGGATTTGATGAAGAAAAAGGCGGCAGTTGTTTCACTTGGGCTGGTTTTTAGATGCCAGACGGCGGCAGGTTTCTGGTGCTTTGATCTATTACAGGCTCCACTATAATAATGAATGGCGTGTATTTCCATCATTGGATTAGATGCATAGCTCGCCCTTACGTCCCTGTCCTTCTACATCACTCTCTGTCAAAGAGCAGACGTGGCAGATTAAAATATTGCCTGAGCTGTTGCAACCAAATGTGAGCAGTGGACAAAATGTGTAATGGCTTCAGCATTAATAATGGATAAGTATCACTGAAAAAGCTTTGCCTACTCTGATGCATAATTCATTTCTGCACCAGCATGGAGATGGACAGTAATTAGCTGTCCAGTGCCCTATAGAAGGAAAGGTGCTCAGGGTCACATTGTACTACACTTCCATCTTAAAAGGGCAAGTGTTGGACCAAGTAGCACAAGTTTGTTTTAGCAGCCTCTGTGCTTTTTGATCAAGCAGAGGGGTGGTGTTAAAGTCCCCCCCCCCAAAAACAAAACATCGTGCCATTTATTCAGGCTCATGTTCTTCCAAACCCAAACGACTTACTTCCTTGTAGAACATTGAACAAATGCTCATGCTGTGTTTGGGCTCAATGGCATGATGCTCATATATATATATATATATATATATATATATATTTTTTTTTTTTTTTTTTTTTTTTTACATACATGTTTTCCCTTTGTCTTATTTATTGTTTTATTAATATTTCTGTTATGTGCTTTTGTCAGTTGAATTTTTTTATACTCATATTTAGCTGTAATATTATTTCAGTTTAGTTTTAATAATTTTTGTAAATAATTGAGAAAATAATTGAGAAAATATGCTGATATGTTCGATGGTTTTATTTGATTTGATTTGATTTGATTTGATTTTACATCCTTGAGTATTTCACCATCAGTCAGAAAAGCCTGTCCATTTAAGTGACAAATAATTGTTGAGATTTTGTCTTCCACGCTACATTCATCATGCTCACCATTAATTTGCATACAACCAGAAACAAAATGCACGCGCTTCGTTTATTGCAGCTAAAATGCACACACGTTTGAACATATTGAATCATAAATGATATTTGAGAGCCGGGATCATCAGTGAATAACGACATAAATTTCAGTTTGTACTTCACAAAAAAGTGACATGAGGGTGAGCAGATGATGAAAGAATTGTCATTTTTGCTTGAACTATCCCTTTAAAAGAAGCACAGACTGAAGCTCTGTGATTAAAGAGTCCGTGCTCCATGTTCTGATTCCTTTTATCCCTATCCCCGTGGTGAGAAGTATAAGCCCCACAACTTTGTTCTTAAAGTGTGAGAGAAAGATTTCATGGGAGAGATATTTTACTGAAGCATGGCAATTAACAAACTAATTAAACGATTAACCGGGGGCATTAAGGTAATAGCATTTAAGCTGTGGAGAAAAGGTCATACTTGTGTTATACTGCAACCAAGATTAGTGAGAGAAATGAGAGAAAACAAATAAATGGCAAAAATATGTGGGCTACCATGCGGAGCTGGGCAATTATGACTGCTGTGTCCGTATATCGCATGTTAGTATTAAACATAAAGCTGAAGTACATCCTGCTGCTTTTCAGGTTAAAGCTTGACAGATTCATTCTGCCTCCTGTTTGTCTTAGTATGTGAATGCAAGAAAGAAAAATTAGGGGGAAAAATGCCATTCCTTTGATGATATAGATATAGTCCTGTATACACAGTTTTAATAAAAGACATTTCTACTTGTTTGACAGCATGATTAAAAAAGAAGTCAGGAAAGATATTAAAGTAGAAACTTTGCAATTAATATAGAAGGTATACCTCTAGGACCATGTGATATGGTGATATATGCACTATAACTATCATTAATATTATGAACATTAATATCCTCATGCAAACACATTAAATAACTGATTATTGTCACTTCCTCAGACACTTTAGTGTAGGATATATTCTTGTATTTATTATTATTATTATTATTATTATTATTATAAACATTAATATCCTCAAACATGTTTTTATGAAAAAATAATAATAATCAATTGTGCTTTTGTCTTATTTTATTTTATTGTATTTTTAATTTTTTTAATATTTCCATTTAGTTTCTTTTACAGTAATAAGTTAGTAATATATAACATTTTATAATGTTTATATTTTAATGAATGAACATTCGTAATAGTTTGTTCAAAAGTAACATCACTGATTCATACATATCTTTTTTTTTTATCTTGTTTTTAAATGTGAATGACACGGTACACTCTTTTAAATTCAGTTCATGTGTGATTTTTCCAAATGATTGTTTTCTTGCTGCAGCATTCGGTGTCTCTCCTAATTCTTTTACTCTTACTTAAACAGAACATCAAGCCTGTTTTTCAGCAGCGTGATTTTATTGTGATTATGGCACCTTCAATTTTGTTTAACAGATACCCTGGCAGGTAAATGTGCCATTTTGTCACAGAGTGCTTTTTAGTCTCTCCACATCTAACCTCTGCGTGTGCTTCTGCTGCCTGTGAGGTCTGTTTGAGATACAAAGAGAATAATCAATGAATAAAGTACTGTATGTACTGTAGTGCCAGGAAAATACATTAATCCTGTCTGGATGACATCATTTTAAATGGCACGTCTGATTGATTTATAAAAATATGTCATTATGTGAAGACAAAAAAAAAAATCTGACATGCTTGTTATGTTTTTCTTCAATTTCAATGATTATCTTTCAGTTTTGTCCAGTGTATCCAATCATCTAAATGAACAGGCTTTGTTCAGGTCAAAAATATTATTTGATTTGACTAATTTAAGTCCCTTATGTTCACCAAGGGTGCATTTATTTAATTCAAATATAGAACAAAACCATAATAGTGTGAAATTTGATAACTATTAAATAACTATTAACTAATGGCTATTTGCTGTTGTATTACGTTTTACACAGTAATTTATTCCTGTGATGGTAAAGCTGCATTCTGCTTATTTTAAATTTTTTTAATTTTTATACATTTTTAAAACTGTTGTGTCGCATAATTTCGAGATTTTTTCCAGATCTTTTTTTTTTAATTTTTTATCTTTTTTCCAGATTCTTTGAAGAGTAGAAAGTTCAAAAGAACAGCATTTATTATAAGAAATATACACACACACACACACACACACACATATATATATATATATATATATTTTTTTTTTATATATATATATATATATATATATATATTAATGTCTTCACTGTCACTTTTGATCAGTTTAATGCATCTTTAATATAGGTCATATTTAAAATATGTATTTTGTATATAGATTTATATATAAATTATTAATCAAGTATTTGTCTCAAAGTCAATGTTGTTTTGTTCTGTTCTGTTCTAGGTTATTAAATTGGTGGCCTAAAGCGCGTGTAAACACACTTACTAGGCGCTATTTGCTTCTTTTTTAAAAAGAAGGTTTTGAGAGAGCCTTTTCCTCGGCTAAATGCTAATAGTTAGTCATTTTGGTTTATGAAACGGCCATCGAATCAGGAAATGATATATCAAAGCTATAGAGTACAGCACTCATTTGCTGCATATTAGTCACAGATGTAGCGCTAATGACATTGCTCTTTGATGTGAGTCCATGGACGTTTTTACAGTACAATGAGCCCACATTAACAATCTTAATGTACCCACGCTGCTGTTCGCCGTCTTAAATCGAACAATGTATGGTTTGTTAACGTTGCCATTTTGCAGCTGTCTTTGTTTTTGGAACTTTTTTTCACGTGTAATAACATGTAGGATATTACTTGTGACAGATGTGGCAGTGCTCACACAAAGCCCCGCAGCTTGAAGCCGGGAGCGCTGGGAACGCTGACCTTTGAGTCCAAGCCTCATACCACGTTTATCCCGCAACATATCTGCACGCAAACACACACAATTAACAGCCGCCGGATACAGTCCCCGCCTCCCTCGGCTGCCTCGGCCTGCGGACGTGGAATAAAAGCGTTCTCTTGTTCTTCCCCTAAGTGTAGCGAATGTAAAACACGTTGCTTGGGGAGGTTTGTGCGAACATACAGATTTGCACACGGGGCACCTTTTCCTCTAGTCGACATCCTGTGTATTGATCAGCAGCGCTCAGGCAGAAAGGTAGAATCCAGGGAGGGTTTCTGGCCTCTCACCTTCACCCTCAACAACGTGCCTGCGGTTCTCAGCAAACCCGCTCCTCTGTTGTTCAGCACAGCGAGTGCTTGTGTAATTACTGCAGGTATTAGGCATTATCTGGGTTTATTTGGGACTTCACTGAAGCGTCGTGTTATTAGCGCACTCGTTAGTAAAGCCGTTTTTTAGATTAGCGCTAAATCTCCATCGACTGTTTTCAAACAGAGCGGCAGTTAATACACAGAGCCGTAGATCACTGACTAGCCATGTAATATCATGTGAGGTGTGCATGAATATACGTATAATATATATATATATATATATATATATATATATATATATATATATATATATATATATAATGTACGGTGTATTGCCCAGCCCTACATCAAACTATTAATCGTGATTAATCACATTCAAGATAAAAAAGATTTTGTTTACGTGATATATGTGTGTGTGTGCTGCGTATATTTATTGTTTATATAAATACACACACACACACACATACAGTGTATGTTTTGAAAATGTTTACATGTATTTACATGTATTATATTATGTAAACATACTGTTGTTTTTGGATATGATTATTTGGGATTAATCATTTGACATCACTACTTGGCTATAAAGTAAAGTTTGATGTATTGAGGTCTCATTTGACATTAAAGGGCACCAAAATGAAGATAAAGATTTAAGATAAATTTTGGGACTCTGAATACCTTAGTAACGTGCATGGAGTATTTAATATGATTATATGACCTTTATGCCCATTGTAAAGCCCCGCGCTCTGAATGTAGCTTTATTGGCAGGGCATTTTTTTCATGATAGTATTTATGTATTTATTTTTTTATGCACTGTAAATGTTTTTTTCAAAGTTATAAAAACTATTGTTAGAGCCTGTGAAACTATTATTATCATTCAATTATTAGAATAGATTTTACGAGATTTTTTTTTTTTTTATATATCATCTCATTCAAAATGTTATGTTTATTTCAATGTTCAATGTCAAATTGTTTCATTGCTAAAATGAGTCCTTCATTATTTGATTTTTTTTAAATTAAAAAAACTTAAGAGATCTTGAGGATTTGAGTAGAAACATTTTTGTTCAGTAATTACTGGAAAATGTATCAAATGATAGAGTTTTACATTAAATTAAATAGAAAATTTAGAGAACTTAAAATAGTTTTATTTGAAATGTACTTGCTGCTGTTTTGCATTTATGTCTAGCATTTTCTGAAAATTGTTGGATTTTATAGCATTTTCTAAAAAAATGTCAAAAATACTCTTTTTATAATAGTGATGAAACTAGATGATGGCCAGCCCTAGCTATCTGAGAAGTGATCTGTAGAAACACATTTGGTTGGGTTAGAAAAACAGGAATCCTTGACTATTGAAGATTATCTGTCCTGGATAAGATAGAGCTTGCACGGTTACTTTACTCTCTTGGACATTTCTCTTTGAAACTGTGGCGAAAATGGTTTTGCACAAAAAATGCACAGAGGTACATGTTTTTTATTGCTAGTTGATATTTAATCACGCTTTTGGCAGATGTGCTGATGTACAGAAGTATGCTGTGCTGTACATGGACTATAAATGGAAAAAAATCGTACCATTCTTTTAAACGAGTAGGTAGAGAGAGAGAAAATTAAAACAATGCATAACAATGGTCTTCGTGAACGCAAATGGTTTTAGCCAGTGTTTTTTAAATGTGAAACATTACACAATATATATATATATATATATATATATATATATATATATATATATATATATACATACCATTTGTTAAATTTCTCACTTAATTGCTGGAGCATGTTCCTAGAAATAATTGTTAATTACAGCCTACAGCAAAGCAATTGTGAACAGAAAAAATAAATAAATAAATGTGAGAAAGACTTGATGAATACAGCTTTTCTTCTGCTTCCCGCCATTTATTTTACTCTGAAGCGCTTTGTCTGTTCCAGGCATTTCCGAGCTCTTTACAACATCGCGCTTCTTTGTTGAATGGAGAACTTCTGGGTATAAAGAAGAGTGACGTAGGTGCGCAAGAGAAAAACACAGGTTCATCATTGTTTTCAAAAGCCATGCGCGTGTACATTTCTTCATCTTTTTAAGCGCGCGAGTGCCACGTGACTTAAAATGAGGACACAAAATGTTACGTCAGGATGCAGCGCACGCATACAAGTCAGTTTTGCGGGAAGAAGCCGGAGCATGCTGTCAGATCTAATGGCTGAATGTGAAAGGTTTGTGTGAAAATGTCAGAGTTTCTCCGAATTGAGCCTCTTACGAGAAGCTTTGTCTAGAGCTCTTGTTTAAAGTACAGCGAGCTGTCATCCTTCAGGACGGTTCTTAACAGAGAACATCTGGGAAAGGCGTCGTGAGGTGCAGCACTTCGCTACCAATGACACGGATGCATTATAGCACCGTGGCTTCAATTTAGTTTAGTTCTGAAGGAAAGTTGAGGATCACGTGGAGGCATATGAAAGGGAAACACTCTGACATCTGGCAGCTTGAGGTGGCCATGCACTTCAAAATCAAATTATAGGTTTTAATATGAAATTAATGAGGGTGTAATTATAAAAAAGATAAAGCCTGTGTTGAAAATAATTATATCTTCTTGTGTCTTATAGCATGAAATGCAGGGTTATTATCAACCAATACAGACTCTCCGGAAAACTGTTGTATTAATGCATTAAATGTAAATGCTATCTGGGTTGAAAATGGTGCATCAGCACAAATTTGTACTTTATGTGTTATCGCACATTTTCCCCTTTGAGGTCAGAAAGATTTTTATTTTGACAGAGATAAATGTTTTATTCAGCAAGCGTTCGTTAAACGAATCGGAAGTAAACGTGTGACGGCAAACATGTTTGCAATGTTACATTTTGAGTAAATGCTGTTCTTTTTTAACTTTCTCTTCATCAAAGAATGAAGGAAAAGGTGTCACGAAACATTTTAGTAAGTATCATTTGACACTAAAGACTGCACATAAATCAAAGGAATGAGTTTTTTTTTAAATATTACATTAGAAACGGTATTAAATTAAAACGTTATTTAAAAATTGACGAGACGCCAAATCAGCAAAGTGTCATCTGTTGCACGTATCTAATGCGATTTGAAACTGGGCGGCATAAACTACAGCATTGAAGCGTTCTAACATAAGGCTTGCCATGCTATATTAAGTTTAAATGGCCCAAATACAAAATCTCACAATCATATTGAATGTGGCCCGCAGACTATATATCATTAAGAACTTGTGGCATCTGTTACTGTCTACATAATATGAAGCTTATGTTCTGTAAATCTGTAAGCCTCTTCATGTCTAGACAGCAGAACCAGAATAAAAAAAGTACTATTTTGCTAGAAGCTTTTTTTTTTTTTTTTTTTTTGTAGCGCTCTGTGTCACGGAGTTCAAGAGGGCAATGGTGTGCGGTAAAGATGATTAGGTTTTTTTGCTTATGCGTTTTTAGCGTGCATGCAAATTCTGGCCAAACTCAAACGAGCCTAACCTAAAAGAGGATACTGTCCTTAAAACCTTTCATCACAAAAACGCATCATTGATGAATGCTAAGTATTCATTGTCAAACATGCCTCCCCATCGGTTAGCCTTCATTTAAATGAATAGGATAACCCAAAACGGTCTGTTTGTGCATTTATCCTCGTGTCAGTTCAACAGTTTATTTAGGCTTATTTGTTCATTTCTTGCATATTTTCAATCTGTTCTTTTTTTTTGCAGGTTTCAGCATATTTGTCTTGTCGGGGGATTTCCAAAAATAGGATACTGTTCAGACAATAAAAGTTCTGGGAATTACGGTTAATTTGAACGAGGATACAGTAGAATAATTGTGATACGAGCACCATATGCCGAGCGCGAATTCTTAAGAAACAGGACTATGTTTACAAACCCACAGGAGGGGGGAAAATGATTAGAGATGAGCAGTGAATCATATGTTTGATGTGCTGCTGGGCCATATATGTTTGCTTAAACAGCTTTAAGCTAAGGCAGATTTTGGTAATGGATTTTGTGAGTGTTTAGGACTAAACCATCCATTCTTAAAGCCTAGAAAAATCCTATGTTTGAAAAGCGAAATGGAAAAAATAAAACAGACAAGGACCTTTTAACATACATTTACTGTGCTAACATTGTAGTGGTAGTATAGCAGATAGTAATACTATAATCGTTTATAAAAGGTAACTTATGTAAAACACATATTGATTTTTTTCTTTCTCTTTTCTTCATTTCTTTTTAATTTTTTAATATAGTACTACAGTGGAATGCAACTTGTAAAAAAAGAAGAAGAAAAAAATACAAATATATTAATCATGTACTGTACTAGTTAAAATAAATGATTAAACTGGAAAATTTCACCCCAAACTTTTAATTTGATTTAAATTTACTTCCTGGATCCTCTGCGGTGAATGGGTGCCGTCAAAACGAGAGTCCAAACAGCCGACGAAAAACATCACTGTAATACACAAGGCTTCAGTCCATCCTTTAAAATTCTGCGTTTGTAAGAAACAAATTCACCATTAAAGTGGTCATAGTTTAAAGTGCAATTAATACATTTTTCCAAATATGTTCCAACAAAGAAATAAACCCATCTACATTTTCGATTGCCCGAGGGTACATCTATTTTTTAGCAAGTTTTAATTTTGGTGCGGGCTATTTCTTTAAATAAGTTATGAAGTCATTAGCCAGTAAATATTTTATTTGATGATAAATTTTTTTTAAATTCCCTAAATTATATAAATGTATAACATTTAACATTGTGAGCCCCAACTTGGCATTTATGGAACACACCTATCCACATAATTTATGTAATTGGTCTTTAGATTCAAAACTGAGTAGCCCTCATTGCCTGTTACATTATAGTGCTCGGATAACATATATCATGCCGTTTCAGTACATTTATGTTACAATAGCACCATGTTCAACAACACACGGTAGTACCATTTTACTTTTATACATGTAACACTTGTCTGATGTAGTTTTCATCATTATGAAAAGTGGTTGGCAGCACAATCATCTGGACATCAACAGTTTTAACCTCCCCGGGCGGGTGGCCAGGATCATAAAGAGGCTCTTGCACCAGGACATCCATTACTGACTTCTGCCACCGTACAGCATAAGCCTCCGTTGGCCTTCAGCCATGTTTATATGCATCTTAATCTCTTTGTTTTGGCCTTGCGTTGACTTCTAGTATGAAATTGCCTTAATTGCGCAAGAAAGAGTTTCGGGATCAGCTCAGGACCGGCGAGCTGAGGTCGGGTCACTTTTTTTTTTGCTTGCCTTCTCCCAGTGTATGGTTTTAATAGAAAACTAAAACGCAAGATACGTTTGCTAGTTTTCCGGTTGGCAAACGTAATTGCAGGTTGCCATGCAACTGAATTTATGCTCAGCTAAGAATTAGAACTCTGTCGGTGCGGTTGAAGGTTGTGATAAGAAAGGATCCTCTTTGCATATGAATAAAGTAAAAGCATGCCATCTGCATTGCTCTGTATCAATTATGGCTGCACAACATATCGGCTCGCCATAAAGGATGCGCATTTGTGACGTCTTGCTCCATGAAATGAGCTTGGTTTATGCCATGTTCGTTTTGGTACATTTATTTTTCCCTTTCCATTAGCTTTTAGTTTTGTTTATTTGATTGTTAGTTGCATTTGCTCTTATCGGGATACCGCTAGTGTTTTTATCTATAGTTTGTACAAAGAGGAGTGTGTTTCTAATTAGACATACGCAGGGTGTGCTGATGCACTTAATTGTGGATCATTCTAAAAGGGAAATCCTTAGAGAATGCGTCCAACAGCTGCATGCTTGGCTGCTTTGTAAACTTGGACTTTGTTATTGTAGATGTGCTACTTAGCATTGCTGAATTTCTTGTTGTAGGTCAGTGTGGCTCCAGGTACATTTCCATCTGTGTAGTAAATATGCTTAAAAATACATAGGTGGCAATTTGAGGTTCACACATACACACACAAGTATATATAATATATATCTAATTTGCTTTTGTTTGATAAATATATTATATTATATGTTATTATATATTAATTAATGTTTTTTCATAATGCATCAATTAAAATTTATATATGTTGATATTTAAGTGTGTCTGAAATCCATAATGTGTCTGATTAATAATTAATACCTAATTTAAAAGTATTGTTCGTAGTTCATGCTAGCTATTGATTTAAAAGAGCATTTACCCACAGGCTATTCAAAATACAGATGAGTTTGTTTCTTTAGGACAGAAATGTAGCATTGCATCACTTTCTCAGCAGCGGATCCTATGTGGTGAATGGGTGCCGTCAGAATGATGGTCCAAACAGCCGATAAAAACATTGCATTCATTCACAAATAATCCACACCCAGCTCCAGTCCATATTTTGTGAAGCTAAAAACAAACCAAAAAATGTGTTTCATTTAAATTATTGCTTCGGGCTAAAATGTAAGTGCTCTGTTTATAATAGTGCTTTAACCAGTGGTATTGGATTTTGAACTGGTATCTGAACCAACAGTTTGAAGATTAAAAACATTTTAATGATGCAGTTTTGGTGTAACAAGATGTTAACTGATGGACTGGAGTCGTGTGGATTAATTGTGAATTGCTATTAGCGGTTTTGGCTCTGATTCTGATGGCACCCATTCACTACAGAGGATCCACTGGCGAGCAAGTGACGTAGTACTACACACATCTGTCTCAATGAAATAAACTCATCTATATCTTGGATAGCCTAAGATTGAGTGCATTTTTAGCATATTTTGATGAACTCTTCCTTTAAGCTAACCTTATTGTAACGGCAAATGCCACATGTTAAGATTTCTCAAAATTATTATAGACACATTTTTTGGTAAAAAAAAAAAAAACATTAAACGATCGTGACACGCAGTTTGGTGCTTTCTTAGCTCATTCATCCAGAATTTCATAAACATACATTAAAATGGTCATCATGATGTGACTAGCTTCAGTGGCGATTCATATTTCACATAAACCGGAGTCAATCAAACATTAAAGCCTAGCTACCAGAGTGTCCTTTAATCTGCTGATCACAAATGCTTCTGTCATCGCAGCTGCTTCTATTGTCATGAGCTGACAATTAAACCTTTGTGAATTCATAGTTCGTCACGAATGTATCAATCCAATCAGCATACAAAGAAAGAACAGCCATCAAAATCTGTCTCATGACTAAAATATCTCTTCTGAGCCGTGATACGGCAGGTGCTGATATTCTTATGTGAATTTTACTTTAAAACATTTTTATTTGGGCCAGCTTATTTTAGGTTGCGCACATTGCCTCTGTCTTGTAACTTAAGTTATGGAGAAGAGAACTCGGGCTTGCCATTGTGGTCATTGATTTTGCATGGCGGTGTTTCACAGCAAGCCAGCAGTCTGAAACTGTAGTTCTGTGGCTGCGCCAGGCCTCTGGGACTCTTAACAGGATTGCTGTCTCTGAAAAAGTTGAGAAGCGAGACTCGACTCCTGCCAACATACAAACAAACGACACACACATCCACAAAGACACGTCGAGCCTCGCTCGCGCACACACACACACACACACACACACACACTAAGACTACACCCAGAGGTACACGCATCATAGTGTCATAAAACCCAGTGCGAAGACCAGCATCATATTCGAGGTTTACAACATCTCATGCCTGCAGGCGCTACTTTTCGCAGGTACCAACAAGAAATATGTTTCAATAATAACACTGACAGAGAGGAAGACGCTTTCCACACAGCGTCGTCACCTAAGCTCTGAAACGCAGACATGTACCTGTAGCGTGTGATTAGTCTGTAGAGAAATCGTTTTAATGAGCATGCATGAGTTACTGTATAATTACGGTATCCATGCAGACCAGCCAACTGCATCCTCCATCCCTTATGGAGCTACAACACGCCAAAATGCCTGTGCTTTGATGTAAAAAAATGGAAAAATGCTTTTTTCTTGTTTTACATATTAAATCACGCATCTTTATGCACAATAGAACACCTGCTCACAATGTTAAAATCAACCGCTGGGATATTCAAATCAATTTTAGATTCCTTCACATGCGTGCGTGTTCTCTGACATGCTTAGACTGTTAAAGGACTTGCCAAGCACAGCAGCGGCATGCATGCGAATCAGATGGAATATAAGATACGGTTGCTTTTACATTTTAGCGTGAATTTGACATGAATTAGCCATGTCCATAAAATATTGAATTTGAATATGAATGAGGTATTTATTGGTAACTCTTTCAACTTTCATCTTTTTCTGCTCATTAATGGTGTTTCTTGAAATTCCCCGTATGCTGTGTTGTATTATGTAGAATATTAATACAAAAACATTTAAAAACTGCATCTTACTGCAGATACAGTATATGAATGTCTCTCATTTAAATCAAATAAGTAATTATATATTACAATACTGTAATCTGATGTAGTTAATATTAATATTATTTATGTTTAAGGCTCATGGAGTCCTGCACATGGTGTGGTGTTTTTAGATATATGTGAATTATGAATTCATTTCCATGATTTATACATTTGTTGATGTGTTTAATTAAGGATTGAGAGCGAATTGCAAAATTGTGCAATTCCTTACCTCCATATCATGTATGTGTTTTTTTTTTAAATAAATTTTTTAAACTACTTCTTTTAATTCGCTTTCTAATGCGAAGTGAAGTCAAATTTAAATGGCAATTCATAATTTAGTTCCTAATGGTGCACAAGCCTGACGGTTAGAAAGAAATGTCATTTTATTCCGGCTTATAGGTCTTGCATATGTAATCTAAAAGCCCTCAGCTAGAACTACAGAAGTTGTATTGAAAACCGTCCCTTGAAGAGTCACAAACTCTGTCATGGCTCAATGTCATAATGAAACACTCGAGAAAACTGGAAGGTCTTCACATGTGATGGCAGACTCGCATGCCTACGCGTTCACCTTGGAAACTAAAAGCCCTTGAGTTACTGCTGCCTGAGTGTGGTTGGCAGAGTTCATTAGCGGTACCTGAAGTGGGCCCAGCCAGCAGAAGAAGAGCTTCCTCTCACCCGCACACTCCCACACACGTCGACCCTTAATCTCCTCAGTTTCTTCACTGTCAGTGCACGCAAACTCCTTCTGTTATTCCCTTTCCTCTGTGTTTCATAAATTGTCAACCAAACAGGTGCTCTATATACACATACAGAGCCAGGAACAGTAGCCACGCAAGATGGTGACATCAATGTCTAAATGCTGTTTTCCTGCTTCTCTGATCGTTTTCCTCAAAATATATGTTTTAGTGTTTAAAAGCAAACTCTTGTAGACTAAAGGAAGGACCTGCGGCATTATGTCACAGAGAGAAATTTGGAGGTCGTTGGTTTTAACTAGTCGGCAACCACGTAGAACTCCTCTAGAAACAGCTACCAACCACATCCACTTTATTCTTCACTACAGAAGTAAACTTATGGGTGAGATTTCTGGTGCATTCGCCGCTATATGGAAATAACGAAAACATGACAATGCTCAGTAAATTTTAAAACTGCAAAACTACTTTTCCACTGCATGCAGAGTAGACTGTGCTGGTCGGAAGGAGGGGCTTTGTAGAAATGATGCGTTAGAGAGAGGCGGGGCATAGAGGATCTGCAACACAAGTACAGGGTTTGTTTAGGATTTTTCAAAAATTTCTTTCCATTATTTAGAACATTAAATATAACGTACAAATCATAAAAGATATTTTTTATCCAGAGGTTATGCTGTTTGCGCGGTTGAGGACATCGGGAGGGTTTGTTTATGAGTCCCGAGAAACACAAATCATGACCAAAGTTCTAAAATGCAAGCTAAAATGTGTTAACGGTGTAGGGTGGGGTTTAGTGCAGGTGGTGTATTGTTTTCAATGAATAAATCGTTAACCTTTTAGCCACGACATTGGACATTTAAATTCTAAACTAGATTTCTTCTCCAAATTCAAACATTTTCAAAGTATTTTAAAGTATTTTAACCCCTCTCACTGGATATTTTTCTTGTAAAGTGTTGTGGAGCGTGCAGGAACATAGCGTGATTTTACAGAAACGTTACCGCAGCCTGCAACCTTTGTATTCATTGGATCCAGTCAGCTGAATTCTCAGCAAACAGCAGCCTGCACTAAATAACTACCAACAACAGATATAAATTGGCAAGGCGGTGCAAATAGCGGTAGTCGCTTGATGAGACAACTTCCCCAACCGATCCCTTCTAGGAAAAAGCACTACTAAGAGCGTGATTATTCTATCGGTTTTCCCCAAGAAGAACGTGCAAATTGGGTTCTGAAAGAGCAGGGACGGCTCAAGCGAGTTTGCGATCTATGCACACTTCATGTAGTCAATGTTGTGGAGCACGAACAGCCATTTGGTTTTATCCTCCCAGGCTTGATTGTCTCTCATGTTCGTAAACGTTGCCACCTGTTATGTGTTCCAAACACCTGTGTTAATCAGAAAAGAGGAAATTGATTCGCAGCCATAACAGCCTGCTGCGCTGCGCTCCCGTTCTCCTGCTGGAAAACCGTAATAGCCGATTCTCAGCATACCGCATATTACCTTAATGTTCCTATTTTACAGCAACACCAAATATCTGTATATGTACAGGGTGAAGCCACCATTTTGTTGTCTTTATTACCGAACACGTCAGGAGGCATCTGTTCAGCAGGTGATTATAGAGATTTTCTTTCTTTTCCTTCAGAATCCTCTTGTGTTTCCTTGTTTTGGTTTCTTTGTGTATTCTGTGTAACGTGTATTCTGCATTCAATTGGACATCTCTGTCTGACCTCTCTGTCTGTTTGCCACATTGTGTTTTCTGCTCCATTAGAATGGCTTTTTTGTTGGTGTTTTTAAAACAAAAACAAAAGAAGAAAGGACGCTCTTTCTATGGAAAGGGCTAGTCTGTCAAACAACAATGTCTGTCCTTATGGACGAATGGCTTTAATAGCTTTTTAATGTGCATAATTGGTAATCGTTGAGTGTTAATGTACACCTTTGCTCCTAGACTATCATTCATAGAGGTTCTCCGCAGCACCCCTTCTTATTAAGAAACATTTTCACTGTATAGAGTGGACTGCAAATGGGGAGGAATAATATTTTGATGTTGCATTATAGACTGTTCAGCTGGGTATTTTTGGATTCTCTAAAAGACTAGTATATCGCTAATGGAAATAATAAAATGCAAGTAATCATATTGTTGTTGGAAAAGCAGAATTAATAGGCTTTTAAATGGAGAATAAAATACCCATATCTTTTGATGGTGATACTAATGGCAGTCCAATTAAACTCTTCAATATTTTACTGCAAATTCATCTGTCAACACGGACATTAGTCTGTTTCCCAAAAGCAGCTATGGTCGCAAGTTCTTTTGTGGGACTTCTAACAGTAGTTAGCTAATGATGCTTCTGGGAAACATGTCTTATGCTAATGTCTCTTCATCCTTTAAAAACCATGAAGAAAAAAAAGCGTAGAAGAAAAAAAACAAGCGTGGAAAATGCCAAGCGGCACAGTTAATCTTTAAATGTCTACTTCCAAATGTTCCATGCATTTATTCAAAGGTGAATAAATGTGTGAATTAATGTTCCTTTTCAATGAACTATCCCTCTAACACCTCTAATACACACAAAGGTGGATGACTTTTTGTATTTTGTCTCTGTGTGATTTTACTTGTTAATGCTACATCGTGGCCCTGCAAGGATACTATTTTGGACATCGTGGGGACAGACCTGCAGTTCCCATGAGGGAAAAACACATTTAAAATAGTAAATGATGTTTATCTGAAAGTGTAACAATGCAAACAGGTTTTCTGTAAGGGGTAGAAACTCTTTTTGGGCTGAGCTGATGTGCACACCAGTGCCATATTTGCAAAGAGCTGCTTGTGTACTCAGTACCCTGCAGCATAAAGCCCCAGCTCTTTCTAATGACTCCAGTGACCCTTAGACCTTTGTAGACTTTTACTTTTCTCATTACTTTTACGATTAGCTCATCTCGAAATGTCTCCTTTCAAATGAAAGAGTTGAATTTGCTCTGACATGGCCCTTTATTATAAGAAGAATGGCCGAGCTTTCATTCATCTTTATGCCCAATAATATTTAATCTTGACCTTGGGCGGTGGAAATTAGCTCTGCCGTTGTGGCGAGCCACATTTGATGATATAGACATTTTCTTGTGTAATAACAGACGTTATCGTCAAAATGTAAATCAACCAATAAAGTTTTCACTGTCACTCAGTATCTGCGGTACAGTCAGTGCTGCTGGCAGCCGCGATTGCGTACCTATTCATGCATAGCTAAACGAATGAAGGATTAAACCTACTTTGGCTTGGATCGCCTAATTCTGCCAGATGAGCTGTTTAATGTGGGCTGCTTTGAGGGCAAACAAGCCCCCTGGTCCGGCCCATTGAATTTGCATAATTCCTTGGACATCTTAGTCCCAGTTATTGGTGCGCTCTGTTTATACATCAGTAGATTAGAGGTCATTTACATGTATATTTATGAAATGATAAGATAATGCATAATGACAGTCTTGGCAGAAATCAGTGTGTTGAATGTAAACACACATAAAGCCAAAGCTGATTAATGTGTTATGGCTGACAAAAGGGACGCTGGTCAACACTGGTGGAAAAGGGCAAAGCGAGCGCAAAGCTATTTGTTTGGCAGGCGTGGGACACAACTGATAATTATCCTTCCCGTATTGGTTTTAAAATGCAACCTTGTGTTACTATATTGGCATTGTGTGTGTGTGATTTAAAAAATACTTCAAAACATTGTCCCAGTCATTTCTGACCTCTAAAGAAATGAATACAGATAAGCATAAATCAAAAGATGGATTTTCCTTAAAGAGAACAAAATGAGGGTTTTTGTTGAGAACGTTCTAGTCTAGCGAACATTGTGCCTTTATGGATGAATGTCTTTAATAGTTTTTTAGCGTTTATAATTGATGTTCATTAATATTTTTTTTCTGAGTAATAACATGCATTCAGCTACTGCTTATTTGCAGCACTTCTTATCAAGAACCGTTTTTTGCGGTATGGAAATCATTTTAACAACGTTCAATTATATTTCGCTTAAAAAAGATTAAAGCCTATTATCGCTCTTTGCATTGTGACTTTTTTTTGTGTGTAATTATTACTGATATACTAATAAACATGTTTGCTATTTATTAAGTTATTTTATTAATTTTAATTTTATTTCTTTTTTTGTTTAAATGTACATTGACGTTAATTGAATAACTGCAGTTTTATACATCTGATGCACATTAATTCCCCATCAATTAATTAGAGATAAATATATTTGCTAAAACAATCAAAGCATTTTTGATTGCTTTTCGAATCTCTTTTAGCTTTTTTATAATCATCCTACCATTTACAAAAAATAAGAACAATAATAAAAATAACTATTTCTAATGCACATCATATATTTTAGCATCATTGGAATACCAACATTTACCAAAACCTATTACATTTCAGAGTTAAGGAAGAGGATGTGTTAGTGTACTATTTTTTTTAATGATTATTATTAGTAGTTTGTCCTCTCATCTGGCCATCAACACTACATTTATTTCAGCATTACAGACATAGGTTAGCATAAGTCCTTGTTTTCGTGTTTTGAAAATGTACTGACAGACATCACTTTGACACTGGATGATTTCATGGTAGCTAAATGTGGGTTAATTGCTGATGTTTGCACCATGGGGCTCTTACTGTTCGCCAAGATAATCCCCCCCACGCAAACACACTCACAGCTGTGGACGTGGAGGCTAAAGTGGGTCTCAGTGCGCCATCCGCTGAGGGCCCAGCGGTTGTCAGAGAGCTTCACGCAAAGGCTCTCAAGGGAGAAAGCTGCGGCCCCTCCCATCCATCTCTCCCTCTCTCACATCCACTTTCCAAACCTCTGTAATGAGCAGTTAAATGTAGCCTAGGATGCTGAGAATCACTTAGGAGGATTCCCTTAATGCATGTCTCCAGACAGCCCACAATTAAAATTTAAAAATGAATTTAAGCTCCTGCATAATTTACGCAGACCCCAAACTGCTAATGGGGTCGACAGCTGACAAAGAGGGGTGGAGTCTGCTCGACTTTTTGTCTTTGTGTACGCGCCGCTGCCCAAACCGGTGCTGGCAGGCACTGGCACTCTAGCCCAGCGGGGAGGATCATCAGGTGCATTGTGGGCTTTGTAAAGGAGGGGTTGTTTGTTTATTTTATTTTTTTTTAAAGTTGATTGTTTTGCGGGACTTTTGTTTTCTCCGCTTGCAAGTTACCAGAAGCCGTGCGTGTAATTCACAGCAACTGTGCCCAAAATGGCGTGACCGTAATTGTCATGTTAACATTTTTAATCATGGATGAGCACAGAAACACAGCTAAACAGTGCAGGAAATTACAGCAAATGGCTGCACTGGCTTCCTGACTTTGTGCGCGTTGGTCATTGTTTTGTTGGATAGCTAATTGAAAATTAGCACATGCAGATATACCGTGTTCCTAAACATCTAGAGCTGCGTAGGTGTTTTGCATAGCTACAGAGCGGATATTTGTCTGTTTGTGTTGATTATGAATATCAGTCTGCTAATTGACTCTTATTTGTTGATTTGCAGAATTCTTTGTTCTTCAATAATGGGATTTTCTTTTTATTTAGGCAACAGATTTATACAGTATATATATATATATATATATATATATATATATAAAAAATTCTGTTTCCAGCATAAATTAACGCTAATGACAAAAACAAATAAAAACTTTTTTAATCCCTTTTCATGCAATTTATGATTGCAAATGCAAATTATTACCCAATAAAGATTTTATGTGCAGTTTCTTGCACAATGCTGTTATATCTCAAAACTCTTGGCTTTTCCGTTGTTGTGAACTTGCTTGGTAGCTCACCTGGTACAGCTGTGCAAAGAGTCTCATCAAACTCACAATAAAAGAAATAAAAGGGACTTGTAGAAGCAAGTTAATATGGTTTGATTGCTTCAGCAACTATATTATATATCTCTAATTAAGTGATGGAGAATTGGCGTTTAAATGTCATTCAGTAGATATTTCATTTACAAACTGCCTTGATATGTACAAAAACCAAAGTAACAAGACAGTGCCAGATTTATGGATTTAATCGGTTTTAGATAAACTGAATTCATATTTAACATACTGACTGGACAATTTGAATGTGTTGTGAAACTTGCAAGAAGCAACTTCTTTTCCAATCTGCCTACGTTGTACTACGCTAGCTTCTTGTATCACTCTGCAGTCTATTTCTTGTCACATAATGCAATTTCAACTCAGTTCAATATTTAATATCTGTTTATATGTTTATTTGCAGGCGTCTAATACATGCAATAATGTATAATCAGCCGGTCATTACTGCAGAATAAACTCCTTCAGGGTGATTCTGGACCCCTTCGCTGCACGTTGTGGCCTTGATGACCCTGTCTGGGTTTATTTTGCAATAATGACTGTCTTATTGTACATTTTCTCTTACGTTGTCATAAATATAAGTTCAGCGATCTGACCGACTTTTCCTACTTCATATGCATGAAGCAAATATCTAAGGTCAGAGTTTACTGGTATCATTTTTCTACAACAAGATAATCATTAGTGGAAAAAGTCAAAGGTTCTGGTGTGGTTGTGTTATACTCCTCTTGCCTTGGACAAATGTGTTAAAAAAGCTATAGTACGCATATACTGCCTACATGAGCAGCACCCTAACAAGCCACACAGAAGTTGAGTGCACGGACAACTCGAGTCACAATTAACAGAGTGAAAGACTTGGGCTGCTCCAACCCTGATCAAACTCACCTGCTTGCAGCTTACTGGTAATCCTGAACAACTTAATCAGCTGGTTCAGGTGTGTTTGATTAGGGTTGGAGCTAAATTTAGCAGGGCAATGGCTCTCGCGGATCAGTGTTGAGAAAGCTTGCAATAGAGTATCAACCCCAATCACCTGACTACATACAGCCAACAGAATACAGAATACATACAGCCAACCAACCCTGATGAAAAACAAGTGCACTTCCATAATGTCCTTAAAATGCTATTTTGTGTGCTAATTTTGTACTTGATTCTTTAGTACTTGTTAAGATCAGTTAAGTGTACTCTTTACTTTTTTTTGAGATGCATACTATATACTTGAGAGACATACTATATCTATATTGACCACTTGCAGTACTGGTGTATGAAAGATGAGTTCAGGTGTGCTAGTGATCAATAAATATATTTTTTTTACAGAGACAGTATATTCAAAGTGCATTTATCATTTGAAGCACTAAAGAATTATTTTGAGTATATTGGGTACAAAATTAATTCTCAAAAATAGAGCACTTTAAGTACATTACGCAAGTGCACTTGTTTTTCACCTGGGAATACTATCAGATTCACTTATGCAGCTAAAACTGGATGCACTTCAGTTTAGCTCCATTCACCGGACAATTCACTTTGAAAATGCCATGAAACATGCAAAAATCAATGTAATAATTTTTTTGCAGAAATGTCAACACAGGCACGTTTCGCCCAGTGATCCCAGTTTAAATCTTTGAAGGTAGTATGATGATCTTGACTACCTACTGTGTTTGTACAAAGCTCCACATCAAAAGCACGCTTACTTCGTGACGCTTTAAGTTGCTTTCTGCATAGGCAGCCCACTCGCTTTTGGAACAGAGCTGAACCCCTGATCTCAATGCCAGCCATTGGCACTGCACTGCACAGAGGCCAGAGAGCTTCCGGGGGTTTTCAGGGACACAGTGAGCCAAAACTGCCGCTGTGTCACTAGTACAGCTGCTGCCAGCTCTCTATGTACCATTACTCACTGTCCCCTCTTGATGATCATTGCTTGAATGGTAATGCAGTGTCGTAGCATGGGATTCTGGCTGATTTAACAAATAAGCGCTTGTGAACGTTTCTGTGCTATCGGTTTGCGGGAGATCCACAAATTGAATTTTCACCTCTCACAGCTGATGACTTCTGCCGCGCAGCTGCATTATTAGCCAGTGGTCCTCCACTCGAGATGAGGAGGAGAAAGGAAAGAGTGATGAGGAAGAGAAACAAATGACTCGCACAGGATTCGACATTGGTCATGATTGCTTGAGAGGACTGATGGCGCTTCCTCTGTCAGTTATTTAATCCATTACAGCTTTAGGAGATGGTTCTCCTACTCTGCTGTCTCTGAGCAGTGTGGGCTGACTGAGGAGAGATACAGCTGGAGAAAAAAGGCACAAAGAGAGAGAATGAGTCCTATTTAGGAGTCCATTATGTCCTTTCTGTCACATCACTTATTTTCCCAGACTAGTGCACTATAACCTTCTCTTTCCAGTCTTTTAAATTTACAGCGTGTCCTAACCAGGTGCAATGCGACATGTAATTTTTTTTTTCTGTCTTCACTGAAAGCAAAATGGTGCCACAATGTTATCGAACAACAGCCAATCAGAACCAATTTTAAGGTTTGATGGGCATGTTTTTAATGTTAAAATGCCAAGCTGAAAAGCAGAGTTCATCCAAAAGATGAAAATTTGCTGAAAAACACACGTTTGCTTCTTCATCAGAAAAAATGGAGCTTCGGTAATGGAATCATCTGTAGTGCAGCCGTCAGAATCAGAGTTCAAACAGCAGATAGAAAACATCACAATGATCCACACAACTGCAGTAGATCAATTAACTAATAAAACGTGTTGAACTATCAACTGTTGGAGTTCTCTGTCTTGTTTGAATCAGGAGAGAAACATTCAGACTTTTACTTCACAAAATGTTAACTGATCTACCGCAGTCATGTGGATTACTTGTGATGTTTTTTTATCAGCTGTTTGGACTCGTTTTGACGGCACCCAGCAAGTGATGTAATGCTAAATTCCTCCAAATCTTTCCCAATGAAGAAACAAACTCATCCACATTTTGGATGGCCTGAGGGTGAATACATTTTCAATGTTGGGTGAATTAGTACTTTAAACTTGTTTGGGCTTAATTTAAAAGTTATTTTTCTTATTTTTTTTCACATAATCATGGAAACACCAGAGTTCTACATAAACATTATTTTGCCTTCTGTTTGACACCTGAGCATAGACCATAGAGCTCATAGAAACTTTCTGAACGGTTAACCTAAGCTATAAATGTCATGCAACTGTGGTTCACTGTAATAAAGCAATTGAAGTCAATCATTTTTAATGAGTTGGCCATTTGAGGAAACATGAGTGACAACAACCATTGGCGATGTGTCAGATTTGAACATAGTATAACTTTATGCAAATAAGCAGTGAAGTTGCAGTGAAGACTAGTGGAAGTGAAGACATTAAAGTGGCAGCGCTTACAAACAAATTGATGTACTTGCAGCTTAAAGTGTAGCATGTAGTTTTGTCATTATTTAAAAAAAAAAGTGTGTTGAATATATAAATGTACTTTTGTTTCATTTGGTTACGTGAATATCTGCTCTCAATTTAGCATTAAACTAGTGCTGTCAAAATATTAATTGCATCCAAAATCAAAGTTTTTGTTGGCTACATAGAAATACATGCACATTATATATTTAATAAAAAGGTGTTATATGTATATAATAAATATATTTTTATGTCGTATAAAGTATATGAATATAAATATATACATGTAAATACTTTTAAAACATGTACTGTATGCGAATATATATATATATATATATATATATATATATATATATATATAATATGCACAGTACACATTAAATATATTATGTTAACAAAAACTTTTATTTTGGATGTGATTATTTTGTATTGTTTGTGTGATGGCCCTGCTTACACTCAGTCTGTGTATGTGTGTGACCTGAAATGGGGTTTGGAGAATTTGCATTTAAATTTTAATTGGTTAAACAAGAGTTGGTTTATAATAATACGCAACATTCGGTTAGCTTGTAATGTCATTTTAACCATTTTGCATTGTGACTGTTAATGACTATTTTAAAGTATACAATTTTATGCTGAGATTTGCAATGTTTCCTCTTGGTTTATTAAGCAGGGCTTATTAATTGACAAGCGATTTAATTTGCCTAGACTATAAAAATAGTAAAATGGAGTCAGAGAGGAGGGCAGGCAGACCATACACAGAGAGTGAAGCTCATTAACTTAAATGGAGGTCATAGGAAAATATCCACCTCTTCCTGCACTGTGTTTGCTGAGGGGGTCATAAATTTCTAGCTATTGTGAATTCAGGCCAGGCGGCACCTCCTCCGGTCCAGTCACTCCACATTGACTTCACCTTGGTCCTGATCTTTATCTCACTAGTTGAAATTACAAGACAAAGTATCAGAGATTTAACACTCTGTCTGTTCCGGTTACATCACCTTGACAGGAATAATAAGATGATTGTGAATCCTCGTGTGCTGGTTCCATGCTATACGGGTAACTGTCTTACTCTTAAAAGCTTCAGACAGAGGTTACGTTGTTCTGGGTAGAGTTGAGTTAAAACACATTCGATCTTTATTTGACTGGGAGGAAGACGGAATCCTCAAGTGTGAAATCTCCTCAAGGCCTTTCCTTGACCTGTCAGTCTACGCCCACATGGACGCCCCAGTAGATTAATCACCCAAGGACTGCTTACTGTTGCATGAAGACTTGCATGTGTGCTGAGGTATGTAGCAGCTTGATGGGCTTTTGTACCTTGGGGGTTAAAGATCATTACACACACACACACATCTGCCCGAATACTTTGTGTGCACTGGATGACCACGTCTTAATCAATCAGAAACTTTATTTGTAAAGGACGAGTGCATAACAGATTTTTCCTTTGAGGATGAGCTAGCAATGTTATTTTTATCCGTTTAATATGTTAATCATCCCTTATATCTTCACGAAGGAAGTAACGTCCTGTGTTATTATATTTTCCCACATTTATATTAGAGGAGATTGTTCGAATCAAATCTGTTAAATTGCAGATGAAAAATATAACAAGATAAAAGCATCATTCGCTGTGATAAGTAATTCTTAAAGGGATTTTTCTTGCAAAAAAAAATAATCATCATTTTCATCATTTCCTCACCCTCTTGTTGTTCTAAACCTGTTTGAGTTTCTTTCTTTTTTTATTATCGTGGCTCTCTAATCTTTTCATTTTGAATAGACCCTGCTGTGTTCTGATATGATATCATACCGTACATCATTAATTACAAGAGCAAGAATCAACCTACAAACTTGAATATGCAGAAGCACTAATGAGGTTTCAGACCTTTAGTCGAGGGAAATATTATCAGTACATAATTTTCTCCCATAGTAAAAAATATAAATATAGTGCACATTATGTCTTTCTTAGCATTTTAAGGCTGGAATATTAGCAGGTCATTGCTAACGTAATGCTACAAACAAGGAACCTACAAACTATTATAAAAGATAACTTTGTGAATTTTTAATTGGTAATCTGTCACTGTAACCATAATTTGTTGTTTTACTGCCACTTTCAGTTGTAAACCACACAGTCACTTCTATGTATGCTTCGTTTATTTCTTTTTTGAAGTGGAGAACGTAGATAGAGACCTGTTTTTTCCATTCGGCTAATGTTGAAAACGGCAGCAGTAACATTCTCACCGCGAAAAACGAAAAAGACAGAGATTTCAAAAGACATGAGCGTGAGTAAATAATGTAAGAATGTTCATTTTCACAAACTGTAGTCTCTTCCTTAACTCCTCGACTATATTGACTTACAGTAAAGCATGCAAAGAACCAGAGAAAGGGATTTCCTCTACCACGTTTTTTTATGTTAATTGAGCAGGTCTAAAGCACTTAACATCCCAAAGTCCCTCAATTGACCTCCTCCAAGCCCGATCTTGTAACTTTGTCTTCCTCAAAAATCACGCCGGTGATAAGTACTGGTCTATTAGCTCAGAATAAAACATGGAGTGAGAGGGTCAATTAAACAGCCCTGTTGTACAAGAACCTATTGGTCTCACATTGCGGAGACCTCATCAAAATGGCTGTCAGATGCATTAAGAACGGTTTGATCTATGTCAGATAAATTAGGCCCCTTCTTAAGCTTTCTGACAGTAAGCTGATGAGAAAAAGTCACATACCCCGTACACATAAAATATAACGAGGCCTGAGTCATAGTCTTGCCTTTCAGCTGACACCTTCGAGAGGTGAGCCTGATATATCCACTCTCTCATGGAGACCTTTACCCACAAGGCCAGGGAACGAGATTGTCTGCTGAAGTGTACCTGTGCTGTGTCTTTATAAGATGCCTCAGAGGGTAAAAATGACTTTTCAAGTGACAGCCAAGGTTGGTTCGGTAGCGTTTTGGGCTAGTTTCTTTAAGCCTTGAAGCAGAAAGTTCAAAAATAAAACTCTGAAACCTCTAAAGCCTTTGGTTCTGTCAAAGAAAACGGCCACGTGTATCTAGTTACTTAATGTTCTGTACCGTTAATCTTTTCCTCCCCTACAATTTTATTATTTAGATTTTCTTATTATCTTTCTCTTGGTGATTTCAGCTTTAGGAGGCTTAGCTACTTAGATCTCTTTAAAAGGATTAACATGATCGCCTTATCATGTGTTGAATATTTTGAACGGAGTTGGTTACCTAGCGGTGCCGTACACGCAACTCATGCCAAGAGACACCGTTTATGCAATTATGATTTTATTCTGAGATGGGTTTAATCGCTATAGAATGGATCAAGCTTAGTCTCAGCGTGGTGTTTTCTTTTAGAACCAAACTATTCAATCATATTAAAAGAGAAGAAAAGAAACATAAAAGTAAAGAGAGAATGGAAAGGAATAAAAAGATGCTACAGGTCGCTCAGTTGGAATTTCACACAAGATTTATTCGTTTATTTTCAAACGTCATTTTTTAACTAATATGATCAGCATCACAAAATTCTAGAAATTAATTTGTCCTCCTTTGAGATGAAAAACAAACAAACAAACAAACGTTTTCTTTTTGGAAGGTCACATGGTCGCAAATTGGTTTACACTTGCTTGGTGACCTAGAAATATCGCAGGAGCTGAAACATTTATATTCATAAATAATACTCATTAAGTATAAATAATATAGGCTACTATAATGAAAGGAAATAATATATGCCACCATATGCCATACATCATTTTGAGTACTTTACTATATCTCTGCCTTGTAACTTGATGAGCAAAAACGTAACAACGTAACATAAAAAATGAAAGAGAACATTTCTGTGGCCTGAATAAATTAAAACGCAGCAGGAACTGTGTTAGTGCGAAAAGCAGACAGCCTCAAGCCTTTGGGTCAGAACTGTTGGACTTAATTGTTAGTTTCAATGCCATTGAGGTGTCATTCATTTCTAACAGAATTGAATTGTCTCGGTTGCAAGTTAAATTTTATGACAGCCATAAATTGCAAAGGAAAATATGTGCTCCTCAGCTGGATATTTTAGAAACAATTTGACAATATGTAATAGGATGAAGTGGAAGATGTTGAATAGTCTGTTTTTTCTTATGCTTACTGTATGTATTTATAAAAACCTCATCCGATTAAAAATATAACGGTTCTTATTCAGTTTCTGTACACTGCAAAAATGCTTTCTTACACTTTCTTTGTCCATTTCCAAATCTAAATGACATTAAATTGAGATAAATTGTCAGAGTTAAGAAAGTTGGTCAAGCTTTACAATAAGGTTCATTAGTTAACATTAATTATCATGAACTAAAAATTAACTACTCTTACAGCATCTATTAATCTTAGTTAAGGTATATTTTTTTACTAATGCATTATTAAAATCACTTTTTTTGTTACCGTTAATGTACTGTAAACTAACATGAACATGTGTTTATGAACTAACATTACCAAAGATTAATAAAGAGTGTAATAACTAGTGTTTGTTGTTCGTTCATGTTTATTCATAAAATAACAAATGTTAACGAATGACACCTTATTGTAAACTTAACTGAGCTTAATTAAACTGTTCAACTGTAATTACAGTTAAACTGAATTCCTTCTTTTGAGGGAGGTTTTTCCTTCCTTCAGTTTAAAAAGCGAACCATCCGAGTAACAAAAATGTCTTTTTTCATGGCGATTGTCCTTGGATCGTTCAGTGTAGTTTCCACCATCTTCGAGCGTTCAGGTGAGCATTAAGTCATGTGATACGCAGCTCGTGCATGTCCAATGCAGAATACTAAACAAGGGTCACATCTGGACTCCTGAAAGGATTTGCGGTGTGAACTTTTCCCCGTCCCCGACACGCTGTAACAAACCCCCTCAAAAGAGCGCGGCGGTGCAGTTTGACCAGAATCCTGCTTACTCTGCAAAACGTTGCACCGCGATTCCAAGAAGCCAAGAAAAATATCGTTCCGTATTGTTCGGTGAAATCCTGAGTGAGATGTAATTAAAAGCAAACATGGCAGATACATCTCAAGCAGCGGTGCAGGGAAAAGATTATGCATGACTACAAATGCATAAATGTAAATGCGATAGGTCTTGAAGACTATTGTCATGACTCCTGTCCTGTGTGGGCGACCGGTCGAAGTTTTCTTGTAATAGCAAGGGACTCTGGGTAAGCAGCATTTTGATTGCGTGTGGGTGATGCTCAGAGGCCGTTGAAAGGGAGTTTCTTATTCCATTCACCCCTCTTCTCAGCACTGTATAATTGAATTGCTTTTTTGTTTGTGTTCCCACCTTCCCTTCAGTATTAGCTGTGAGTCAGTATGTTCAGCTTTCAAGCACCGAAGAAGCATCATCCACCCCCTTTACTGGTTAACTTTTGTCTTACACTACATTGTCAGGAAAATCGTACCCCATTATATGCAGTGTCTGAGAGTAACTAGTTACATATAATAGAATTACGTAGTTTAGCTGTAATATGTTGCAGTTACTGAGGAAAAAGGTCTAATGAAAGTTAACGATTACAAAGGGGGATACGTTATCTCAATATTTGGTTTCATTCCCAAATTGTATTGACTTCTCTAAAATACGAGACTCCAAAGTTTCAGAAGTTTTGGAAAGAGAACAGGATACTTACTCAGTGACTGCTTTGGTTCCTGTTCAGATTTATGCGCATGCTTTGTTTTTAAAGATTAGATTTTTTTTTAAAGCATTGTTAGATGCCAGTGTTTCCTGTCATAGTTACGCAAAGATTTGATTTCAAAAACATTATCGCTCGCATTTTAACACCCATACAAAAATGAATGGGAAAATATGAAAAAATGCAGAATGTAAAAAAGGGGACGGTGCTTCAGATATGACAGACATTCAAAATGTGAACGTGTAAATGTTAATGAAAGCAAATATTTGACCCTGGACCGCAAAACTAGTCATCATTTTAGGTTTATACATCCACTGACTTTCCATTGATGTATGTTTCTTTTTAGGATAGGACGATATTTGGCTGAGATACAACTTTTTGAACATCCGCAATGTGAAAAATCAAAAAAATTGTCCAAATGAAGTCCTTAGCAAGGCGTATCATTACTAAATAAAATAAAGTTCTGATGTATTTGCTGTACATACTATCTTCATGGAACATGATCTTATCTTAATATCCTAATGAATTTGACAATATTTCCTTGCTATGCATGACCAGGTCACATATAGTGCATTATAATCTGTTTTTATCAGCATCAGGGCCACTTGTGGCCCTAAACAACAAATCACGTTAAAGAGACTTTGGTTACACATTCTTGATATGCATCTAACTTAATTCCCATAAGCAATTTATATTGTAATATGTCATAATATTTAATTGAAGCATTATTTAGCATATTCTTTCCCTGATATTTTTGCTAATAGCAGGTTTTAATTAGAATCCTTTGTTGTCACAACATCTTTTTGTCTCATCTTTGTTAACGCTTCATCAGTAAGAATTAACACTGTTAGAGGTGTTGGCGAACATCTTACCTAGAGATATCTTGAGAAACAACTATTTCCTTTTCTCTCCGTTTCTTTATTGTGCAAATGGGCTAAGCTAGGCCCGAACGGCTGTGTCTCATTACTTTATTGTGAACAAAGAGAATAGATGTGTAACAACAAAAATAGAATAAAAATGTTCACTTAGCAGGAGCCGCATCCTCATAAAAGTGTTCACATCCCCGGCTGGCAGAGCACGGTAACTCAATGTAAATCACTACATGCTGGCTTCTCCCTCAAGGCAATGTCATTATTTGTTAAAACTCTACAGCAAAGGTACAAAATGGTGTGTGCTCCATTTGCTTTGCACTGAAAACATCAAAAGTTGTTTTTTTTTTTTCTTTTCTGTACTTTGTCTTTGCCCACCCATACTTTGAACTCCTTTGATGCTGGTGATGCACATGATTGGTCTCATGCATAATGAGTTAAAAATAAAATCAAAAATATAAATATAAATATTAAAAAATATTTAAAAATTAATTTGCTGTTCTATTTTTTTATTCTTTGCTTTGAATGCAATTGCAGAATTTTTAAGATTAGATTTTTTTTTTCATTGTATTTAACAAACGTTGAATATTATTATTATTATTATTTGTGTGTGTGTGTGTGTGTGTTTGCAAGAGTTTTGTAAGATTTCTGAGCGCTTTTGAAAGTCGTTTATGCTCACCCGACTATGATTATTTTATTTTCACAAGTCCGGTCATCATATTATCCTTCAGAAATCATTTTAATGTGTGACATTTTTTCTAATATTCTAAATGTTTTACTGTTTTTTTATTTTTTTGCTCAACTGATGAAAGTTGAAAGAAGTTCTTGAAAAAATAAATAAATAAATAAATAAAATATGCACAGTGACGACCAAAATGTTTGAGGCTGCGATGTGAAATGTAGTAGAAATATTTCAGATTCGACGCTATTTCTAGGTCACGAATCAAACGTAAGCAAATTTGTGACATTGACCATGTGAAATGCTCAGAATGTCAGATGATCTTACATTCACTGAAGCAAAAGAGGCTCTTTGAAGCGTGTTGAAAATATTGTGTAATGCAGACTGTCAAGTTTTTCTTTCAAATCAAAATTTCCACTTAAAGTGTTGCGCGGATGCTATAATTTACAGTGAAAAATGAACGAGAACATGCTAAATGAAAGCATCTGGGCTTTCGGACCCCACCATTGAATGAGTGGTCATTATGGCTGCAGTAATTGATAGTTACAGTCTGTGTTAGGTTTGCTCCAGGTGCTCCGAAGAGTTTAAGCAGAACGTGGATTCAGTATTTGTCACTCAGCATGGAGTCTTTCCCCTTCTGCAGAGCCGTGAATCACAACCTGTGATGAAAGCACTCCATTACACTCGCTGACTGGAAGAAGCGATGTTAACCTTTAACAATGTTGACAGCTCAGCTTTATCAATACAGTACCCCTTCTGTTTTCAGGGCATCCTCGTTTTTTATCTCCACGTAGTGTTTGCTTTATGCGTTCACGTATTCCAGCGTTGAACTTTCATTTGATGCGCCTATTGTGAGTTTGGGGGTGAAGATAAGGAAGGAGGTAAATTTGAGGAATGGCTGTGTGTTTGTGTGTGTGTGTGTGTGTGTGTGTGTGTGTGTGTGTGTTATGGGTAATTTTAACGCCGGCGTTATTGTTTGATTTTCAAGGTGTCTTTCACAGTGCCTGTCAGTGCAGTGATTTCAGGCAAACAAGTGTGTGTTCTTCAAAAAACGCCCCAACTGGGAAAACTGAAAAAAAATGCCCAAGTTATTCTAACTCTTTCTTTCTTTCTTTCTTTCTCTTTTTTCTATGTCACCTCCTTTCCTGATGCAACAATGCAGGTAAGTCTTTTTCAGCTTTTTAACATAAAACCAGACATTTTTGTTGCAATAATGGTCTTTCGGAGAAACTATATATAGTTTAACCTTCACATGGAGGAAGCTGTGCAGCTATCGCTCGTGTACAGGCATTGGGTAAACTAACAATCAATGATGGCATTAAAACATGCTGTTGTCCCGCACAGCATTTAATATCATAAAATGCATTTAATGGGACAGGCATGATGAATAAACTCGCGAAGCTATGAAAAAGGGTCAAAAGCCATGCATCGACCTTATGTCTGGGCCGCGGGGCTGCCATTAGGTATTGTCAGATCAGATCAGCTTGTCATTATTTCTGGAATGTGAAAGAAAGAAAAAAAACTGCCACCTAAATATATGAGGGCATTGCAAGGTCTAAGTTGAAGCTTGAAGGTGTGAAATGGAAATGAAAATGGATGGTCGTTTTAGAGAAAGGCCTGAAAAAACATCATTGGGAGTTAGAGATTAAAAGTGCTGGTTTTGTAATGGACATCATTTTATCCACCTGTTCTCAGAACGAGCTTAAAGGTCATCAAAACCTCACATCTATTAGACAGCGTGGTCCATTTTATATATCAAAAATAGTTTTTTCGTCAGTCAGATACGGTTCAGTTTAATTTAAAGATTCTGTCCTGTAGGCGTAGACTGAGAGCTCTGTGAACTCTTGCGTGTCTGTGGTTTTTTTTTTCTTTCTGTGTCTGTGTGTGAGAATAGCACCGTGGTTTCAGTGTTATAATGATCAGACTTTGGACCTCATTCAGTAATAATTGTGCGCGAGCATTCTTATGTGCAAAGAAAAAGGTTCTCAGACTGAATTTATGCTTTATTTTGGCAGATTTCTGACTATTCGACCTTCAGCAAAAATGAAGCCAGCCGTTTTTGTTTTTTTTTTTTTATACGAATTATTGCAGGGTCACTGAGTTATTTAGCTTCAAATAATATTATATACACTACTATTAAATAAAAATGGGTCTGGTGAGAAGTCTCTTTATTTAGTACATTGAAAGTTCAGTAAAGATAGTAATATTATAAAATGTAAAAACAATAAAAATGTAAACCTACCTTTAAAATGTACACAAAACCACTGTTTTGTTTGCTTTGTTTTATTTTGTGTCTATCTTTAAGTAATTGTAGGCATGGACTGTAAGGAGTCAAAATCAGAGCAGAAGTTTTTGTTAGAAGTTAGTCAAGTAATATTCATCTGATGCCAAATAGAAATCACGTTCACCTGATAAGGTTACCATAGCAACAATAGGCCGCTCAAGAGATTTGCATTAAGATCAGTACGGGTCCATCAATAAAATATGACAAGTACCGTCATTGTATTTCATTTTTATTGTATTATAAATTTGCATATCACATTTATGCATAAAAAAAATCTATTTTTAAAAAGAATGTGAAGTTGGCTCGTGGCACGAAATGTAATTTGAGTTGGAAATATCCAACAAAAATAAAAATGAAGAAATAATAAAATAAAAATAATAATAATAAATAAAGACACAAGCCTGCATTGACTGGAGTGTTTCTTAATAGATGCTTTACTGTCTTGTCTGTTGAATATAATAAACCTGTTGGCCGCAGGTTTATAGAAGTGTATGACGATGTGATTTTTATAGCCACAGGTTATAGTCAATCACAAAGAAACTATTGCAGCTCCTTGTCACACTTGACGCAGTGTGTAAACACAAACCGAAGCTCTCTGAGACTGTGCATTAGCTTTTTATTTCATATAGTGCTCCAGGAAGAGGAAAAAAACGAACTGGACGCAGGCTAAAGGCTTAGGGGACGTCCTGTCGGATACATTTTTTCTTAATGAAATCACTTCACAGAGGCCTTCACTTTATTGATCAGTCAATTTGCTTTGTTGTACAGACAAACAAAATCCATGAGCACTTTACCGTTACTGTATAAATAGAAACATCCTTCCTGTAATTCATAACAGCGCACGCAGCAGCTGTCTTATGATTAATACATGTACTTCACGTGCTAGAAAATGCAAAACGTTACGTATTAATGTAAGATCAAACCATGTAATCATGCAGAGTTTATCATATATAACGTTGTCTTTCAGTTGTTTGGTGTCATTCAAAATGTATGATAATGTATTATGCCATAATCGGAAATTAAGACATTATTTTAGAATAATAGACTAGACACAATTCGATATTGTAATTAGCACATTTATTATGTAGCACACATACTTAGTAATAAGTGAAATAATATTCAAGTAATGTTCCACAATGCAAAACATAAAAAGACAGTTATTTTCTATCTTGTATTAATGACTCTATTACCTCCTTATTTTTTCCCAGAGGAAAGTGATCATTCTTCTTTTTTAAAGTATTTTATTTTCTTCTCACATGTGGAATATACATAATATTTTGCCGAAAAGAGATTGTAAAAATTGCTATATAATTGCTGAGGGATAGTATCTATTGAGCGTAAGTGGGAATATCCTGAGGGAAAATGCCTTGATACACAAAAAACTGGGGTTGGTGAGTTTATTAGAAAAATGTAATTACTGTCTGGGTATCTGAATAAGAAGTTTATTAATGCAAATATTGTTCTGTGTAGTTTTGAGAACAGCGTTCCATATACAGACAACAGCACGTTATATTGGTTTATCCGTTTTTAGAAATACAAACCAAAATGTAAGTTATTAAAGTTTTTCTGTGAATACTGACATAATAAATCAGAAAGTCGGCCAATCAGTGAAATTAGATGGAATTATTTTTGCTTTTTTTTTGTTTGTTTGTTTGTTTTGCAGTTGTTTATAGTGGGAAAAGCCCACTTTTCATTCTTTATAGGAATGATTCACCCCAAAAATGAAAAAATTCTCAAATGTACTCATCCTCAGGCCGTCCGAGATGTAGATGGGGTTGTTTATCGAAATTTAACGTTACGTCACTTGCTCACCTGTGAATGGGTGCCATCAGAACGAGAGTCCAACTAGCTGATAAAAACATAGACTGCAGTCCGTCAGTTAATGTATTGGGAAGTGAAAAGCAGTATGTTTATGAGTTTATAATCCATAATTAAAGCATTTTAACTTTAAATTAAGGAAAAACAAGCTCAAATTAGATAGCCTGAGGATAAGGACACATTCATCAAATTTTAATTTTGCTCAGTGTTACATAAACCAATAGAGGCTTTCAAATGTTCAACAACAACAACAAAAAAATATGTTAGTAAAATAATATAGAATAATTAAAAAAACCTACAATTCTAAACACGTTGCAGACAGTGTGATTTTTTTTTTTCTTAAACACGTAGATCAAACGCTCGCATGGTTTTTAAGCAAGAGAAACCGCTGACTCAAATAATGTCAGTTCTATAATTTGACATCCATTAACCATCCAGTCAAAGATCAAATTAGACACCGAGCATTCAATGAGAATTCAAAATAGTTTTCATTCAGTCTGCTATACTGCAGCATACGCAGGAACCAAGTGATAAAATTATATCAGCGATATGAAAGAAAAAAGTTGCTTGAGTCTTGCATCAGCCTGCCAAATCAGGGTTTTATTTGTCACAACATCACTTATAATATATGTGAGAGCATCCGCACTGCCAGGCCTATTGTATGCCACTTTTTTTTTTCTTTTTTTTTTTAGTTGTCTCTTAAACAGAATGAAATAAAATCGAAACTCATTAGAAACTTGGAGTGCTGGTGCTAATTAAGGGGGTGAGCCATATGCACGGTAATTACCAGCTGCTAGTGCACTCCCCTTGGCTAACTTTGAGGTAGAAATGGGCCATCCAGACGTCTCTGGAGGACGGTATTGCGATTTGAAACGGTGCATGTGCTCTTGGTTGGGTTCCAGCACATGCTTATTCATGCAGTACAGAGCAGAGGGAGCAGGTGGGGATTTGTCCAGGTGCATGTATGTGATTTCTTTTAGAAAAACCCATTTTTCGCACGCATTTTTAGTCCGGATTTATGGACGTAGAAAAACACTGATTGTTCAGAAACTAGTCCTATTCGGAGCGTAATTGTTTTACATTTGCGAATGTTTGCCGCAAGGCCTTTTTGCCACCTCTGAACAGGAAATGGTTCGAAAGGCGTTTCGGGAAAAATCCAGGTGCCGTCGAGCCGCTTTGTTGTGACACCTTTGCGGGTGATGAGCATTCGAGGGTTTGCAGAGAAATCAAATATAGCAACATTCGCGTAGCGTGGTTTTCGTGAGTCGCGAACGTTTTCCTGAAGCACGCGTGCATGCAGTGGCAGACGTGAAACCGTGTGAAATGCCCTCGACTTGGCCCGTAACAGATGTTTGTGTATTATTGCTGTTAAAGGAAAAGCCAAAAAAGCTGAAAAACCATATGCACATCGTTTGTATTATATCATGTTATTCAGTTTTAACAGCAAATGCGTTGATGCAGTGGTAATTCACCACATTCATACTGTTGAATCAGTTATTTAAATAGTGAGACAGACTCAGCAGCGTGTCGCAGCAGGTGCACACGTGACATCACCGCTGGTGGGAGGGGCCCCACCTCGTTCTTTACACAGATGCCGCCACTGCGCATGCATTCATGTATAATCGTCTATAAAGAATATATGTTATATTATAAAGATGTTGAATTATTGTAAATATAGTCTTTTTATTTACTATATAATTATATTATTTGGATTTTTTTCCTTTTTACTATTCACTGTTGGAACTTCTAAACTTCTAAAGAGAAGTTAACTCAATTAAATAGTGTCTTTCAGATGTAGCTCTTGAAGTATATATAAGTGTGTTTAGTTCACAATGTTATTATTAGCATAGGTTAACATGTTAATGACTTTGACATTTTCTACATTTAATTTTTTTATTTCAAATTATTGGTATCTAAATGATTTATGTTTATCAAAACTATTCAAGTGTGTCTCCTTGAGAACATCAACTGTGTGCTGTTGAGTGGTTTAGTTTTAGGCAAAACATAGCCTGTTATTTAGATATTGTGCATGTATATATATATGTATATATATATATATATATATATATATATATATATATATATATATATATATATATAAACACATACATTATTTAATGCCAGGCTATGTTGTGTCTATTGTTTCCCCTCAGCGTTTATGGAATCCAGCCTGATAGAAATCCATGAAATGCCAAACCAATGCCTTCATTTTACACTCTTCTAAAGAGCACTGTTTTAAACAGTCGTACGAAGGAAAAAAAAAAACCTACTTTCATTTTGAAATGTCATGTAAAGACAAAAGGATACTGGAATATGGTTGTGATTATTTCAGTTATGTGGGTGACCATGATCAATAGACAGGTAATGAGCATGTGGGTGTTTATTTCTATCCTTCATCTTTTCTTCTGCTGTTATTTTTGTGAGAAATGTTAAAGGATTTAGAGAACACTGGATGAAATGAGCTTCATATACATTTATAGATTTTTTTTTAATGGCACAATGGAACTGAATATATAGATTTTTTTTCCAACATAGAAAATGTTTCTTGAGCACCAAATGAGCATTTTTCGGTCTATGATTTCTATAGAAACAGCTGCTGAAAATTCACCTTTGCCAGCACAGGAATTAATAATATTTTTATATTAAATGTATATAATTGAAACATATTTTAAATATATCTTGTATCGATACTGTAATAATACCGTTTTGACTTTGTATTTTCATCCGAATAAAAGCATGAAAACCTTTAAAATTATAAGTAAACATCAGCGTGGGAGTGTGTAATATCCATATTACAATTTCCTAGATTACTGGATAATAACAGTCAGACTTCGTATGCAAATGAAGCTATTTTTAAAAGCTGAAATGATTACGTCTGTTATGACAAAATTGCGGTACGTGGCCGGAGCGTTTGACCCATGCATCTGTCATCGCTCGCCCCGTCGTAATGGAGCCCGACACAGATGGGAGTTTTTGTGCTTTTACACAATCAGAGAGAGCCATTGGATAATCTTACCTGGAAAAAGAGAATTTCTGCATGAGATTGTGCAAGATGATTATCCTGATTAGTATGCAGAGTGCATCTGTCTCTGACGTCTCCCGGTCAAAGCCAACCCTCAGTCCAGATCCGTTGCATTTATACAAACCCAGCCTCCTGTCTGAAGAAAAGGACATTTCTATTAGCTCGCCCATTGTCTTGAATCATCTAAATGACAGCAGCAGGATATTAGGCCTGGTTAGGATAAGATTCTGGCCTTGTTCGTTTTTTTATTACAATAGTGTCTTTAGGTAGTAAGCCAAGAAACAGGCCAAATGCTACAGCTGGCTCTCTTCAACATGGCACTTCTGTATGTGTGTTTCTTATTTCCTTGAAAGCTTTTGAAGGTGACTGGTTGCGTCGAAGTACGCCTGCAAAAGGAACATACACTATGTTCTTCATTAGTAGGAATTTATATCGCCTAGAAACATCCTGGAGAATAGCGTCATGAAAGTGAGAGATTAATCGGCATGAGACTCGCTTATACGTTATTGGAATTTACATATTTGCCTTTTTACATCCCGTATCGTTTAGTTTACTCTAACTGTCGGCTGCTAAAAAGCTCTCGCAGAGAGATAATTATTGCAGCCGTATATCGTTTAATGCATAGGATCTCAGACATCTGGGTTTTTAGTGCCTGTATCGTCATATTAACACTGAAAAAAGGAAATGTTTGCGGTACGTACATGGTGAGACAGATCGAGGTGTTCTTTTAATTCAGTGTTGACCCAAGTCCTGCTGTTCTGCTGAGGAGCTGTTGGTGGTATAGAGAGACCTTGCTTTCCCCTCAGTTGATAATATTGGACATTTATCATGCTTTGACACTAAGACTGAGGGGACAACCATAGTCCATTATGACTGTGACTTGGGCATCATATTTCAAATCAGCAACAGCGCTGCCAAATAAGGATTTTGAAGTATGGGGGGAACTGCAAAAATGGATTTATGTAACATTATTTGTCACATGGATGAAAATTGTATGTTAATAAATTAAGAAATCTGTGTGTGCGCGCTTGAATGCATGGTTTATGAGGACACAGATGTGTATAAAAACATGGCTATTACAACAGAAACATGGTTTATGAGGACGCTTCCGGTGTCCTTGTAAAACAAATGGCTTAGGAAAAAAATGTACTAAACAGTGTGTTTGAAATTCATAAATAGGCGGTTTTCTGGGAAGGTTATATAGTAAGGGAATAGAAAATACTGTTTGTACAGTATATATAATATATCCATAACGTCTATGGATGGTCCCCATAAACCACATATACAAGTGTTTAAGAGAGATGTTAGTATTTAATTTCCCCTTTTTTATACATTCTATGTATTTTTATGTATATTTTATTTAATTTTCTTTCTTTCTCATATGTGACCCTGGACCGGAAAATCAATCAAGGGTCGATTTTTTTGAAATTGAGATTTATTTCTTAGATTATACATTATACCTCTTCTTAGCAATGCATGTTCAAACATTACGTTTTGATACGCATGTGGTTGGAAATCATCTTCATCGAACATCATTATAACGATTTTTGAAAAGAAATGAAAATAATTTTGACCCGTGCATTGTATTTTTGGTTATTGCTACAAATAATCCTGTGCTGCTCATGACCGATTTTGCGGTCCAGGTTCACATATGCTTCATCTCGTAAGGGTTATTTGTTTGTTTTTTGTTTTGTGAAAAATACACACACATAGAGCTGAGGTCACAGAGTTAAGGCCTTGTGTTACATGTGTTATACATCTAGTACATGCACACTTGAGAGTAAGTGTCATAACTCATGTGAAAAGGTGCTGCGGGTTGGTTAAGATAAGCTCTGACATTTTCTCTCTGTTGCTCTTCAGGCAGACTATGCTGAGGATGCTGTATAACCACACTTTTGATTTATGTGAGGAAGATGAAGTTAAATCGTGTTGGAGGTGTGGTGTGCTATAAAGGCCGAATATTGAACCGGCAAACCCGCGGCCAATAATATTTATATGTTGGGTCTTATTTGAAGTCTGCGGAGTGATGATAAAAGAAGTCTGTTCACCACCTTCTGAATAATTTACTTTCAATGCCAGTCTTTCGAAGTCTTTCTTCATTGTAATTACCGCATAGACATAACATAAGAATTTTTAACATCCATTTTGTTTGTTTCCCAGGAGGAAGCAAAAATTCTCCTGACCTTTTAGCTTCAAGAATTGCATAGAAAGCAAATACAATTTGCCCTAAAACACAGTTCTGCCATTAAGATGCACCATCCGTCAATGGCATTGATGTGTAACTTCTTTATGAAGGGGATACTGGCCCAGATGCTACTCGCACTTCATCCATGATGGACTCCAAATGACAGCTTGGGTGGAAAAAGCCTCGGAGTGAAACTGAATTAGCAAAACAAATGAATTTCCTCTCTGCCCGACAGTTCACTGTCACGAAGTCAGGCCGTCCGTAGATTGAGTCGTATATCATGACCCGAGGCCTATAACCTCAGAATGACAGCTATAAGGCGAGCGTAAATTCAGAAAGCTGTTATTTGTCAAGGGAGGGCTGTCTATTTAATTTGCACAGACTTGTGCACTGGGATTGGCATTTATCAACATGGCAGCTGCCTGTCATGTGACTAGTTAATTGGATAAGCTTTGCATCCTTTGCCTAAAAAATAAAACAGACACAAAAATGGGCTGTCCTCCATCAAAGAGCAAAGGAAGATCGAAAATGATTTGTTTATGGGAAGGGGGAAAAAAAACATATATAAAACTTATACTCTAAATTGCATAGTGCACCGCTGCAAGTAAATTATTTACCCGTCCTGCTCTGAGTAACAGCATTTTCATGTTTGGCAATCACTTCTCGGTATTCAAATTGTTAGAGCACTGAATCTGAGCGCAGACACGATTTTAAAGGTGATGTGATGCAAAATAAAAGCCCAGACACAGGAGAAATGGCACGCAAGTCACTTCAGCTTCATCAAAACATCATTTGCTGTGTACCTCTTATTTATTTTCCATATTCAGTAAAAGCAAAAGTGGCAGATCTGCATACACTCATTGGTTACATGTCAACCGTTTTTAGAGAGTTAAATAGATGAGGAGGTCTGTTCAGTAATTGAAGGAATTGATTTTGCAGAGGCTAAGTTTAATCATGATCAATCAAGTCAAAAAATCTAAACTGATTCTGATTTAAAAAATGTTCCTGTATTGGTTTATTAGTAACAGTAAACTGCACAAATATTGTATTTTAAGGAGAAGGGGACATTGCGATGCTAAATGGGCTATTACGGACCAGTAAAGCTTGTGCTGATATTAAAGTGCCCCTATTACGAGTTATGAAAGGTTCATATTTTGGTTTTTGTAGTCCCCAAAAATAGGTTGACATGTAAGGTCTTATATTATTTATTTATTTTACCTTATTTGCTTAAAGATTCATTTTTCCAAACCCCTCCTTCGCGTGATGCTCTATCTGCAGTGATTGGTCGATTTCGTTTAAAGCGCTGTTAGTGAGCTTTTATCACTATAAAAGCGGCACCTCGTGGCAAAGAATGAATTTTCATTTTTATTCAGTTCTAATGTTTTATGTTTACATAAACCTGAAACCGCTTAGGATTCGTTTTACAAATGAATTGTTTCAATGACTCGGGGTCGATTCTTTCTTTTCATTCACCTAGAGCTGTGTTACAGACCGCATTGTCATTTTCAAAAATCCATAATAGGGGCACTTACACACCAAAAAAAGCATGTTTGAAAAAACTGTATGCCATAAAAGAAACATTTTTGGTTTCACAACAAAGCATTCAGTCAAAACTTCTTTGAAGAATCATCTCTTTCTTACCTTTTTTATAATCTGAACAACCTTCTTTCACCACAAAGTACCTTTTGTGAAACAGAAAGGTGAAGCACTTTTATTTTTAAGAATGTACATGAGTCATTCCAATACATATCATAGTCGCCTCCTTACAATAGTTTTTTTTTTTTTAATCAAAAACTATTTTCCACATTCTAAAAAGACCAAATGCACGAAATCTGCATTTCTCTTATTGGTTGCATGCCAACTAATTTTAGGAAAGAAATTCAATGGAGAAGAAATGGTGTTGAACATGCAGAGGCTAAATTTGATCAGGATCGAGTCAAAAATCCTGAAGAGAATTTGGTTTGGCATGTTTCCTGATTGCTTTATTAGTAACAGCGAACTGCACAAATATCAGATTTCGAAAGAGGTCAGACTAAGGGGAAGGTTGGGGTGTTAACTGGGGTGTAACTTCCTGTAGATCGACTGGTAAGGCAGGGGGTTTGCAACAAAAGGTCATTAAAATGCACAAAAAACTCGGCCAAATGAACTACTGTGCATTTTCATGTCACAATTACTTAATTTCGACTTCTTATGTCTCTGTTCTTCCTGTTTCAGTTGACTTTCATTGGCTGTGTTTTGAATGAACCTGTTAACCACTTGATAAGCGTAATATTCCTCCAGCAGTACACAACCCACAATATGGGAAGCCTGAGAAGTGTAAATAAATGCTAGTTGTGGGTGTTTCCACAGTGATTGCAGTGCTTTTTCTCTACATTGGTCTATAGCAGATTTAAGAGGACTCAATTGACTGATGTAGGTGGCGGAACAAGTGCAGCATGGTAATCCTCTGCATGCTGAGTTAATGGGGTTGTATTGACTGACCGGCTTGTGTGACATTTGCTACTTAGTTTTGTTCTAATTAAATTCTAATCAAGGACCAGCATTTGCGGATGTACAAAACCTGGACTTAATGCATTCGAAATCATTTTGCATTATTTTAAGTGTAACAGTTCAAATCTCCATTGAACAACTTACCAAAATCTGCTGTACCTTACTAGGACACTTCATCGCGGCATGTTGCTGCTGTTCAGTGAATAAGATGGAGAGTTTTAATTCTGAAAGTGGCACAATTGTTTGTTGAATTCACCCCTTCAAGTTGATCCCTGTCGCTTTTTGTTAGGATTTCAAATATCTTTCTTCAGATTCTTTTTCTTCTTCTGTGGTCTCTTGAGTGAGTGGTATTACACGAATGTCTCTCATAGCTCTGTTACTCCAGGACTGGGAAAAGCTCTATTATGGCAGACCCAGCTTCTCTGAGCTTTAGTCTATCATTGATTTCTATAGCAGAATTGATAGCCAACACCGCTCCAGTCTGAAACCCAATCCACTGGGGCTGCTGCAATTAGAGGCTCACTCATCCCTCTGCTTGCCTGCCCTCCTTTACTAATACTTTCTTTCCATCCGGCAAGTTGAACAGCCTCCAGTATGACTCAGCTGTTTAATCCCATTTCTCTTGCTTTTATGTCATGTGTATAGGAATTCAGAGTCAAATCCATTGGTTTCCTTTTTTTCTTCTGTAGAAAGGCCTCCCACAGGGTTGAAAAAATAGCCATATTCCTTTAATAACTCAAACCATTTTCATAGAAATTAATGACGTTGATCACATGAAGACCTTGATTTGCTTACCGTATTTTGTAGCAAATAGGTTGTACCCGGTCAAAATTGCATTTTTGAGACAAATAGGTCACAACAGGGTGTAAGTCACATGTAATTATTAAATTTAGACATAATGTAAAATTACAATTGCAGTTTTAAGCTGCTTTATTATGGTATTTCATTGTACTTTAATCGTTTTGCAATGCTATACTGGGCAACAAGTTTACTACATGAGAAAAGCCATAAATATAAAATTGATTATGTGATCTAACAATCAAAACGTGTTGAATTATTCATTATGCAACACAGTATTCTTTAAGACATAGTATGAATTTAAGTCTTTGTTTATATATTTATTTAAAATGAATCCCTGCAACCATTATTAGAGTAAAAAGAATCAAAGTTGTCACTTCACTTCTATTCTTGTTCATTTCAGCTGAAAACTGCAGTGAATGCGCGTTTTTATAGTTTTGAAAAAACATTTCTCAAATGTGAGTACATGCTGTCTGCAAGATGTTCAAATGAACTCAAACATTTCTGATGAAATGCTTCCAAAAACAAATGATCTTGAATAAGATATTCAGACTAATTTGACTCAAAATTAGACATTTAGAAGAATTTGTGCTGATGTTTACCATGCAACAATCTCAACTAACCCATCTGTGAAGGTCCAAAAAGGACAAAATAAAATAATTGGAAAATGAATAAGAGGTGCAGATGAGACATTAAACAATGAAAAAGTTCTGTAACAAAGCAAATGAGTCCATTTGGAGCTTGACGGCAATCTTATTTGGTTGTATGAACAATGTTAAGATGGTTTTGTACTCTATAGAAGAATGGTTTGGAACGACAGAAGTAGTGACAGAATTTTTCCTTTTTTTATTCCCTGGGCAATGCTGTTTTGTACTGGGTCGTGTTAGGGAGGCTGTGATTGACAGTAGGCTCGCTGTAGAGCTTCTCATATTGTTCTGACTGTGCTTGTTGGTGCGTTTAATGGGTGACACAGCATTTAACACTGTAGGTATCACATGTCCCCGTGCTGGTCATATTCTGTACCAACAACAAGCCACAAGAACCAGCTCGGAATATGAGCCTGACTTTTTGAGATAAGCAAATGCTTTACTGTCTTGTTTCAATATACCACAATATGTTTAGCATACGTTAATCCCTAGGCATTAAACTTGACCCTGTTATACATGAAAAGAACAACATCCCAGTTACAAAACTGGCAGGCATAAAAAGACGGAATGAGATTTATCTATTGCCAGTTGTTCACCACTTCCCGAGAGCTTCACGGCACGTGAAACGAGTCATGTGCACGGTCGCTGATGCACGGCCTTCATCAAGAACGTCCCTCCCCCAGAAGGGACATGTTGAAGTAAAATTGCGTTTCCAATTGAAGAGGCAGATGATACTAATATCACACATCAGTTGGCAGCACTTAAGCAGTTGCAACAAAAGATAAGAGAGATGGATGAAAAAAACGAGAGAAAAAAGGCTCCTTTCCTCTAACAGAACAAAGTCTCCTTCCACTTGACCTTCACCGTCCCTCTTCAACTCTTGTCTCACTCCATCTCAGAGTTTCTAAGTGAACATGGGAAACAAATGATGGCGGTATCATCACCAACTAACTGCGACATGTCCGTATTAAGCATTCATTCCCACACGTGAGAGGGGCAACAGCTTGTTTTTATGCTTTAATTTAATTAGGCCACAGACTTTGCAATCCAATTATCCCCTTGTGAAGCCCTTTGAGAGTGCACACTCTCGGCCCCTTTCAAGCAAAGTACCTGCAGATTGTTATGGAAGTCAGTGTCAGGATAAATGTCTGTTAGATTTGTCAGCGTTCATCACAGCATCCTGCTTTATTGGCTGAATGCATGCTGGGAATGAGAACAAAGAGCCTGAGGCACCTCACTAGCCGCTTATGTTTTTGTCACCCTGGGTTTGGGGTAATTAATTTATGAGGTACAGAAAGTAATTGTTCATTAAATTATTGTCAAGGAAGTTGACCTTCTCTGTTCCAATCAACAATAGCGAACACTATGCAATGCTTTGTGGGTTTTTTTTTTTTTCTTCCACCTGAGGGACATTAGGCAAGGACTTTTAAAAAGGATACACTCCTATAGCTATATTTCACCATTCCAGCTTTTCAGTTGAAGATTAAATAGCAATATTTTCTCAGCAGAGACAAAGTCTTACATAGATTGAAGCTTTTTGTCATTGCATGATCACAATCACGTTACAGCAAATCATTTTAGTTCATGTGTGTTAGCTTTGAGGTCATCTGGATGTCTGACGCATCAAACCAGAATCAAAGAACTAGTGCAGAAGAAAACAGACTAAAAGTAGCATCTGAATGCACTGCGAAGACTTCTGCCGCCAAGTCAATATATGTAAACAAATGAAGTGTCACAGGTGAAGGTCCAACTAGTGGCAGTGATGTGGAACACACCACAAAAACTAGGCCACTCAACAATGGCTAACACTAACACTGGCTAATAGCTGACCACTTCCCTAACCTTTAAGAAATTATTCAAAAACAAAAAAACGTATATACATGAAAAAAGAACACATTTAAAATGTATTGCCAAATATGCTCCATACACTTCTTATGTGATCAGTGTTGGAAGAACTAAAGCATATCCAAAGTCTCTACAACCTCACTGTATTGAACGACTGGCTAAGCTGGACCATCTTACTACTCTATAAGTACTAAATTCATCTGGGATTGCTTGGAGAGAAACACACACGCACACACACACACATACACCACGGCTCTAATCTTCAAATAAGTCCTTTCAACACTGAACCCTCAAAAAAGTGAATATCTAACTCATGTCAGATCAGCATGAAAGATCACTTTTCTCCTCATCCCTCATTTCAAGGTCATTGTCATTCAGCAGTTATGACCTGCTCTATGTTTTCCAGTAACTCAATAACCCCATTTGAACCCCACAAAGCCCTATTATAAATTCACTGAGATCTGATCCCTGTACCCCTGAGCTTACTGGATTTCCAAAATCGCTGGCCAACCAAACATCTCCCCAGGTCCCCTCAGTGCTGCAGTAGTCAGCTCGTCTGAAATTGGACGCTCTTGAGGGACCATCGAATGGAGCCTTCCCAGGATTCCGCCAAGGCTGCTGAATTAAACATGAGATGAAATCTGCAGTTTTATTTATTTATTTCTTTACAAACAAAATAATTATTATTACTATGATTTTTTTTTTTTTTTTTTTAGTATGACATTTTTATGCACATGCAGTTTTATGCAAATCTTTTAAAATGATGATGTCATGTGGATTAAAATTTTTTCTTAGTATATAACCTATAAAAAATAGACATACCCTGTATTGCATGTGTGATTAGCTCGCAACCATTTATCAGTTTCGCCCACCTAGGAAGATAATGAGTGCCGAGTACGTAACCCTGATGCATACCTCATCATTATATACCATAGAAGTGCAACACCATTAACAAGCAGCAGATTAAGAACATGAGCTCTATATGTTTTATTGTTACCCAGCTTCGCAGTGGATATGTTCTCTGAGCTAAAAGAAAATCCACTGCAGCACTTTTCCAAGAAAGAGCGATAATTTAGCCACCAGCTGCCGCCTGTTAGCTTGTTAGCGTCCTGAGGAACAGAGATAAGAAAGCTTTGTCATCATAAGAGAGGCTTTGGTTCTTGTCTTTTTATGTCTGTTAAAGAGCTGATCAATGTGTAATGGAAAGAAACCCTGGGTGACAATCGGAACTCGAAGCCCTCATTTAAGGAGGTCCACTTTCTTTGTGAAGGCTAAGGGCCACGGCATCACAGAAGTAGGTCGTGGCTCTTTGAGCTGGAATCGGAGATTATTTGCGCAAGAGTTAAAAAATAGAAACATTCTCATGTCGCTTTGAAGAGGAGCTTAAATTGTGGACCTAAAAGATAATTCAATTTGTCCACCATTAATTTTTAACATCTTGTTTGGACACGCTACTCTTATAACGCTAAAGAAAAGAAAAATTTGTCTATTTGGTAAGGGAAAGCTGAAAAAAAAAACATGGAGCAAAATACTGTTCACTGTAAATTGTTAAACATGCTGCCTTTAATTAGATCTTTTAATTGCAATTTTTAATCATTGTGCATTTTAGGCTTTAATTTATTTAATGAGGGCATGATTTAGGTCTTTTTTTTATTCTCTTGTTTTGCAAAAGCAGGTGGTAAGCATTTGTATCTCTGACTGCTCAAAAAAAACCCAACAAACTTATTGATACAGCCGGTTAGTTCCCCTCACATCACTTTACACTTTGTAACACTTAACATGTAGACATTTTTATGTGCGTTTGGTGCCTCTGTCTTCTGCTCTGAAATCAGTGGGTGATGGGGGCAATGTTGTGATTGTCATGTTGGCCAGCAGGTGCGGTGGCCTGACATTCTGTTCCCAATTGTCTCCTCACTTAATCCGTCTTTTGTGAAAGATTAGCAATATCCTGGTAACTCCTCTCTGGAGAGCGGTGAGGGAAGAGCACAGACAGGCACAGGACAATGCTGAACCATGAAGCACGCTGTCTAATTTCATTACCCTCATATGCTTGGAGTGAAGGGAGGGGGTTAGACAGCTGCAGTTTAGACTCTAATGTGCCATAAAAGGGCCAGCAGAACTTCAATGGCCCCCAAAATAACTTGATTAAAGAGGCCCTCCATCTGATTCGCTCTCCTGTGTGGTTGCTTAATATTATAAAATTCAGTGGAGCTCCCTATGAAATTGCTTGTATGTGTGTGGGAATATGTGAGTGTGCTAAATGAATTCTCCACTCTTCCCTTCCAAGGATGCCCCCTGTCAGTTTATGAAATAAAGTATTCATGACCACTTTGGTTGTGTTGTGATCAACAGTGACACCGTGCTCTAACATACCAGACTGGGATTTACACACACTTTCTACTCTTTTTGTTTTTTGAAAAAGAAATTAATCAAGCACAGTACCGTTTTTAAGGACACATTAAGTTGACCAAAAGTGACGGTGAAGCCATTTAGAGTTTTACAAACATTTTCAAATGTTCAAATATATAATTCCAAAAAATATGTATAATCTTTGAATAGTATCAGCACAGTATATTGACTTCAACACTAATTCTGCAAAATGTAAGCGCATTAAGTACACGATTCAGCAGATTTTAAGTATATATTTAGTGTTTTTTTGTTTAGTTTTTTTTTGCTAGGGCAAGCAAATGAGCATTTATGTATAAATGAAGGCCATTTAAGAAATCAGTTACATTTTGAAAGAGAAAAGAGTTAAATCAATTCGTGATGCTATTACTGTTTTTTACATCTTTTTAATGACTGTACTTTTCATTCTTTCCTCCTCTTCTCTCTGATGTAGTCTCACCCTTCCGCCTCAACCTTCAGGTTCACTTTAACAGATGTTTTCTGTGCTGTGTACCGTCTCCGGAAGGTTAATGTAGAACGTTTCCTCAATCAATGGCTCCTGCTTTGCCCTCTTGTGTCTGTCAGGAAAGCACTTCATGAAATATCTACTATCAATAATAGTTTAAGACCCCACATGGCCACCCATGTGGACCTTTTACTGGCATAAATATTTCAGAAAGACTTCATATAAATCTTTGGTTTATGTATTCATTTATGCTGTCTACTTCCATTATAATTAAATATTAATATTTGGCTTGTTCGACCAAGTACGGCTCTAGGTTCGAAAGTAATATTTTATTTAATTTAGATGCATTATTTCACAAGATAAACAACGTGATTCCTCCAAGTGGCGCAGCTTCTTGAAGTAATAACCACGCTGTGCTTTGTTTATACAGAACCGTGAGGTGTCAAGATATCTTACTCTCCGCGTGCTTAATTTGCGTGATAAACTATGATTGTGTGTTTGCATGTGCGTCCGCAGCCTGCAGACTTTGCGTGATTTGTTGGATGGCGTGACAGCTATGGGTAATAAGATTATGGAGCCCTGATTGATTTGCTATAGGTGGCAGCAGGTGTCAGGCCCAGGTTGATTGAGGCGTGACTAATGATTGGCCCCGATCACATTTATGTCTCAAGCTGTGGCTTCCTGCTGCACTATTAGCACTTCTAATAGGCTGCCAATTAACAGAGACATCAAAAAGGCATGCATGATCACAGCTCTGACGGAAAGTACAGAGCTCTCCTGCTTTGCTACGATTCCTTCCTTCTTTCTTTTTGCTTTCAAACAACCTCGCTTGAGCATATTTTTCAGGAAGTGTGTGAATCAAAGCGCTTAAAATGCAACTAGTGTAGTGTTGTTTAATATATTTTAAAAGTATAACTTTTTTTGCATGACTATTTTTGATTGAAAAATGCACGACGGCGTTAAATTAATTTACAGTAATTACAAATAATAAACTACATAATGGGTTCAAAAACCTTTTAAACCTTTTAAAAAAGGACGAAAGAAAGAAAGCATTGAGGCAAGTTCCACAGCAGACTGAGGACTCTGAGGATTTAGTATGCTATTTGTAACGGGGCCGATAATTTAGAACAAACTGATTCACCAGAATGAATCAGACTTTCTGATGCTAAATGTGAGAGCATAGTGTATGAAACAACTATTCAATAGAATGAATCAGGTTCTGATGATAAATGTAACAGTATAATTTACCATGAACCGATTCACTAGAATGAATCAGTCTTTTCAATGCTATATTGAAAGGATATTTAAGGATGAACGGACCCCACTAGGATGAATCAGGCTTTGCAATGCTAGATATGAGAGGATCATTTAGGACGAACCGATTCTCTAGATTGAAGTGTTTTTTTAACTGGTGCTAAATATCTGGACCTGTCAGCGTTTTTCACTAAAGCATGTTCATAATTAAATTATAAATACTAAATTTAATTATAAAATAATCATAACATTTACTTAAATGTCCTAAATGAGGGCCTAATCCTGGCTTAAGCTAAACCTGGTCTATGAAACCAGGCCATTATTATTTTAATTATTTTCTGTAATTAAAACTACAATTACACTTTTCCACATTTTTCTTTTAACTAATATTCGAGTAATATGCATGCTAATAAGCAGCTAGTTAAGAAACCCTATAATGAAGTGATACTAATTTTTCAATGCGACTTTAACACTAAAATTAATTTTAATCAAGTTTCTAACCCAGGTTTATAATAGTTAAAGACACTTAATGGAATTGGTCCATTAAACTGAACTTCAATGTAGTAAAGTAGTGTATCTGCAATACAAGGTGACATTAAAGAGTAGCAACTATACTTTTTAAAAAAAAGTTATATATTCCTGGAGAACCTACTGTACTTCGATGCTTTTGTTAGCAGCTTCAATATTTTCTGTTAGTTACTCCCCAGCATGGCATGGTGCTACACTGAAACATTTAATAACCTGTGGAAGGCAGCCCTCAAAGTTAAGTAAATAATGCCATCTGCACCAATAAATAATATTGCACTCCCCGTTTCTGCTAGGAAATGAATCTCCTGAAGAATACAGCTTATTTTCTTGTGCAAAAAATATTAAGATTCATATAAATCTTGGAGGACAGATAATATCTTGTTGATTTTCGGTAGGGCTGCCAGGTTGTGTAATGGCACAGGAGGAACCTTTATCTTCTGCCTGTGGAAATCTTTCCATATCTCACCCCACTTCGGACCAGACCCTGCTGGTGCTATCAATCTCACGGAGAAGCAACTGCAGAAAGCGGGAGAAAGGAAGTATATGGGTCAGAAAGTATGAGAGAAAGAACGGGAAAGAAAAAGTAGAAGCCAAAGGGCACAGAAGGGTGTTGCGCACCTCACAGCTTTAGCAATGGCCCTGCCGCTGAGGGCAGAAGAATGAAGCAGGGAGTCTTCCCAGCCAAGGTTGACACGTGTTTGCTTTACTGATGTCCTGCTTATATGTGAATCGCACATGGAGCAAGAACAAATGCTCCCTCTCTCCATCCTACCAGAAAATGATCTTTCAGGCTGCATTCGTTGTGTTCATGAGTTACCCGCTGAGAGACACAGGCCCGAGCAGCATCCGATGAGTCTCTCCCATCCCACAGGTGACCGCAGTGCATTCGGTCATTGAAATGCTGACTGTGTTCTCCTCTGCAACCAGGTAGGGGGTTCACTTACCCCAACCCCCTTTTGAGTGCTGTTTTGTTTATGGAAGGTGATGGAGATTGCATGGCTTTAGTTTTCTTCCTTATTTCTTAATATTTCACCCGGGTTTGCGCTTAGAATGTGCTTCCATTTATTAAATTTTTTGCCATTTTGACTCCATGTTTCTCTAGCGTGTGAAATGCTCAAGAAAGGTTTATTACACCTGCAGGGCTTTAGAAGATAATTAGGCAGTCAAGTGGAAACACTGATTCGACAGATATCATAAACAGCGCTCCTGCTGCTCAGACGGTAAAGTATGACGTTAGCAATGCCACGGCTTCAGTTCAGTTGATGATTCAGTGATGACTGACGCTTAAATGTTTAACCTGGAATGGAATGTAAGTGACTTTGGATTGATATCAATGTGTGTGTATATATGTATATAAATATATGAATCACTGGAGTCATTTAAATTTGAACCTTTGTAGAAAATGGCAGGAAAGTTATCAAAGATATTTTTGAAAAGTGCCCTCAATGTAGAAAAAAACCCCTTTGATAATGAACACGTGTCAGGCACTTAGAAAGGCGGTCTTTGCATTTCTATTGGTTTTTAAGTGGTTTCGAAAAACTTTCCTGCCATTTTCTAGAAAAGTTCAAATTTAACAACTCCAAAAATGTCACGCTGTGTATTTCCTTTTTTTTCTTTACTTTATTCATACATATGCACACACACATATATATTAGTGCTGTCAAACGATTAATCACGATAAAAAAATCTTTACATATTTGTGTATGCTGCGTATATTTATTATGTATATATAAATACAAACACATGCTGTTTATATATTAAATATATATTTTATACTATATCAAATGTGATATATAAATGCATTGACATTGACTTATTTTGGACTTATATTTGACAGCACTAAATATTGATATATATACTAACATTATATATAAGCAGTGTCTATATATATGCTCTAAATAAAACTAAAACTTTGATTTGGCAGACTTTTTTTTTTATCATTTTGGGCAGTGATGCTTATATCAAAGTGTCTTTTAAACAAAATAAAGGAATTATTAAAATAAATACTCCTGTGTATAGTGAACTCACAATACTAATGCGTTTGCCCTAATTCTGCTCATATTCTCTCCAAAGTCAATGATTCTCTTGATATTTTTAAGAAGGCACTGCCTTTATCACAGTGATCGCATGAATCTGTCTGTCAGCGTGATCTACTTACTTGAAAAGTCCTAAAAGCCTTTTATTTGGTTAAGAGCGCAGTGTTCTTGTTTCTCTTAACTCGTAGCGGCACGGTACACTTGTAAGCACTGGGCTCACGCAGGGCTGCGCTATATTAAGCCTGTGCTTTATCACTGCTCCATCTCCCTTCAGATTCATCACAAAGACTTCATTACCTAGCTGCCACTCAAAGGACACTCCGAGACGGTGTCAGCGCCGCATCAGATCCTCCTCCGCCTCCCCCTCCTCAGCCATTAACATGACATCCTTGGCTCCGTGAAGGTATTAGTCATGTATCAGGCCAGGCTCTCCCACATTATTGTCACTTATGAGCCAAGAAGGTGAGGGATACCGCTTCGGTATCAGGGTCCCGGCGTTGGCACCCATAAGACGCACAGAAAGGTGCTTTAATATGGTACCTTTCACCACATCGCACAGAGATCACATCACGACGTTTGTGAATACCAGATTGCAAATTTCTATTGTTTAGTTTGAAGATAAGTTTGACATGAGTGTGCAATGCCACAAGATGAAAATTCGCGACCCGAGCCAGACATCATCCCTGCCTGAATCGTGTATCACGGTGTTAAATAGAACTCTTGAACTGACACGTTAAAAGGTATTTTGCAGTAGATAGGCTGTCATGTACCAGGGATTTAGTTTCACGTCTAAATCATCCTGCGCTAGATCTGTCTGAATAATCTTGCTGGGCGATGTACCTCTCTTACTCAAATCAAGCTGATCAGACATGTTGGACATGAGCGGAGATTTGATGTCAGAGATTAGTGGAACACATGCCCTTCTATCCAGATAATGAGTTTAGCTCTTGTTCGTTGGAGGGAGAGAGAGAGTGCATGTATTTCCTGCTAATTTCTACTGGGTTTTTTGGAAGCCCATCCCACTGCTTTGGCCCAAAGTCCCAAAAGAGCTAAATTAGACTCCTACTGGTTGAAAAAAAAGGAGTGCAGATGAAATGGGGTGACATCATTTTACCGTGACCTTCTTGTTATGCGACACATCTATTATTTTTATATAACCCATATTGCAATGGATGTCACCATAAAGGGAAGCTAATGGATTTTGTATTGAGAGGCCAGTTCCTGACAGATTTTCTAATATAAAGTTTGAACGAAAATTTGGGATTGGTACTGTTGAGTTTTTTATGCCTCTAAAAGATGTCTGTTATGCTAACCAAGGCTGCGTGTATTTGATCAAAAGTGCAGTACTACCACTGAGTAGCTACTATATATACCCTGTAATAAAAATATTTAAAATTTGGTAAATGTGAAATTAAGTTAACTCGGGACAATTTTGGAACTTCACAGAGGACTGTTTTCAGACAACTTAATTAAGATAATTTGATTCACTTTAAAATAATAGTATGATTCATTCTTCATTTAGTTTATTTTTAAAATAAAATGATACACAAAATAATAAAGTGTGATAATGCTAAAATATTGTTTTTAATATTTAGTTTCTGTTTTTCAATTATTTTATTGCACACTTAAAATTCTAAGATTTACATTTACAGTAGGCTTTTATTTTGGCAGGTTGCCAGCAAGTGGCTATATGCTGTGCCAGGTGAAGAGCATCAATTAATGAAACAGTTTTGTGTTTTTCTCTAAAACCAGCAGTGCGTAGCCTAGATTTAGAAATGATGCTTTCAGTTGAAATCTCACACAGTATTACAGTTAGTCGATTAACAGCTGTCAATCATGTCGGTACACAAATGAGCGGTCTGAAACTTATTTCCTCACCACAGTTTTATTTTGGTTGCGCATTTGCACCTGCACATCTCTTATGTGCATACCTGATTAGTAACTTCAAAAACATATCAACAGAACAACATAGTATTCAAATGATTCATTATATTTAGCTGATCTGCAGAATTCTAGTTTCCAGTCTTTTGCGTAAGACTGTCAAGTCAAACAAACTTGAATTGCAAACATTGTCAACTTTCATGCCATGACTTCAGCAAAAACTAGTTTGCAGTGTGAATGCAATTGTGTTCAATTGTATAATTAACCTAATTATTAAACATTACGTGACACATTGTTGAAGTGTGCTATCCAGACAGGTTTTAAACTTATTAGTCCTGATTATAACAAACCCAGTGTTCAGTTTTGTTGCTGTCAGAGCAGAAAAAATCAGCTGATTAAAAGATCAGAAAAGGCCCCCACACGCACCCTTTCGTCAAAGAAATCGGAAAAGTGGTTGAAAGTGGTCGAATTTGAAACAGCAGGTATAAACGGAAATGTGTTGCTCTCATCTACTTGTGATTCGGTTGACCAAAATGCGTCTTAATGCTAGATATAAACAGGGCCTCAAATCCCTAAAATGCCTAAAACCACCAACGATCACTTTTCATCCACATACTTATAGGTTATCAGTAGCTGTTTAGATGTATTTTGATATTGTGTCAATATTGCAACCTTGTCTCATAAAAAAAAAACTTTTACACAGATTTGAACTGTTTTCTTGAATCGTAGTTACACGTCTCCGTACTCCGTGATCTACCGAACAAACTTACTCATAGATATGAAGCTGGATATGTGTTTTCAAATATCCCAGCATATTAATATTGTTTAGAAGTCATAACATGATGTCCTTCAAGTAATTGTGTGAAAATTGCACTAATCGAAAAAGGTATAAAAGGTGTCAAAGTTTTACCGCCTCTAGTGTTCATTTCTTTTGGAAACTGTAGTGGTATGTACTTATTGGTACGTATTTCGCCTCTCGCTACAAAATGCACCGAGGTGCGTGTATGCCACGAGACCGGGTAGTGATACTGTGAGCGTATCTCAATGTCACGTTTGAGATCTCACAAAACCGCTCAATTTGTTGCGGTTCCAGCTGAAAAAGGATCGCTTACAGATCTTCATACGCACGCTGTCTTGTGTCGAACTGTTATGTGGTTTGTAATTCACTCACATTAGCCCATGGACACACATCTGTCTCTGTCAAACAAGAAGTCGCGTCCTTGCGGGAAGAGATTAACAATTCTCAACTCCCTTTCCAGCCCCCAGTCTCCCCTGTCTCATTATACCTCAGTGTGTGTGTGTGTGTGTGTGTGTGTGTGTGTGCGAGACACTCGTGTGATGGCCACAGTGAGCGAAGGCAGGCAGGCCCTAGTTTGCGATGCGCTCCCTGGTGTATTATGCTGTCCCGAAGGCTGTGGACTTGCTGGCGGGCCCACTGACCTGACAAACAACAGCTATGACAAGCCAGTGACGAGGCTGTCAGAGGCTCTGACGGATGACACGAGCAGCCGCCTGTCACCCTGAGCCAGTGACATCACGCGTCTTCTTGCGGAGGTGGTGATGGGCATGTTCGGGAGCGGCTGTGCGCTCGTATGCATACAAATGATCGCTCTGATCGCTCAAAGTGCGAGGCACGACGCCGTATATTCGCATTCAAATGATCACGGGTGGTCCTCAACAAAACGGGTACAGCCACCAGCATGCGTCGCGTTTTTGAAGCTGGTTGAAGCAGGCATGGGATGTCGTCGGCGCGCTGGCTTCCTCGCCGGCTGGTGAGAAGAAGACGAGTGTCAGTTTAAGGACTCTAAAAATGTCATGTGGTGTAATGGCATAGCGACAAGATAGTATAAAGATCATAAATATCAACTTGCACCATGTGACATTTCGCATCTAACTTTGTCTTTCATACAGTAAAAAGGTCAAAGTAATTAAGTTTAATTATTATAAAGGTGCAGTATGTAAGGTTGGCAGCTAGTGGTTGAAATATTGTGCTATTTCTTGGCTTTATAAGGGTCAAAAGCTTACATACAGCACCTTTTAAAGAAGTGGTCAGAAAGACAGCACTGACATCTTTCTAGAACACCAAATGTGCATGTTAGGATAAATTAGATATAAAATAGATTTGAAAAGAAAAGTATTTATTTATTTAAATCGTATAAATACAGCATTGGTGATCATACCACAATTAAAAAAAAAAAAAAAAAAAGAAATGCCAAACTATTTTTTAACTTATTGATCTACCAGAAATATTTCAATTATTTCAGTTCAGTAATTAAAACACACTCATCATAGCAGAGGTGCATTCAGGTCACTGTGTATGAACTTCATTTTTAAATTAATAGACAGGAAAGAAAATTACGTTGTTGACGCATGAACTGACCTGAAAATGAGTGCTAGTCTAAGCTAGTTTGTGAGCTGTGATGTGAGATACGGATCTTTGTTTTTGTACATGGTGGTTTCTCATTGCCACTGTGGCTTATATTGCAAGAGTGGAGGAAGTGATGGGACAATTTCTGTCTGATTTTGGAGTAGTTTGGTGTTGAGAATAGTGTGCGAGTTGTGCGACTGACATTACCTCTGCTAATAATGAGCCTCTAGTGACATGTTGCGCCATTGTATCCAATGCCAATGAGTGATACATCACCCACACCTGTGGGACTGTACAGATGTACATTGCATATAAGCTTATGCAACACCGACCTTGAAGTGTCCATCTCAGCCATGTGTATACATTAAATAAAAAAATTAAAAATCACCATACACCTACAAGAGACTTCCTATATATATATATATATATAAGGAAGTCACTTCTAGATGATTTGTGTGCAAATGCAAAACCTCCAGAACAGATTTAGTTTTTTCCAACAGTCACTTGAATGAAAAGAATAATGGCTGTAAATATGAGCCATTCAGCCACAGTTTGTTAATGTAATAATAAATAACTCCAGCAAACTAAAAGAATGCTCTGCTCAGGCCATTTCATTGCTATTACTTAGAAAACATTCCCATCTGACTGAGTTAATTTATTATGTCATATTAAATACATTTACCACAAAATAAAGTGTGCTGCAGGCATACACATTTAGACAGGCATCTCCACAGGCATCTCTTATCATCTTGTGGCTAAGTCGGATCTCTGGCTGAATTCACTGCATGTATCGACATGCGGTTGACAAGCTGTCAATTGACTGGCGAAAAAATGAAATCTGCTCTTGAGGTTTTGCATTTATTTATTTTTTTATTTTAGTACTTGATGACAACATTGGGAAAAGGCTGATTAATGTAATGGTGAGAGACCTATTATAGACATATTATCACTATAATGTAGCTAAAAGCCAAATACATCCTTATAAAAATAGCTGCAGATGAAATTAATATTGTTCATCAGATGATATATTGATTATTAATCACTTTATATAAACCTCACTACTTAACTTTCAACCATGGTACATCTATGTATGTAGGTTTTGTATGTGTGTGCGTGTGTGTGTGTACTTCAAATACTTTAAAGCAAACAATATTAGTTATTAGAGTGTGCATAGATTTCCACTTCAAATTTCCAAAAGGAAATAATAAACCATCCAGGTACCTTGGGGATCCTCTTTTTCATGTACTAGGATGTGGGACAAACTAATTCTGGTTTTAAATCTAAATAGTATGCTAATTCTGACATGGCAACTATTTTAATGATTTCAATAAGTTCTTTATTGAATAATTTACTCAAACGATTAATTGAAAAAAAAACATTTTTGGAACAAAATCCCATTACTGTTTGTTACAGTGGTTTTAAAACCATTTTAATAAATAATTTAAACTATTAAATATTAGTTTTCTCAACATTAGCTTCTCATTGAACTTATCTGTTGCTTTTCTTGAAATCATGCTTCCCCATTAATTATTAGGTTCAACAACACTTTTTTGAATTAGTCCTGAGCACTTTTCCTGCATATCCTGAATCTTATATTCATATGAAAGTAACTCCACACACAAGATGATCTTCTAACACTCCTTGGTTTTTATTCACATGTGTTTTATTCACAACTGTATTTAAAAGCAATAACACACTCACAGTACACACTTTATTAACAGAATCCTTACAACAGGATAAGTGTAACAGAGAAGCATGCAAACAAGTGAAGCTGAACATAATATAACTTTTAATACCTTTTCAGGTAAATGTAACTTTTAAGCACATTTGCACATTTCTACTTTAAAAATGAAGAGAAAGTACTTATTTAGACCAGTCTTGCAGCTATCTGTGCACAATGGTGCAATATTACTAAGTTCCGGTGTTATTTAAGATCTCCGTTTGCATGAGCCTAGATTTTGGTTGATTGTTGTTGTTGATTCACGATTCAGCGAACCTCACCCGAGGCATTTGGTTGAACTATGGAAAAGTGCTACTCTGATTCACTTGGGTGTTTCCTTTGAAGGACCCCTTTTGGCCCGAGCAATAGCTCTGGATCACTGCGAGGGGATTCGTGTGTGATTTATAGCAAACGGTAGCGTACAGCTGTGCTGAGGCATTTGTGTTTACAGATGGAGAAAAACAGACCACTGGGAGCGGGCAGATTGTTTTGACTCTATTTTGGGTCATCTTTCTTTTGCAAATTGCTATCTCTATTTTGGTTCGTATGATTAAGGGGAGTTGTCCGGTGATGCTTCACTTAGCCAAATAGCTGCTGCATTGATTCCAATTACAGCCTATTCAGAAGAAAATATAAGCTTTAAGTGAGCTTTTGATTGAATTTTCCGACTTCCACTCTTTTCCCTGCAATACACAGTAAAAGCGGATTATAATAAAATAGGTCAAGTTGAAAGAAATTACTGCCCAACAGCTGTTTAGGTTCATGTAGTTCACTAATCCAATACTTGACTAGGCAGCCTATTACAGAACAGTGAATTAAATTAAGTGCTGTTTTGTATTCTTAAAAAGAGAACAGTTGTAACTTGAAAGAGTCGTGAGGATCATCTTGGAAATGTATTTGCTGATACAGTTGGTAAAACTGATGGTGGGGAATCCATTACATCTTTTTGGAATTTAGGCCCGTTTAATTCTTATTAATAAAAAGCATCTTTGCCAGATGTGACCTATTAAGAGGAAATGTACGGCTTCGGGTGATTCAAAGAACGAGCTGTTAATCACTGAGCTGTTTTCTCCTTGAGTCTTTAACATCTGCATCTTTGCCCTGAGTGTTGGTTTTGGTTCAAGTGGAGATCACTCTCACGCTTTTTTGGATTCCATTGAGTATTTTTCAGGGTGGATTTATTGCTGAAAGTCAGTTTGTGCGCAGGAACCTTCAAAATATGTCGAACGTTTCTACAGTTATTGCCAAGGAAGAAGATAAACAGTTCATTAAATAAACATTAAGCGTTCGTGATGGGAAGCACCAGTTGTTTTAGCTAAATTTACATGAAAACAATAAAGCGCAATTACTGTAAAAAAAAGGTCATTGATTTGATGAAAAAATGACATCTATTTGAAATGATGAATTGTATAAAACTGTAACACTTAAAACATTCCAGGACTATTTGACTTTTTTTTCTGTAGAGCATATAAAAATGGGTATTTTAAGAAAATACAAAAATACAAAAAAGCTCATTGGTTACCAGTGGTTACCAACATTCTTCAGAATATCTTAAAATATTATTTTGTGTTATTTTATTTATTTGTAGCCATTCCTTAAGTGAAATCTTAAAGTATGTGTACTTGACCTTATTCATTAGTGCAACATATGTAATCAGATTTATTCAGATTTTTACTTACTTTAGATATTAGCACATTTAATACACGTTTAACTCATTTTACAAAACAACTGTTATATAGTCTTGTTGGTATAATTTCTTAACCCGAATCTCTATCTAGAGACCAAAATGTCTGCTGCGAAGGTTTTATTCATTCTAATTTAGCAATTTAGAGATGATTAATTAAAGTATTTAAATAAATAAAGTGCCAAGAATATCACCCTGAAAAGTCTAAAGCAGTCAGAAACAGTTTTCTGGCTTCAAGTGACACCTTGACACTCTATTTTTAATGTGACACTTTTACTTTTGAAAAATTATTCTGAGGCAGGCAAGTCATCCTGATGTTCCAACAGTCAACCCTGATTGAACTGTCTGTCACGATCGGTGGAACGTTACAGCTGGGCAAACAGATTAAAATGCCAAAAAAAAAAAAAGAGAGAGAGATTTTTCATTAACTGAAATGGAAAGAAAAAAATGAAGCAGCGTTCGCAAAATTGGCACCTGCAGATCTGAATCCTTTCAGCATTTAAGCCTTTTCGTTTAAGTTCAAGTGAATGGTATAAATATGTTTTCCTTCCAAAAAAGTGTCAGTTTAGCTGCGAAAATGTCAGTAGTAAAGTGATGAAAATTCTGTCATTTTTACTCATCCTCATGTTCAGAGCCATTAGTCACATTCTTTGGTGGAAGAAAGAAATTCAGAATCTTAACCCGTTTTGTTGTTGTTTGCAAAGTTTTATAATCACCACAGGTGTACAGCTCCAAAAATCACCCGATAAAATTTAAAAATATGTATTGTCTTTAAATTAATATTATATAAATTAAATTAATATAATATAATAAAATATTATATTCATACATTTTTTAAACATGGAACTAAGCTACTTTCTGTAAATGAGCAAAATTTCTCATTCATGATCCACCTAAATAACTAAAAAACTAATAGTCTTCTCATTTAGCTGTCGTTATTGTCATTGGTTTTATTATTAGCGTGCTTTAATTTGGCTTGCTAAATGTAAATGTAAATTAGATTGAAACAGTATATCACAAATAAAAACTGTGAAGACTCCTTTAAAGTTTAAGTACAAGTCAATTCACTAACGTTTTTCTTAATTAAGAACACGGATTGGAGCTCCAAGTTTATTAGAATAATTGAACTTTAATTGTACTTTTTTTTAAATACCGTATTGTAGACTTTATATAGTGATATACTGGTATTGTGAGATTTTGATATACTTCCCCATAAACAAATCATTGTTGACACGTGATGTGGCTCATCTAGATTGTACTAGATTATCTAGATTTCTGTATTTGGTAACCTAAGCAATTCTTGCTGCTCGCTGTTCTCAATCCTGATCACCTTGAGCTATTTTTGAGATTCTTCAAAACTGAAAAATGGCAGCATGCTGGGGTTTTTTTCTATGACGCGAGCGTGAACAAACACTGACAGAATAGCGGAGAACTTTTTGGCAGCTCGTTGTTCTTTACCTGGAACAGCACGTCCAAAGCTTTGGCCGTGGCTACATTAAAGGTCTGATTCCGGGGCTAATCTGTTTGTATGTAGCATCTCGGGATGATTCGGGAGGATTGAGAGTTAGCAAAGCAGCTTAATTAGCCGGGATCTGCTTGTGTGGGTCGGGATCTGTCGGTGTGTGTTTGTCTCGTAGGGCTGATACCGACTTGGCAAAAGGCACGACAGAAGACGTGGACAGCTGTCAGGGGCTTTAATGAAGAAAAAGGCCATGATCAAAGACAAAGATCAGCTCAGCAGCCTGGCTACAGGGCTTTTCATTATTACCACCCAATACGGGCTAAAGGTTGCTTGGCTTTGAGCGTGCCATGCTTATTTGACGGAACCCTCCAGCTCTACAATCACGGAGTTTAATCACGTTAATCATTCGTCTTTCACAAGCCAATTGAAATGAACAATCATGTGTTGACACATTCATATTGCTTGAGAGAATACGGCTGTGATCCTCAAAGTAATTCCAAGCACTTAATAAGGGTCTGCCGGTTTGTAACCTTAATTATTGAGTACAGGTTTTATTGAATAAGAGCTCATTAACAGCCACAAATAAACATGCTCGGGTATGCATAATAAATGGAAATCTTACTTTTGTGAGAAAATATTAAAAGAACATGTTTGTGTAATTTCTGCACATGTTTTTCGTCTCTGCAAGCTGTATTTATTTGATCAAAAAGTACAGTCATACCGTAAAATATTCTTGCAATTTAAAATACCTATTTTCTGTTTTCATATAATTTATTTCGGCATTATTAACAGCCTTTACCCTTGTGTCACGCAAAACTATTCTAATATGCTTATTTGCTCAAGAAACAATTATTAATAGTGTTAATGTTTTAAAAGGTTAAACATTTGTGCGTACTTAGCTGTTTATAGGATTCATATTTGTTTGTTTTTTCAGGATTACAGCTTAACAAATGTACTAATTTCGTAAATATAAATCATTTTCTGACCCTAATCAGTTCATTGCGTAGTTGTCACATCCCTTTCTGCTTGTCTTTTCACATATCATGCAAAAGTTACATATGCCTGGCTCCTTTTTTGCTTCTTGCTGCTATTTATATGTCATAAGGCATATGTGATTGTTACACATTTGTACATCTTCCAGGAAACTAGATTGTGTTGGTTGAGGTCACCTAATATATAAACCTCTGGAGAGGATTTCATTTGTATCCAGTCTTGCTTTATCTAATGTTTGCACAGCTTTTGTAAAAAGCTTTAAGGCTGAACTGTGACCACAGGACAGATTAATCTTAAGTACCATACCGCCACAGTCATTTTGACAGCCAAATTAGAAAAATGTCTTTTCACCTTATTTGTTTATATCTGGGCATCACCCGTCTCAGCCTTTGGTTTCAGAGCTGCACGGAAATCACAGAAGCCTTTGTTTGCGCCATATTTTATCATGCATTTTCTATTCATGCTGCGCTATAAATGCCTGTTTTCCTTTTTTTTTTCGCTAACTTCCGATCCTTAACACCAGTGTTTCATTCTGCTCATTAAATCGAATAATCAAAACTGCGGAGAGATTGCAAAGAGATTCCTGTGCATATGTTTAAATAGCTCTTCAAACAGTCTTCAGAAGTGGCAAGCCTCAACATGTCCCCACCCCTTTAAAAACAAAACCAAAAAAAAAAGAAAAAGACAAAACTTTCCCCGAGCCTTTTTGATGCCGTCCTCATGCATAATTGAAGTGGCTTCCTTGTATCACGGGACAACATCAGAAGAGCTTTAGTGTGATTACAGAGAGCAGGCAGTCTTTTGTTCCAAGCCCCGTACACGAGGGTGGAGATGCTAGGACCTCTACACAGATGTTCACACATAAGGGTACTAAATACGGCAGATGCAAACAGATGGACCCAGCTTGCTCAGCACCATTGCTACAGGAGCAGAACATAGCTTAATATTTATATTTGGAGTGTGAGAACATTTTCCGAGTTGACAGCAAAGCTTTTAAGATTACGCGAAGAGGACAATGGCTGCTACTTAGCAGATGCTTTACATCTGAGCGACTTACACTGTACTAATTGTACGGACGTTCCCTTCGGAGCTACTTCGGGTCAAGCGCCTCGCTGGAGAACACAATAGGCCTGCAATGGGATCTCAGTTAATCTCCAGATGATGAGTCAGCCCAACTTATTGAACTTGTAGCCTTTGACTTAACAGGTCAAGTCTTTAACCGTTACTACACTGCTGCGCAAAGGCAAAAACCAGTAACTACACTAACTTCAGGATTCATCAAATTCTTAAATTAGATTTGCTTAAGAATACATTTAAGAATATTGTATTTTTAAATTTATTAAGATTGTTCATGTCTATTCTTCCCTTGAAACTTTTTGAGAAACTTCAATTTAACAATTTAAAGCTGCAAACTTTTCTAAAGTCTGTAACTTTTGGCACTTGGCGGTTAATAAACAGAACTGTGTACATTTTGCGGAAGAACATTTGTAGCCAGAGCTACTTCTCTCTGTTTATGTCTATGGTGAATTGAAAATGGATTCGTGGTGTACTTGATTATTATATACATTTTGTACATTATGAACAAAAAGTTGAGTGCAGATTGGACTGCAGCGTAAGGTTGGCGGACAACTTCCAACTGGTTTTAAATGTACAACAGTGATGTGTTTAATGAATGCATTGTGTGTGTGTGTGTGTGTGTGTGTGTGTGTGTTTGAAATTGCCACAATAATGTTTTCTGTAAGGGATAGGTATAGAGTTAGGTGATAGAACATATTGGTTGGTCAGTATAAAGGTAAAGTCCCCGCAATTCACCGAAAAACAAATGTGTGTGTGTGTGTCCTGTACATATTACTCTGGAAATTCTCTGAAGTGACACAATTAATAATGTAAACAATGATCTGTCATGATTAAGTGTGAGCTTTTTGCTGCAATTTTACAAAGCTGACTCAAATAATGGCCTTGTTTCTAATTGTATAATTCCACGGCACATGAGAGTATGTGACATCAATAGTATCCAAGTGAACAGACATTACAAAAAAAGGCATTTAAAGTGTTTTTCTTCGGTTTTCATGGTTATCAGAAAGCCAAAAAAGAAGAAAAAAACAGTACTCAATCAGATCTCCAAAGCCTTCCATTTTCTTCAAAAAAAGATATTCTTAAGAAAACGTGAACTTCCTTAAAGAATTGCACGAGCATACTGTTTATCTTAAGAAATGTCTTACCTTCTTTCTGAAGATGACGTTCAGGATATTCCTCCAACCCCAGGACTCTCAGGCATGTTTAGGCTCAACAATCAAAGAGAAGATTCAAATATAAAGTCAAAATTCAAACTTTTTCCCCTCACTTTCAATGTTGGCCTAGTTACTGCATTTGCCTTTGTAGGACAGCATAACCACCAACGTAAGGATGTGCTGGTGTGCATGTGGACATCTTGTTTTTGCACATTTTTCAGATATGACAAAATTGTCATCTCGTGTCAAAGTGTAAAATTAACACCCACCAAGCTCCAAATGCGAAAGAAATTGGCTTTGGCAAGCAACTACTCACTAGTGGGCAGTAACTTTGCGAGAAAATGGTTTTGGTAGTCGAATATTGAACGTTTATGCAAGATGTTTATGTTAGATGATCAACTCCACTTGCTCAGACTTACACGTGAAATATTCATTAGATTATACCATCTAGAGATTGCATTAGGAACCCTTTTTCAGCCTTTTTAACAAGATACTGTAAATAGTTTAGCTTATATATGATGCAATGAGTTTTCAACCGATATAAATTCCACAAGTTACACCAAATGAGTTTCTTTCTTCTGTTAAACATGAAAGAAGAAAGTCATTTTTACAGGTTTGTGACGTTTAATTGCTAATCATGCAGAGACAAAACCATGGATTCTCAAACTCTACAAAATTAGAATAGTTTGCAAATTAGAAATGTAAAAGATATTCAAAATATGTAGGTCTATACATTTTTTGTAATAAAGTCAAAAGTGTTATATTTGGAAAATTTGCTGTCAAATATGGATAAGTGGATATGACAAAAATGTGCAGAGATTATAACCTTAATTCTTTATGAACAAACAGAACGGAGGGAGAATTGTTATTATTGCTGCCAGGCCTTTTTGAATAATATTTTGCCTAAATCCACAGCGAGTGCGGCAGAGTTCATGTTTATTTTTGAAGTACTGTCTACAAAATCAACCTGTAATCATGTTTATTATGTTTTTGGTTCTCAGACACTTGTTAAAAGCATTTCCCAGAAAGCTCTAATCCACTAATTGTATGTAAGGTTCGAGATATTATTTACCACATAATTTACCTGCTTATTTAGTACCACATTTATGTGCCAAGTTGAAATTAGACAAAAGGTTCAAGGCCTTTGGGTGTTTTGGAGCAGTGTGAGAAAGTTTCAGGCTGTGTTCAGTTTTTGGAGGTTTTTTGCACTGTTTTCAGTTGTTTGCAGCAGAATATAAATGTTTTTGAAACGTGTAAAATACATATAAATATCAGTCAAAAGTTTGGAATAGTTTAGAAATAATTTATTTTCACAGAGGCTGTATTTATTTGATCATATTTGATTTATTTGAAATACAGTAATATTGTAAAATGTTTAAAATGAACTACTTTCGGTTTGAAGGTATTTTGAAACTTGAAAATGTATTATTTAAAGCGTCGTGTGAAGGTCCTTGTCCACAATTTCCAAATTCATTCGCGTTTTTTTGGCTTTCTATGGATGCAAAAACTGAAAATAGAACCTGATCTGGATTTATTCATTCATTTATTTAATTTTTTTTATGACAGGCAAAAGTTTTGAAGGCCGCGTGTGTATTTCACATAACTGACACAATGTAAGGTCATATTTATTTTTTAATGTGCAAGTAATTTCGAACTTAGCGTGCAATGCAATATTTTGATAAAATAAATGCAGCCTTAGTAAACATAAGGTACTTAAAAATACTGAATTATCCCAAGCTTTAAGCTAAATATACGAATATTTAATATATTGTTGAAAAAAAAAATTGACGCTTCCTATCCAGATCAGTGAAAATGCATTAGCAGGGCAAATAAACGCCGCTGTTGGCCTAGATTGGCAGACTTTTGATGAGAGCGTGCACAGAGAGAAGCCCTGCATATTTAAGTGAAGCATTCTGCTTTGCTCCAGTCGGCGAAGATTGTAGCGTTCCCGTCCCAGAGTCACTCGCAGGAGGGGGGATTTTAAGCAGTGACAGTTAAAGTGTTTTCCGAGGGTTTAGCTTCCCTGTCTTTTTAGCTATTCTATGAGGGCAGAACCAAGGTAAAGCTGTCACAGACGGGCCGTTAATCTCCCATTCACACCTCTTATCACCATGACAGAGACAGAGATGTGATAGACTGCTCCACAAGCAAGGAAATTCTTTTGACAAAACTGCTAGCGCTGTTTATCCTTGTGCCCGGCTCTTCGTCAAAGTGCTTCTCTTCTCGGTTACGACCAGAATGCACAAGCACATAATGGAGCTCAGCCTCTTACATCCCTGTCGGACACAAGGGAATCTATTGTCAGTTTCAGAAAGCACTGACTGATAGAAAAACAGAATCATTTGTTAGGAACTTTTTTTTTTCCTTTTTTTGAAGGTTTTGTGGGGAAAAGAACCCGAAAATGCACAAACGTTGCAAGGAGACCAGGCACAAATGGGGAGAGAGACATTTTCTCCGTTACACTTTATTAAAGGGGCTTTTTTTGCTTTTTATTTGCAGGAAAGTGAAAACGGGAGAGGAGGGGTATGATTCAGACATGATCCAGGTCAAACTTATACCTGGATCCCTGTGCGCTAACAGCTCTTATCTCTCACGAACAACTGCTCTGCCGATTGTGGTATATAACATTATAAATGCATTCACTGTCACTTTTGATCAGTTGAGTCAATCCCTGCTAAATGAAATGATTAATGAAGCAAAATAGTCCCGCATTTTAAAAATGACCTTAAATCTTTGAACAGGTGTGTGTGTGTGTGTGTGTGTGTTAGTGTGTGTAAAAGGAAGACACTTCTAGACGTTTTGCGTGGCTCAAATAAATGCAAATGCATACCGGTTTAATGGAGTTAATGTTGTATGTTTATTTACTCAGATATTCTTCAGCATATTTGGCCAGTCACACAATCACATCTCGCTTGTTATTCATAATGAGGTCACAACTCCAATCAGCTATCTCCAACTGGCACTCAAATCTCTCTGGCTATGAAACATGTTTGGCAATGAGCATGACTGGGATGAGACATCAAACAAACCAGTCGTCGGAGGCAGGACACCCGTAGCATCTCATTCAAGCAATTTTTCAACCAAAACTGAAAATAAATTAATAAATAGAGATAGCTTACTAAAAACCGATCATATTTAAGCTGCAATTTTGCACTTAAGAAAATGCTGCAGCGAGTCATAGCTGTAATAATGATAACCAGGATTGGAAATAAAAAATAATACCAAGGTTAAATAAAAATGCCCCAAAACTGAATAATGAATGTTTATAACTTAAGCTGGAGGGAACGTTTCTAGCATCCTTGTGGCTCTTCATAGGATAAGCGATTTAAAAAATGCATGGGTTGTGATATGATAGGCCTGCAGTTAAGTAATATCACCCGAGCGTATGTGATTTTATCCAACTGTTCAATAAGCAGAAAGTTAATGTTAAGTCACTTACATGTTAGTATCATCTGTTTTCGCTCTTTCACAAATGAAATGAAATGGTTATCAGGGCTTATTAGTTACTTTTATTAATTTCCAATTCTAATATCAACTCCTACATAACTGCTTATAATATCTAAATCATATGCACAAATATAAATTAATATGTATATGTATATAAATCATACTTGTGTTCAACTGAATGTCTCCATTACGTTTACACTGAGATATTGTCCCAGTTCCATACACCCCAGAAACCTTCTCCCTAACACATACCGTACTCTCTGGGTAGAAAGTCATTGGATAAGACAAAACCATTTTTGTGTCTTCTTGATTTGATGGACATGTTTGCAATTGGAGAAGTGAAACTCTGTAGTGTGAACATGATGTAGATAAAGGCAGTCAGATGTTTGGAAAATATCTGTTATTCTAAAATATGTTGTTTTGAAAAATCACACGTTCTATAAAATGTGTCCATCAAAAGATGATTTGAAAACCCAGTGTCTCCCAGAACAATATGTGCGATTTATCTTTTTTCCTGCAAGCCTGGTTTAGTATATCACACCTCTCTCGTGTTGCGTTCTTTCATCATGATGTTATTCACTGTTGTCAATTAATATTTGAACACCAATTTTAATACAGATCGATTTTTTTATCCCTTTGCCACACTACAGTTTATTATAAATGTACTCTAAAATATACATTTTGTTACATGCTAAAGTTATATTTATTTTATATAAGTTATATAATTTAACAGTTATGTCACCAATGAAGTTCAATGGAATTTCAAGAACTGCACAATAACCACTAATTACTTTCTTTGTTTTGAAAATCTTCATTGAGGAAAAAAAAGCTATTTAATTTGACAAAACATTGTAAAAGTGCTCATGGCGTGAGATGCTGAAAAACATCAAGGCAAAAAAACGTCAGTCTACATAACTAACAAATCACATCTTCCTCCATATGGTTTAATTAAGTCAACTGGTAATTTATTCTCAAAACATTTTTAAGCCAGACTGCTAACAGTAATAAGTCCTCAACTGTATACATAGTATTTTTTTCAATTATAGCAAGATGTGAAAAATTAACAAAATGATCAAGCAAGTAATTTTCTGCTTCTTTTTCAGTGCAGTGTGCTTTAAATTTCAGGGGAGTGTTTCGGTCATGAAGGACAGTAAAGGAAAGAACATTTAATTAAATAATGATAAGTCAAAGATGGATCCGCTGCACAAATTTACTAACCTGTCATTTGCCAACATTTGTGTTTGTCAGTCAACGGCTAAAACGCCAACAAGTGCAAAATCTTCAAACATAACAGGCCCTTTTCAGAAGACAATACAATTCCATGAGCTGTGTGTTTAGCTGTGCGAACCACACTTGAAAACATTATCCGATACAGAGCCACAGGATCACAATTACAGTCAAATTTCACATTTCATAAGAAAATAGACCACTTTAAAAATGAATCTGGCGTACTACTTTTAGTAGGTGGACCTGTGCTTATGTTCTGTAGGGAAGTGGTTGTAGTGGGGCAAGGCCAAAAACATGGGGTTGTTTTACTGCTCTTTGGATCAGTTTACTGAAATCAATGATTACACAAAAGTTCAGTCATGGATTTTTTTGCAGTTCAGTTCAAGCAGTTCTGACATACTGCAAAGTGCTTAATAGGAGACAAAAAACTTTCAACCTGAATCTCTGAGAACCAAAATAAATAATAATAATATGCAACATATATATATATTCTCACCCTTATGAAATTTCAGTTCTCAATGACTTTCTTTTCTTCTCTGGAACAAGAAAGAAAATATTCTGAAGAATATTGGTTTTCAAACAGTTTTGGTGCTCAATGACATCCATTGTATAGACAAAGGCTATTCTCAAAATACTGCTTCCGTTAGAAATTTAAAACCTTCAGCCTGTGCTCTGATGTTCAATGTTAGTCACGACAGTATTGAACTAATACTTGGTTTAATTGTCACTTTCATCTCATCTACTATATGCAGAATGATCTGATGTTTATGATAGGCCACATCTTGTGAAATTCCTTTGATGGGATTGTTTCAGACTGCATCTCTCAATTCTCGTATTAGTTTAATACTACTCTTGACCTTTCCAATATGTCAGGCATGCAAATCATCATAACGAGGAGAAGTTGTTAATGCATTATATACATATTTAAAAGTCAATCAAAATTTGACAGAAAGGAGAGAATTGCAGAGATAAATTATATATATATATATATATATATATATTCCTTGTGAAACAAAGGGCCTCAGCAACTCTGTTTTAGTCAGCAGCTTTTTTTTAATTCTCCCCATGTTAGGCCACATTTCTTCACATGATCCTCTCCAGGTGGTCTTTTTTCTTTTACCTTTGGGGTTCCTCTGGAGTGCTTGCCTTGTGATGTTGTCAGCTGGTTTTCTAAGAGAGCAGCCAATCCATCTCCATTCGCGTCTTGCAGTTTGCCTTGTTTTGCCTCCAGCCACAGGTCTTCATTCTTGACTCTGTCTGTACGGCTGATCTTGAGGATGTTTTGAAGGCAGTTGTTAACAAACTTCTGTAGTTTGTTGGTTGAGTTACGTGTGTGTGGGGAAATTAAATGTTATTTTAAGAAAAAGAAGTCACATTCCCAGACTCCATATTTATGCAGTACATTCACTTTACAGGTACCAATTTAAGTAAAAACTCAACAGTACATCTGCTGTTTATTTTTGCCACCAGAGAGAGAGGTTGAGAAGACAGCTGTAGGCTACGGTGCATAAATTAAATCAAACAAAACTTGTGTATGCTGGTGGGGTACAACAACCTTAACCGCACACGGACACTGGCCTTTACAACTTGTTTAAATGCATAGATAGGCCAAAATGCAATGGACTGCAAAGCGGCGGTGCAAACGGCTTCTCTACTGTGGCCTATTAAGGAGCAAAAGCCCAACATAGCATAAAACACCCACTTTGTAAAGGCGCTTGTGGTATGGTGATCCTGAACGTCCCGTATTCCCAAGCCTCTGCTTGATTTAAAAAACAAATTGCTGTTTCAGCTTTTTCCCCCTCTCAGCCTATTTCTCCAGTCTCTAGGTGGATTTAATATCTCCCCCGAAGGATTGCTTTGAAGGAAGGCTAACCTTGGTGCTAGCTTTGAGAAAAGTTCCCAGGGTAGTCCATTAGCGTCTTGTGAATGGCGTTAACCCAGTACAGCCGAGCTAAACGTTCAAATGGCTCTAGAGAGGTCCTGGTGGTTCTTCTACCTCTTACACATAAAAAAAAGTTGCCTCCACTCCAAGGAGCTTTTAAAAAAGTTGCTCTCTATTGTTCCGCTTTTTCAATCAATAAATCATACGCTCGGCTTGTGAGAGTTTCTTGAATATTTAATAGAAATGGCTTGTTTCCTTTTATCTGCCAGCTCTCGAAAGAGAGATCAAGAAATCATCACTAACCATTGACTCTGCATTGTTTCCTTTTATCGGTCCGATCTGAAGCATGACAAGTCTGACTTGAAAGCATTGTGCAACAGGTTGAATACTTTCTGACCTAATAGCATGGCCTCATTTTCAACGCTTTCATGAAATCGGAAGCATTCTCTTTGAAAATGACTTCAGTGATATCACATGTGTCCTTAAAAGGCCTACCTGATCTGAATGTGACTCGGGCTAGCTGTTTTATGTCCTAAACTGACTGTTATTCGCTTTGTGTTTTGTGTGAAATAATTTGATTTTTTGGCTTATATAAAATAAAAGCTCATCCTGCAGCCTCATCTGACCACTGGTCATGAACATGTGTATAGACTTCGTTATAAAAATATTTGGTCGCCCAGACAAATTATAATTTCAGAGATGTAATTGGAACCAAAACAGAATATACAGAATATCTACCACTTTAAGTATTAAGTAACTATTTTGATAAATACTTTGGTAATACTAGAATAGTGAATGCTTCAATATTAACTTTTCCCTCAATAAATTGCACATACTGCATTTTATTTATTTATTATTGCAGTCATTTACAACACGCTGAATCCAACCTCATGTTTAATTCTGTAAAACTGAAGTAGTAAGTCATCATGGCAGCACCTTTTAGTGGTTTAGCAAAGAATATACAGTCACACACCATCACTGTCAAGTCTAAACAATGGAGAAACAGAATCTGTCAAAATGCCCTAAGGCTGGACTGTGTGAGTTTTTGTTTGCTGAGTAAGTAAAACTGTCATATTTGGAGGTCAGTGATAATGGCGTAAATGTGCGGCCAATGAAGCTGAGGTATGACTTCTTAGGCACCGTGATATCGATGACCCCTGTCAAACTCAAGGCTGCATCTACAGCTCTGTTCTCTCTGGGGAAGTGTCAGAAGGTAGCAATCTATTGACATGACCTCTTTAGCTCCAGGGTATAGATATCCCATCAATGCTGATGTCTATCATCTGATTGTGCTGTGCCGAAAAAATAGTAAACGCCTGTTGAACATTCATAATGAAGTGCAGTGCTGTTGTGATAGCCTGCGCTCGTCCTCATAAACCATGCTTCATTAGAGCCATTTTATGGGAATATTCAGTGCAACCTGAATCACATCATAAAAAAAAGCCATAACAATATTAATGTGTAATTTGAGAGTGTTCTGCGATTTACTTATAGTTTCATTAGCGCACTACGTAGTGATGGATGCTTTTAAAGCATATAATGAATGCTGTTATTTAAAGGAACGTTTAATAAAAACTGCATTTTCTTTGTTCTTTCTCGTGTTCACATTGTAATGCTCACCCACATTTTATCACACACACACACACACACATATATACAACAACTTGGCTGGGGTGTTATAATTTATTTTATATGAAAAAGCCAATCATAGGTAATTTACTAAGGTTTTTAAAGTGCAGTAGCAAAAACAAGTTTAATTGGAAGTGTCAAAGTTTAAAATTATTTAAAACGTGCAATATTACTTTAAAATATTACAATGTGTATGTACTCTGGCTGTGTGTGTGTGTATGTGTGTGTGTGTTTGTATGTCTTTATACACACTCACACATTTATATACTTAACTTTTGAGATTTACTTATATATAAACTACTCCGATTGGTGTTAGAAAACAAACATAGAACCAGAGGCAATAAAAAAGACTGCACATAGCACTATGTACTGTACAATTATGTATACAAGAAGTGACAGCCATAAAATTGCTCAGACATTGCCACATTGACCAATCTGAGTAAAGTGATCATTGATGGTATTACACATTAATATGAAACACTAAGTGTGCACAAAAAGTACAAATTGAAATGCAGTAAGTGGCAGTAGTGTTTTGTGATCACCTTGGCATGCCACATTTAATGTATTTGTTAAAGTCCTGATAAAAAAAGTGACCAAGTAATCATATTGCACATTCTGCATCTGTATACAAACAGCAGTATAGCCAGAAAAAAAGAGGTTGGAATGAATTAAGAGACTACAGAACTGCTTGAAGGTTTGTGAACCATTTAGAATTTTATACATTTCTGCATGAATGCAAACCACAATTTTATTGTATTTTCTGAAAGCAAGTGCTGAAGGTACACAGAGGACCCACTCAAACAAATCAGACAAAAGAGGCCATTTGTCATTTAATCCAGTGTTACATATTTCTGTGATGCAAAATTATGTAAATTTGTGCTTTCGGTGTCTTGTGTGACCCCCTTTTACCGCAATAACATTCCTTGTAACTACTGATCAGTCCTGATTGTAGGATTTTTAGCCAATGGCTTTTAGCTTATTGTTCAGTACAGAACCGCTGCAACTCTGATGTTGATGGGTTTCCTGTTATGAACAGCTTGCTTCAGGTCCTTTCACAATATTTGAATCAGATTAAGATCCAGACTTTGACTTCATTCTGAAATATTAAATTTGTTCATTTTTAACCATTCTTTGGTAAAAATGAATTGTATGCTTAGGGTCATTGTCTTGCTGCATGGCCCGTTTTCTCTGGAAAAAATGATCTGAAACAGATGTCCTGATATTTTTCCAATTTAGAATTAATTGTTCCATTAATGATGGCAAGCCAACCCGGCCAAGATGTAGCAAAAAAGGCCATGATACCTACAACACGACCATATTTCACCTTTGCCTTTTTTAGTCTAAAGTCTTGACAGCACCTGTAAGAAACTGTCCTACAAGCGAGAGGTCCTTGTTATTAAACAGATGGTTTACTGGGTGCAATGTGTCTTTGATTGTATTTTTGGCCCTTGAGAAATAGTGGGAGGGAGCACTGCTTTCCAGACAGGATAGTAAACAGCCAGTGATTTTTTGGGGTTGTGTTGATTATCCTTTGTAGGGCTCTCATGTCTGCTGCAGTGCAACTGGAGTACCACACTGAAATGCAGTACACTAGCACGCTTTTGATGGAGGAGTGGTGAAAGGACATCAGCAGCTTATACTTTCTCCTAAAAGCGTTCAGAGGAAGTGCTGTGCCTTTCTGAGGCGTTAGCAGACCAAGAGAGATCATCGAATATGTGGGCTCAGAGGATTTTAAAGATGTGGACCATGGTCCTCGTTGTTGTAGATTGGGGCTGCAATGTCCAGAATGAGCTGTTTTGTTTATCGGAGGTGTTGTTATCAGAGCACCACACATCTAGTTTCTGGACTTCATCTCTGTAGACCATTCATTTCCTGAGACCAGTCCAGTCATTGTTACATCGCTGGCATATATGAGGATGGAGAGTACAGTGTACAAGGAGTAGAGGTGTGTGCTCTGTACAAAGCCTTGTGAAGAGCCAGTGCTGAGCGTGATGGTAGAGGAGAGGTGGGGGTCAAAATCTGACAGTATGTGGCCAGTTAGTAGCTGTGCTCAGGTTTACCCATAACATTGAGTCAATTAAAAGTACGCCTAATGGAAAAATTTTAATTTTGCCAAAACGTAGATATATTGCAAATACATTTTTACACTCACATGATGTAGTTTTTCTAAAGAAGTAGCATTTCGCAAAACTGCAGTGGAAAGTGCAAAGTCCAAGACCTGTTTGGATAACCACTTATTTACACAGTGCATGTCTGCTGCATCTACATGTCTCTTTAAAGATACACACCTGCATCTCCTTCGGTTAAACACAATGGCTAATGTGTTGACTGCAATATACTTAATCTGACCAACATCTCTTGCCATGACCTTTTGTGAAAGCAAAAAATTTCAAACAGAACAAATTTTTTCACCATAATCTAAATATGAAAACCATTGATACGCAAATACCACAATTGACACATCCGCTGTTATGAAACGTTTGGCCATTTCAATATGGCAGATGGCTTGCATATAACAACCCCGTAGGAGCAGTCACTAATGAGTCATTTAAGTATACATATCTATGATGAAAACCATCTCCTAGTTCTGCCAGCGGCTTGAGAGCATCCTTTGAAATGTCAAAAAAGGTTCTCCCTAATCATATGACAAAAGTAGTGAATGATTAGCAAAGTCATGCTAAAGTGTTTTGCAATGCCAAAAGACATACATCTCCTAGGTCTGCATATTAATTGAACTTTTCCATTGTGCCTGCGGATACACTGAAATGTAGAGGTGCTTTGGTGACAGTCATGCATGAAGGAGTTTGATGACAGCTTGAGTGGCGCAGTTGATGCACAAGACATGTCACATCAATTTCCTGAGTATCTTCTTGTATGTCACGGCAATGTTCATATCCAGTGGCTAATCAGTAATGATTTGAATGAACTTGTCACATGAGCGTGTAGTTATTTTGCTTTGGGAGAAGACGATGAAAACGGTCTTGTGCAGAATAACGTCTGTGTTTTATAACACAAGCTGTAAAAGTGCCTGTAATTTTCTGTTGTTTAGTGTGGCATTTAGCCATGTTTTAGCTGTACAATTAAAATAAGCATTCGACTTTAATGTTTGCATTTGCCGTAAATAACTTTTACATTTGATTAAGTACAATCATAGCTTATCAAGAGCAGAATCCCCCTCGGCTCACAACAGCTGACAGGCCAAGATCACTATCTTTTCAAATTCATCAGCAATAATCAAGGCTTAAGGTCTTATAGTTTATTGTATTTACTGCTTGTCGATAAGCAGTTTGTCAGGAACGGGGAGGGTGTTCATCTCCAAATCTTTGCCGGCTTAGTGAAGTCATTCCAATAAAAGACTCGTGGTCTAACGAAAACTGTTCTGAAATAGTGCTCTCGGTGCAGACGTTAATGAAAATTAATCTGCTTAATCTGTCGCATTCGATAGTCTCAAGGACTTCTAGCTTTATTTGTTCAATTATAATCTGTTTGGTACAATTATTAATATCGTACCAAAATTTGTTGGTTGTTATGGTGACTTGGTAGGGCCTTAACTATGGGAAGGGAAAAAGTCAAGAACCAAATTGAGAAACATGTCATTTGTTTTTGAATATAGCATTTGAATAAGTGCAATCATAGCTTATGACAAGCAGGGTCCCCTGTGGATTGCAACAGCTGACAGGCCAAGATCACAATCTTTTAAAAATTCATCAGCAATATTCAAGGCTTAAGGTTTTATGTTTTATTATTGTCATACTTGATCATCATAAGTATTGCCCTGAAACCTTAAGCTGCTTTTTTTTTGGTGACTTTTAGAATTCTCTACTGTGGGAACAGAAGAAGGTAAACTACATTAAGAGTTACATTTATTTACCTTATCTGTAGGCTGAATTTTAATTAAATTTCTATGTACATGAGCTCTCCATAATGCTTTTCACGTATGAAGTACAAGTCATGTCTAATGAAAAAATATGATCACGACGCTTCGGGCATTTTACAGTTCATGTAAAATGTACTTAAATGGTTTATTGGCATGTCCCTGTCGGTTAACATATTCCATAGAAAGCTTTCAAGTCTGCAAGAAATAAAAGTTAATTATACCTATTGTATAATTAATATGCACACAGATTAAAATTGTAAATTGCATTTTACATTTCATACTGTAAATTACAGTTTATAATGTAAATTATACAGAATGCAACTCAACAGGACAATTTTAGTTGACTAAAATGGTGTATACCATAATAAAATTTCAACTGAAATTTATGTCATTGACCTTATACATATTAACAGAGAAATACTACTACTACTAAAATCTATTTTGCACCTTAAAATATACATATCATGTGACCAAGTAATCAAACCAAATGTTTAATAAACATATATTTGAATAAATAACATGCAAATGCAATACAGAACCAAGCAGGGACTTTCTTACACAAAGTTATTTATGTATTTATTTGTTTTTTTTTTATTTATTTATGTCATATTTCCAGTGTTTAACCAATGCCCCCAATGGGTTTTAGATTTAAGTTTTCTAAATCTGCAGAATGCATTTTAATATGGGAAATGTGTTCAACTGCCTCATTCTCAGCTCAGTGTATAATCAAAATTAGTCGAAATATCTGTTTAGTAATGGATATGTACAACTTTGTAAATGAGTGCCATTTAAATTATTCTCTAGGCATACCAGTTGCATACATACACTTTATTAACCAGTTTAGATCGTATTCTACAGAGACTTAAAATGAGCATTGAAACAATATAATTAAATATTCATAAAGACCAATAAAAAAATGTTTCCTTTAAAATGTTTAAAACACCTCCAAGATATTAAGTATGTTCTGTGTACTGAAGATGCTATAGACTGTATTGTTTATGAAGGTGAAAGCAATGCGCTTCACTTAAAATCATTTATCAGCTCACCTAGACATCTTCTCAGTCAATACACTCATTAAAATTCCCAGTGGAATGGGTCTCTCCCAATTGTGTTTTTTTTCCATGCTCATTAAACACTCTTCTAAAGTACAATCAATGCAGTTAGCAAAAATGATTGCGTGTTTGTGTCTGTGTGTATTTGAGGGCAGGTATGAATACACTCGTTTATGTTAGGCGTCTTATTTCATAGCCAGTTAAATCACTCAGTAATGCTTAATGGCGCCATTGTATATGAATTTTAGGAAATTTCTAAAATAGTTTATAAAGCTTACATAGTTACAAGTAACATAGTTAATCGACAGATAAAAATGATCAATACCATTTCCCACTTCTGTGGCTTGAGCCATACACGTTGGAAATGCTGCAATTGTCATTTTCACAGCTTCTGGAAATGAGGATATGTTTTCCTACACTGTGCACAGAATCATAATTTTGCTTAGTTGCTATAATTAGCCACTTAAATATTTCATAATCTGAATGTGTGGCAATGCGCCTCACCATCCGAATTCACTGGATTCTGATTTATATCCTGTCAAATACTTAATGACAAATCTCCTCATTCCCTTTCATTTAATTCTGCCATAAATGACTTTGCAGCAAAGCAGTGGCACCGCATTAGCAATCAGCTCCCCGCTCAGTATCTCACATTTTCTGTTATTAAGTCAATTTTCATCCACTCATCGCAAAAGGCACTTGTAGGACAGACAAGGGCAAGTGGCGCAAAGAGGAGAAAATGCATTAGGCATCATGGTATTGAATGCTGAAATAATGGCAAAATATGGTCAACGGTTTAGAATCGGAATATCTGTAAAGCCCATTTCCCTCTAACCATTTCCTTTCAACACCTTCTCTTCATTGGAAACAGAGGCCATAGTGCTGTAATGAAGAGAATGCAATGCAATGGTAGTCACTATTTGTGATACGGCAAAGCCTGACGTGATGCTAACGGTCGGAGCGCCTGTTTCTTATGTAAATCACTTCATTTGCAACTGTTGCTTGTCATGCTAACTCAAGCCAGAGTTCATTCACTAGCCTCTGAATCACTCCGACTGACAGACTCGTTAGCATAGCCATGGATCAAAAGGTTTGATGTACCCTTCAGAGTTCCTGTAGTTATAAATTCCTTTTTGGTGAATTAATGGACTCTTTATTTGGCCTAACGGATGAATGCTGATGAACTCATAAGGGACAGTAAGGTGCTAATGACAAATAGCTGACTCTTAGAACAACTGTAAAAATCGAATAAATAATGAAGGTTATGATTAAAGCTGCTGAGATTAACTAACCGTGAAACTGTTGATTGCACTACTTTTTTTTTTATTTCTTCAGTTGAGTTTTGTAACCAACTGCAGAGCTGTCTGTTGTGCACATGAATGTAAATAAGTTCCATTTAAGTTTGTCTTTAGACCTGCCAATAACAATAAACACCTGATGAGATTTCAGCTATCCCATGCACAGATACTGTAGGTACACAAATACTTTTTATATTTCACTTAATTTTGCTGTAGCAGCTTTAGTGAGTATAACATAATGAGAGCATTATAATGCTGCGAAGCCCCCTATATAAACAATTTTTACAAAACATGATGAACAGTTTTGTTTTTCATGCTGCCAAAAATGTGGAGTTATTCAATGTCTTGTTTTGGCACACCCCTCAAAAAATTATATCATGTAAATCTTATTGATGAAAATTAAATGAGTACAGTGTCAAAGGAAACAATCAGAAGTAGTTTATTTTTAGACATAATCTTACAGCTGTAGATTATCTATTTTACCTCTACTTTAAATACTGTATCTGTTTTTGAAGTTAAATCTCACATCAGTTTAAGAGACGTGACTTTATCAATCATGGAATTATGCAAATTTTTGTTTTTGCAAATCGAATGGTGCATTCTCCTTATCTGTCGTATGGTGATTCACCTTTCAAATTACATCATCCCAATCTTTGATCATATGTCACATCTTGCATTCTCACTGCCTCTCCTTCATTCAGTTTCCTGTCTGTGCAATTCCTTTGGGGTACACTTGAATGCAATAATTCAAATGGGACGATTACACTAGCACTTCTCCTGTCTTTTTATAGAGATGTTTTCGAGGTACAGCTCATTAACTAACACGCTACCTTGTTCAATTTGTTCAGTAATTCAAACCAGGAAATGCAACACCATTTAAGCATTTTCAGATTTTAACCGACTCTAAAACAAACAACAGAATCAAGATTGCAAATGTAGGTTTCACGCACTTTCATAATGTGTGAATGTGGGTGGGGGACTTTTTTTCTAATGCTTATTGTCACTTTTTTTTCTAAGAAAAGCTGCATGGATTATTTCTTAGAGCAATTGCCCCACTAGACAGATTATTTCAAAGGCAATATGCATGCTTGTGGGGAATATCTTATTTTCCTTCCAGCATCTTACATTGGCCATGTGGCAAAAAAAAAGTGTGGGAATACAGAAAAGAATGACAACGGCGAGTTAAATTAAACAGTGAATCTCCAGGATTTCAAAGGCGTATTACACATGACGATTCCATTATCTTTCATAAGGCTTTGGCTAAAAGCTTCAGAAAGCCCCCAGGATTGTATCGAGCCACACTCATTGACCAACAGATGTGTATCCTGTTACTGAGTTCAGCAACAGCAGTCGCCACTCCACTACACCCAGAGGTCTATTAGTAGGGCTGGGAGGAGGGATCGGGGTGGATTTTTGGTGTCATGTTGTAGTCCCATATGTGCCTTTTTTTGACACAGTGCACAGCCTATGTAGTGATGGGTATGATGTATTTGATTCTGTGACCTCTCATAGTGTCTATCCCTGGGGGTACTGCAAGCATATAATCTGATGATGTTATTGAAATATATACATTAGACTGCCTGTCTCTAGAAAAAAAAAAGTAGTTGAGAAGAGCTCTTTGGTGTTTAATGTGTTTGTAATGGATTGCCTTTCAGAGGCATTAGCTCATCCCTTTAAGAGGCATTCATATCTGTTTCCACAGGCCACAGCCACACCGAAAGGTGTTCAAACCTCTAAGCTTGAGTGAAACCCAATCTTCTGGCTTTTATAATCTGAGCCTTTCCGTTGAATGCGTGCGATGATAAACGTCAGAAATGTAATGGAGCGGAGGGAACCTGTCTTGAAAGTAGAGTCTCAAAGATGTCATTTGCATCACTGAAAGTGGCACACGATAAGTCACATTCTGGCTGAGGTATGCACTGGTCAGAAATGCTGTGAATGATATTTTTCTGCTCTTTGTGTAGACTTTTCTTTTGTTGTAGAAGTAGTGTAGCTAGGCACAGAACACCGTCCCAGCTTCTTTTGAGCACTTGAGAACTCTCTGGGCAATTGCAAGGGTAGACGACCCACCAACTTCAAACCCATCCCCCAAACTCCATTCAAATGTGTCTTCCAGAGGCTGCTGGATGAGGAAAGAAGGAGAGCTAATTCGTCAATGATCTTTCTACTAATCCCCCACTCTTTGCCTGAAGGCGCTCAAGCTATGCATCCCTCCCCCAAACCCAGCCCCCCTAACAAATACACTCTCCCTCACACAGACACATTCAGAGTCTGCCTCAACACGTCCAGTGGGAGAAGATGAATGTAATAGGGTAGTTTGTAGTCTGCCACGGTGGTGTCCTGGGAGGAGAGCTTTTGCACTGGCTGTGAATGAGAGCTAAAGGGTTTATTACAGTTTGGGGTGAGGTGTGGTGAGACAGGGCGGTGTCTAGGCTTTGTCTCGGGCTGTAAGAGGAGAACGGGATCTGCTAGGAGGAGTCACACTCAAACAGGAACTGGAGAGAATAGATGGAGTGAGCGAATGTTAGTGGGGACTCACTCCGATCATGCTGCAGGGCAGGAGGTGCCTTCGGAGCCTCCCAACAGGCACAAGTGATCAGTCTCTCTCAGATCTTTGAGCAGGTTCTGGATACACATTTGGATTACTACTGAGAGGATACTACTCGTGTGCTTTCAAGTTTGGAGACTTTGAGCAGGTTTTCAAAGCTTGAACTGAGCTTGATCTGCAGCTATCACATTTTTCTGCGGCTCGGCTTCAGCTGCACGGATACTTTTGTGTGTGTGTGTGTACCTATGAAGTGATTCAAGTTGTGAAGTACCCTGTTTAAATGCAAAGCATTTGTGGAATATGGGACATTTTGTTGTTCAAGTGGATTTGCCATGGATTCTTTGTTCACTTCGACTTGTCATTATGATAAGTATGTTTTACTGTTCCACAAATTTTTGAGGGCAAGTTCTATAGTAGAATAGAGTGCATGTGTGCCTTCAAAAACATAAGGCAGTCTCTTGTTATACAGTAGCTCTACCATACAAGTTGGGGGAATTATAGCTTTGAAAGTTTTATATTATTATTTTTATATACAACTTTGCTGTAAATATTACCCGTCCGAGTGTCTTCATTTCTTTCCAGTACAGGGAGATTATGATCGGTGTATTGAAGTTTCTCAACAATCGATTGGGCATCTAGTCTTAGGTAGTTAATCTTAGGAGCCCAAGAGATAGAGATCAATGATGTCTTCTGTGTACAATATGTTATCGGACAAACCGTTGCATGCCAGTCGATATCTCAGTTCACTCAAAAAAGACCAGCTCTGTCCTCTCTTTGAAGCCAGTGTATTCGCTATATGAATTTAATGCTTATTATTTGAATAAAAAAAAATTCATCTAATCTGAAAGCTCTCACTTTTGCATGCCGTTAATCAGTCTATTGTTCTAGCTAACTGATCTCCCGAGGCATGAAAGGGAGAACAAGTATTTGCCTTTCTTGAAAAATTTCCGTGCCACTAGAAGATACAGAACAATTATTGAATTATATTTTTAAGCAAAAATAAGATGCAGTGAAACCTACCTGTAATTTTCTAGTTTTCCATCAAGTGCCACTTGTAGTGCTGTAACTCAAGGGGTTTTCCTTTTAAAGCTGTATAAAGTTCCCACTTAGGTGCCTACTTAAGGGTTTAGATTTGAACAGGGTTCCTTGAACTCTAGAGTTCCTGAATTCTTGAATCTGGTCTGTTGAGTTTAAACCTATGTGCAAGCTGTTCCAATCATTGACTACCACTATTTTATAGTCAGTGCATATTTAACTGGATTTTTCTTGTTTCTTTGTCTTTGCAGTTGCTGGTAAAGTTTCTCCTACCAGTTCGGATGCCCTTTTCAGTGTCCCGGTTCCTAGTACCACCTCCAGCCCGCCAGAAGTTTACCTCCCTGCCAACTTTAAACTATCCAACACACAGTTGGCATTCTTTCTCCAAGAGACCAGAGTTCAACCATATGGCAGCCAACGTGGACACCCTCTTCAGCGTTCAGAAAACTTTGTGGTCTTCCAGACCAAGGAGCTGCCTGCAATCAACATCTCACTTGGACCTTTCACCCAAGACCAGACATTGTCCAAGGACCTACTGCAGCCGTCAAGTCCTTTGGACATTCCTGGAAGGCTGACCGTCAACTGGAAAGTCCGGGCCTTTATTGTGCAGTCTAGAGTATTTGCTAGTAACCCGTTGGTTCAGGTGCTGTTCTATATCGCAGGACGGGACTGGGATGACTTCAAGATTCAGGACAAACTTCCATGCGTGAGGCTGCATGCTTTTAGAGATGTTCGGGAGATCAAAACGTCCTGCAGGCTTCAAGGGAATCTGGCGCAGTGCTTGGCCCAACTGGATCTCCCTTCCACATGGTTTAATGCTAATGTAGCACCACTGGGTCGCAGAAAGTCCTCAGGGACAGATGGGCTTGAGTTGAGTGGGGAGACCCTTCAAGTAGAGCTTTATTATACCCTCCATGATCCAGACAGCAATGATGAATGTGGAGAGAGCTACCCACGCCGAGGAGGGGCATCCAGAGGGGAGAGTTCATCCCAACAACCCCTTCTACGTATTGGGAGCATCAGTTTGTACCAGCCCAGTCAGGAACAGCTGGTGGTAGACAAACAACTTGACAAGAACCTCTTCCTGAGGCTACCAGAGAGGCCATTAAAACCAGGAGAGACCCTCAACATCTACCTGCTCCTGGTCCCAAATTCTACTGTGGAGCAGTTTACACTCAAGTAAGTTCTTGTCTAAAATTTTTTATCCATGGCTGGAGTGTTTTGGCAGGGCTTAGAATAAGCAAATTCTTCATATTAAATATAAGCTGTAGTATAGTTATTGCATACACGGTGCCATTTTCGCATAGCAGTACGCATTCACCACGTTGGGATTTATTCATGTCTCATTCATTGTCTCGATTTCTGCAAGCTCCAGAGAGTTGGAAAAAAAATCTCATTGACTCAGATTCCTTACAAGGTGAAAACTGATTTCCAAGAGGCGAGACACAAATCACAGAGGATCTAACTAAATCTCTAGTGCAGTGCCAGGCTTTAAGAGATTGTGAGAAGGATTCTGCTTTTCAAAGTAAAGACATAATGGGTATTAATTGACATCTGTTCAAATTAAATTTCTCATGAGCTTGACCCAGTTCTTGTCGAATTAGAGCCAAGGGGATATAAGGCATATTTCTCATCTGGCCTGTGTGTTTTATTTTATATCTTATCATCAACAGAAAAGGAGGGTTATGGTTCTTGTGTAGTAAAATAATTTTTTAAATCCTTGAAGGCAGAGGAAAAATAGCCTTTTTTTTCTCAAATGAGAGAAATCGGAGGGGAGGTAGGATATTAGCTGCTCTCTGACGCATGTCGAAGGAACGCTTCATAAACAGAGTCCCTCTAATTGTAATGGAAACTCACAGACTTCAATTTAGAAATTCACCATGAATTAATTAGGCTTCGATAACTCATTAACCTGAACAGAAGTAGGCAGAGCTGTGGTGTAGCCATAGCAAGTATAGTTCATTAAGTTTTGTCTGACATAGTCTGAACTTTAGTCCGTCTGTCTACAGAATTGAACCTTTTTTTGTGAAGACTTGACAATCATTATGGTTCAGAAGATGTTGTTGGTGTGTGTGCAGTATCATATGTTTTATTTAGGCTGTATTATTTTTATTACTTTCTGAATTGCCACTGTACTGAAGAACAGTAATGGGGGAAAAAAGTATTTAGCGATTTTTTTTTATGCCAGTTGTCTTGGTATACTGACACCTAGAGGTATGGATGCGGCATCACACTATGCCCTATTCGCTGTCAGATATGATTCATTTATTCAACAAGCAAAAATTGCTGATAACAGGAGCATATTAAATAATATTCAATGTCTGGAAATGTTAACCAGAGTATCTCAATATTGAGACAAATGTGCTTTTTTATGCAAGTGTACATGATTTCAACATTTTTTTTTCAAAAGTAGCATTAATTTGTTTGTGTTTTATCTCATTTTTAATGAGATAAAAAATATTGACTGCACCTTTTAAAAACAGCTCTCCTTTTTAAGACATATAAATCAATATTATGTGCCATACAGCCTTTAAAAGAAAAGCCTGCTCAAATTACAGAGCAGATGTGGGCATATCACAGTGATGTGACCAGATAGTGACAGAGTACGTTGCTGCTTGTCACTACAAGCATCATGATCCACTTCCTAAACCTAATCCTCTTAATGTTATGGCATATGTAGAGAATTATCCTTAGTTTGGAAGTGAAATCTGTAAGAGTTATCTTCATCCCGGGGCATTTTGCCAAAAAGGCCCATCAGCCTGATTGATATTGTAAAGAAGCAGTTGCCTAATTTCTATTCCATGTCATGAGGGAACGATTTAATACCTTTTTGCCAACCTAATATCTTCAATGAAAGTTCATCTGTAGTAGTTTTTCAGTTTGCTATGATATTAAATTCCAAACAGTAAATCTCTCTGACCTCATACTTTTATGCAGTCTTATTGGAGTTTTTGTGGTCCAGTATTGTGGCATTAATTCTCCAAGGAAAATCTGAAGAGCAATAAAAGCTTGGGCAGAAAGAAAGGAGATGAAAGTCTGAAGTTGAGAGCTCTGAGCCAGTCAACTCAATGGGAGGTGAATTAAACTGTGCTGGGAGCCAAAAGTTGAGGGATACCAACAAAAAAGGCTATTAAAGATGTAATAAAGGAACTGTTTAAATATGAATTAAGCTCATCTGAAGTCGCCACCCACTTCACATTCCTTCTCACCAAGAGGTTCCTTTCCTTTTTCCTACAGTGTAAGGCCTTCAACTGTTTTCAACTGTTATTTATACAGATTGCATCTTAAAGGCATTAATCAATGGAGAAATATTATATTTTGGAACGACAGTGTCGACCCGCTAATCATCTCAAAGTAAAAACTACCGGCTCACCGTTCTAGAATGATCATCAAAAACATTGTGTTGTACGGCTAACAACTGAGAAAAAAAAAATCACAATATTTGGGTCTGCCAGGGGGCTACTTCAGAGCTGTTGAGGCAATACAAGATTGTTGCGAGTATCTTATTAGCATTTAAATGTCTTTTAAATTAAATTGACTACATTAGTACATGCACAATCGGTTTCCAGCAATTCAGACAAACAGATGTTGTGAGGCAAAAGCCAGTGGCAACATTCAATCATTTGCCTACCCAGGAGGTCACAAAACAATTCTAAATATAATGTTTTCAAGTTGAATGCAGAGCTGTTGAATTATACAAAGACAGAATAGTTGGCCTGTCACATTGTTCCTTGGCCAGAATAGTTATCAGAATATGGCTAGTTGGTGTTTATTATTATTATTGGTGTGAAACTGCAGACATAAATCATGTTCTAAAGAGGTGATCATTTATCTCTTCTGCTTGCAGATGCTACATTTTTCTAAACAAATTCCTAAATATACATTGAAGGAGTCCATATTTAAGGACGAGAATATTTTAGAGATGAGAAATCTTAGGTGGACTTCATAGGTTTGAGCCAGTAAGCAACTACCCTAAACGCCTTAGTAACCACCAAGCAGCAACAACCTAAAATAGCCTAGAAACTGCATGGCAACATTCTGAGCACCTTAACAACCTTAATGTATTGTGGCAGTGAGATTGCACTTTTTATTCAGAAAGTGTGTTCGCTAAATCCTTTCTGATCATTATTTGCATTAGTTTTGTACTTTTTTCAAGGCATGAACATAAATTGCATCCACTGATCACGTAAAAATTTGGATAACAAACAGTGAAGTAATAATGGAAAAACAAAATGCTGTTTATTGACACTTTATGCCAGCTAAATGGTCCTAATGATTGGCCGACTCATCCTTTGCATACATATGCAACTGTAAGACCTGAAATATGAAAGATAGTCAGAAAAATGGAGATAGTGAAAAAAGGTGATCATTTTTCCCGCTTAAATGATACATGAATCTTTATGGGTCATGTTACATGATATGCAAAATACATAGTAAACATTTAAAGAGAGAAAAAAATAACTCTTTAGAGGCCAAAAGTGAGCAACAATACGTAATTTAATGCAGTTGCTGATATTTAAATGGCCAAAAAGTGAAGTGTATGACAAACTACTTAATTTAATATCACGTTTTAGCAAAATGTTATTTCAGTGATGTTACTGTGAGGTGTAAAACATGCAATGCAATACAATTATGATTGAGACATGTACAGAAATAAGTGAAGTTAATTTAATACATACTAAATATATTCCATATTTATATGTGTAGCAAATTGGGTAACATTTTATTTTAACTAGTTGCTTATTAGCATGCATATTACTAGATTTGTAGCCATTGATAGTAGTTATTAAGCACTTGATCTTATTCTACGTCCCTAATCTACCCAATACCTAAACTACCATACCAACTATTATTAAGCAGCACAGATACAACAGGTTTTGCAGGAAAATTTTGATCACAGAAATGTTCATATCAAATATGATACAGTAGGTTTTATTGGGATATTGAATTATGTTATCATACTAATCATGGCAGTATGCTGAGGATAAAACAAAGTTTTAGGCATGTTATTGTCATGGTTATCTTACCTCTTAGAGATTTCATAAATTATTTTCAAGAACCGGCGTCCATTGTCTGAATATGCCAGAAATGATGGAGATGTTAACATTTGTGTATCACGGCAACCTAATGAGAGGACAGTGACCGCATGTTTCAGCTACAGCTCACATCCATCTATGATAAGATAAATGATATATGAGAAAACAGTAACTTTTAAAGGAACACAAGCATGCCATTAGAGACAGCAGAACTGCTGCAAGACACAAAACAATCCATGAGTTATCATGATGTTTGTAGCAGAGGGTGAAGGTTATGAAAGCACATATATTCCAATTACTTCGAGGAAGGTTTAGTCCTTTCAAAAAACTACAGTGCCTGAAGGTTGTGTATCCTCGCCCCGTGTTCTATAGCTTATTGTGTTCAGTGAGCCCTATTCTCCCCACGCTTCTTACAGGATGTGTCATTGCTGTCGCCACATCTGATTGGGTGAGTCAACGAGGTGTCACCTCAACGCTGCTATGCTCTGCTGGTCAGCCACATCTGGACTCGTCACACTCGCTCTCGTCAGCGAAGCAGTGCACCCAGAATGCCCCATTCCGAGGCCCACTGACATTGCCTGCTGCTGACCTCACCCACGGTCTAACGTATTTATAGTCATCACATTGTTTTTTTACTTCTGCCATTAAATTGTTTAATTAAACGCACCACCTGTGCGAGTGTTCACCTCAAGCTTGTTGTTAATTGTGCTTTATGAGGAAACCTTTAAGAACAGATAATTAGCATCGGGGAAGCGACTTTGCTATGCATAATTGAAAGTGGTTAAGCAAAGTGGTTGGCTACATGTACAAGCTGTAAACCACTATATCGAAGCAGTTTGAGCATGCAATATATTGTGGTTAATAATTATTATAAGTAATTATTTATTCTACTTAATTAAATATGCACATTTCATTTAATGAAATAAATCAGAGCAATATTTATCCAAGTCAAAAATTGCTTAAACCTTGGCAAATTCTGATCAGTTAAATTAAATATGATTAAAATTGGCATTAAATTAAAAGCCATCCTCTTATCCTGTTTTGTAAATGCATGTTATAGTTCGAATACTGAAATATTCCTCCACGTATGTTTTATTTATTAGCTTGTTTTAGCTTGTTTGATCAAAATGTTAAAACTCTGTCATCAGGTGAAAATGACTTCTGTCTGGAGACATACAGTATATTGGGCTTCTCCAAACATTTACTCTGTTTCAACCCAGTTCACACACATCTACAAATTCAAGATCCAATCAACAAACAAGATAGAAACAAGTCCCAGGCCTACATTTCTTCCACTCATAATCCATTACATTCAATTGTTCGTCACAATATAGAATAAGAGATCCGTCGCAGCTTCTTTTTCCTTGGAGCACGAAAACATACAATGTCATGCAAGGACTCAAAATAGATAATTTTTCTGATCCAAACCAACCGATGCGCTAATAAAGAATTGGTGTGGTCATTTTATGATTATTGCCTCATTCCTTTATAAATAATGCTGCGTTCACAATGAGGTTGTAGAGATTTGACAGAACATTAATTACTATGACGAGACAAACTAAATTAACAGAAGCAGAACGAAGAAGAAATCATTTACATTAAAGGTGTTTTCGCCTGTACGCTTTTTTTTCAGTAATTTTGTTAGAACTAAATATATTGAACTTTTTAAATAGTGGCTGTAACATTTAGGAACTGCTAATCGACAGTTTGAAATGCGACATGACATTTATTACGCTCGAAGGAGAAAGGTCTCTTGTTCTCTCCCTCTCGCACCTCTTATCCTTCAGAAGATAAATTGAAGTGCTAAAACAGACAGATTTCAGTCAAGTGCAGCCATCATCCTCTCATTTCACATACTTGAGTAAAGGCAGAGTGTCCCACCTCCTGCATACCGCTAAACTTATACAGATTTGGCACACAAGGTCAGGTGCGTTTACCTGCGTTTTAACTATCCTTTAAAGCATAGCAAGGCTTCCTGACTTACAGCGTATCACATATAAAATTACTCAACGATCTTGAGGGCTTGTTAACTTAAGCAACAACTTTCGGGATCTTCGTGTTTGGTATTCTAATATTGTCTTTGGAGAAATGAATTCAGCACTTTGCTCGAATAAAACTTGTATAAAGCAACACAACTGCTGTCACCTGAGGATGCCACTTAATTTTATGTTTGCAATAGCAGTATTGGCAAAACATTAAGGTTTACTTGCCAAGTTCTTTTTGCTCATAAAACATGGCCGTCTGTGCCGCCAAGGATTATATCATTACAGCAAATTGGTCATGCAGCACCATTCTGTCAAAGTCAATTGAAATCTTATTGCGCTACATTTACGACACTTTCTTTTCCGCTTGGTTAAGTCTGACCAAGATAGAAGCTAAACGCTTCTCACCACACTAACCAACATGTGTTTTACTGTTGCGATATGCAGAAACAGATTTTTAAATTGACCTCATGCAGACGCATCACAGTCAGAACACATACAGTTTCTGTTCTCAGCGATACAGCCTCAGATACGCAGCCAAAGACATAAAAGTTAACTAGATCCTTTTTTTTTTACACTGTAATATACTGTGCATGTGATCAGCACCAACTTCTTCACTGCCAAAAGCAAAGCTAGGTTAGCTTATCCACACTTTGTTGGCGCACAAACTGTTGTGTATAGCTGCCACAAAGAGGTCACTCTTGGGGACACTTCTAAATCTTAAATTGACAAATTGTACACTCTATGGTCTGGTGGACCGTGAACACATACAGTCAGAGGTCTACGAAACAAGTAACTGTGCCATTTGGAAAAGGGCTAATTCTAATTGCTCTGTTATACACAGAATGGAGTTTAAGGAACCCATCTTTTTAGCTAGTCAGGAAGACGCGCCCATGCTGTGTGACCTTCTTTGTATGGTTAAATTATTACAAATTAATTTCTGTAGCATTAATTCATATGTGTTAGATTTGATGCTAGAGGTGTATTCTAAATATATATTAGATTAGCCTACGCTATATACTTTTTCTTCCACTCCAACTTCCTGTTTCAGCAGGAAATATGGTAACGCAGGAAAGAGCTGCGCTCTACAAATAATTTAATGGGAACTTTAAACATCTAAATAAATACTGTTGAAAGCTTTAGATTACCAAGGAACTGGCCGGAGAGTAGAGTCATTATAGCTATAAAGAAACACTTTAATACTGCAGTGAATTTTGGCATGTGCTTATGTACTGCAATCAAGCTGCTATTCTGCCTGTGAACCTTCCTAAAGAACACTTCCTGTTGAATAATTAGTTAATCTGTCATGGAATTGATATTACACAAATCTAGTCTTGCACTGCCTGTAACTGGTTATTTCAGTATCACTGAAGTATTGCATTCATCTCTGCTGCATTCTGACAGTGTGAGGTGTACAAATGAGCTGCTTTGGTTAAAGGTTAAGTGTGTACATTTTCTGCTATATAACTTTTTTCGTTTTCCAGTTTAATATGCATGCAGCAGTAACAAATACTGGTCTCCCAGAAAAGTGTAAACATAAAACATTTGTGTTTGTTTAAATGTACCCACCAGCCCAGTGCTGCAACTTGATGTGTACTTGTTGTTTTGCCTTGTGTCCTTGAGGTCCACGAGACCATCGGGTGTCCAATTTGACATTTTAAGTTTCAGAAGGGTGCTCATAAGCACCCCATTGTGGCCACTATGCACTTTAGATGTACCCTTTTGCAGATGCTGGCTCCACAGCAGACACCTACCTGACAGTTTATGCAACATTATGTTTTTATGACCACAGAAACGTTGGCATTCGGGACAAGGCCTAAGTTAATAAACACCCTTTAATTAATACACCAAGGACACACAACAATACACATTAACCTCTACTTCAAATGTGACTTTGCAAAGAAGTTTCTTTTTCTAGTCTGTTTTGAACTAACTTTCATATTTATATTTTACATTTTTGTTTTAATTGTAATGTCGGACTAGTCTCTGTGAATAATTATTTTAGATTTTTTATTTGATTATTCTGTTTATTCAGCTTGTTTACATTGTCATTTTATTCATTTATTTATATCTTAATATATTTCACGTGTGTTGATTGCTCAGTGCCAACCCTCATGAATGCAGGCAGAATTTACAGCCAATGGAAGAAATGAAATTTGTAAAAAAAAAAAATGAAATTTACTATTGCAAGGAGTAACATTTTGTAAATCTTCTATATTTTTATGACAATGAAAAAAATGTTCTTAAAAAAATGAAAATGCCTTCATGCAACCAACTGGGAAAACATGAATGGCAAACTGTGTGAGTTAAGTGATTTAGCCAAGCTTATCCACCATTTTATATCAAACTGTCCACATTTTACAATTCCCGCAGTCTGTCTATCATGCAGAAGTCTTTGGCTCCCAGCAGAGAAGGGACGCCTCTATCCCCTCCCAGTCCTGGTAGTTGCTCAACATCATCTACCATTACCGCAGCAAGAGAGACTCTGAGTACAATAGGCAGTTTCAACCCATTTTTGCCTGAGCATTTTCTATCGACTGGTTTCTCAGGCTCCCTGAAGCTATTTCATTTTCATGTTTTTGATCTTGCGTTTTTGTGCAGATCAATACAATCTCAAAAGAAGCCTTCTAAGGGCCCAAACCCCCCTTCTCGCAAACTAGAAGAAGAGGTCTGCGCCTCCCATGTCTTTACAACAATTGTTTTTTCTTCAATATCTCAGGAGGATCTAAGGCGCAAATTTCTGGGTGCTGTTGCAAAATACTTCCAGTCATTTTAGCACCTATTCAAACTCATTTTGCTGTCACACAAACGACATAAAATTGTGCATATAATTTATCCTCTATTCCATGGCACTGTTCTGTTGACACAAACAATGGCGTGAAATGGCATGGTCAGAAGGCCACTGGCTGACATTGATATTGATTCCAGTGTGCATATGCTACCCTTCGCAGTGCCAAGAAGGATTGCCTATTGGCTGAAGGTCCAAATCATTACATGTACCGGCAGACAGATCTCACAAATTAATTATCTTATATGATGACTACACTGTGCTGGTGTGCAGTGGTGTGTGTGCGAGTGTGGGAACATGCTTATATCAGACGGGGGTGGATGCATGTTAAAGGTGACATTATAAATGCATTTTCCCTCCTAGCGCTGGCACGGAGTATAAAAATGAATGCAAATATATTGAGATCTCCTGTTACGTGCCAGTGCTGATGACACTCTTGAACTCAGCCCCCCCCATTTGGCGCGTTAGAAACGCCTGCGTGATAAATGCTCTCTGCTGTGTGATATAGATGGATGTCATTGAGCCGAGATGGTTGGATATTCATACATGTCTCTGAGCTGGTGTCTTTATTAGCCAATTATCAAAGACTAAAAGGTCACGCGTTTTTTGTATTCTGCTGTAGTGCCTGTCGAAAGGGCATGTTTATTAGAAAGCCTGTGGTAGGTGTTCGCTCACGTTAAGAAAAGATCGCTTTGTTTTTTTTTCCCAGGGATTACCGTGGTGCTACTTTACGCCAAGCCATCTAGCTGGTAATTGTAACACTGCAGGATATTTTTTCATGATTGAATTCATTATGACGCATTGCAGGCCCACGCGGAAGCTGCTCTTTGCAGACTCTGTAGACCTCTGAAGAACCTGGATGCTAATCATTCAAAGCTCTTCTCATCGTCCTCCTTTTCTTTTTGTTTGGTATATATTGTAACTTTTAATTATGCTTTCATCTACTAATACATTTTAGTCACTGCAGACACCGCATTTTATTTGACAAAAACTTAATGAACAACATCCATCAGTTATCCGTGGCACAAAATAAACACTTTTTCAGAAATAAATTTAATTATAAAAGATAAACTTTGTTGTTGGGTGGATGCGCACTGATAGAAATACGTTCTTATCAGCTGCATGTATATTCTGGCAGCATTCATGAAGGTCAGAACTGAGTAACTGCAGACGTGAAGTGTTTATGTAACATTTTCTGGCTATTAAGTTGAAATAATTTTGAGGAAAATGAAGTCTATCTATCAGGACAGATACCATAATTTTGTATTCATTCTGAATACAAGTAAGACCAGTTTGTTCAATTGATTGTACTGTTGGACGTTGATTATTCAGTCGATGGAATATTGAAAATACATCCTTCTAAACAATTTCCAGTGGATGAGCGACTTTGGATAGCATACCAAAAAGCATCCTTCTAACAAAGGACCTCAGGAGCTCAACACAGTCTTGAGACAAAGTAATACATTAAAAATGATACATAAAGTGTATGAAAATGCAATAGTTTTGAATGCCTAAACAGTTCTCTTTCTGCTCATTTAAAGTGTTCCTGAATTATGCAAAAATATATCCGAGCCATTGGAGGGACATTGTTATGCAGTAGCTATATGTAATAAAGCTTCTGATTTGATTAGTAATAATTTTGGATAAGATTACAGTGACGATATTATGTGCTCTTGCATTGTCTATTGGTGTGGCGAGTATCAGTTTAAACTGCAGACAGTGAATGGGACTAAAAGGGAAGTAATTGGAGTACATTACAGTAATTACTCTGACACTGACATACTGTCCTGCAGTCTGAACAACTCTACTCAGACAGGTCTTTCCTTCCTTCCTCTGTGTCCTCTTAACACACACACACACACACACACACACTCACACAGGCAAACACAATCCTCAGGGCGGTTCGCCTGGGGGCCAAAGATAAGGCAGTCTTATGTGCACCTGTATTAACAAAAGAGTCAGGACTTACACCCAGGGCCCTGGGCACCACTGCATAACCCTTCCTACACACAGATGTGTTGGTGTACACACATGCACATAATTTGACCAATTACCTGTAAAAATGCAGACCTGGTGTTGCCTCTTTCCAGCTATGGGCTATCTTACTGCAAACAAATAAGGATTATATATATATATATATATATATATATATATATATATATATATATATATATATATATATATATATATATATAATATATATATAGCATTTATTATTTATATAGGTGATTATTACAGCATGGTTTTTCACCCATTTTTACAATAATAATATAATATAGTTCCTTATTCTAGACTTTGCTGCTAGAACCCCCACTGTGTCAATTGAATTGTTTGTTAAATGATTGAGAAGATGTAAAAAAAACAAAAAAACAAAACATAACAGTCCTAGGTTTTTCACTCAGTCTGGAAAACAAACAGCGCGGGACAATTCTCTGGACTCTCTAGACCAATAATTATCTAATAATATGGAAATTTGCCCTTTGGGAAGCTATAAGCATTTAGAAAAAGGCCCTTTCCTAATTTACTCAAAAGCCTATAAAAGCCTAGAGAAAAACTCAAAACTTCACGAAACCTGCTGAGCAGATGCGACAGGTATTTCTGAACGAGCATGCAGAATGTAATGGGTATAAGACCACATAACAGTCATAAGTGTTAAAAAAATATATATTTCTATGCTAAATTACCTGGATTTGCCAAAAACGTTTGTTTGTTTTCAATCATTGATTTACGTTGGTGCAGCCTTGGCTGAATAATATGTAATGTAATGCCTAAATGCCTTAAGCGCTTGAACCCCTGTAATTGGTGCTTCTAGCTATATTACATTTTAAAATGGTCATAATCAGAATCAGATTATTTATGGGTTACATGATCACAAATGATTCACACAATGGCAGTAAATTACTTGTAGTTTATTCATTCTCTCTAATTCTTCTTTTTTTCCTTTCTTCAGAATGGATATCTAAACATCAAGAAAATCATTTTTTTGTTCTTCGCTTTCGTTTTTAGGCACAAAATGTAAAAGTTTGATTTCATTTATTTATATTAATTTTACATCGTTGTGATTTAATGAACTATTATAATTTCATCCACGCATAATCCCTCTGCAGTTTACTTACCCTAGTTTAAAGAAACCCTGGAGTAATGTGATGTTCAGTGCCTTACATGATGATATTCGTAATTTTAATATTCATGTTCAAGAATTAGTAGTAGAATAGTAGCAATAGTAGAGTCAGCGATATGAGGTTCAAAGACTGTGATGCCTACAAATGTGCAGAAAACAAGCTTTCAAACAGTCTCTGTCATGAAGGTGTAATAATCACAAGGTACTAACAGTCCACGCACCCTCAGAGCAAATCAAAGAAGGGCTGTTGTCATAAAAACAAATGCTGTGTTTCTCACACTCATACTGTATCCACTATCCGGCTTCACTGGAGTATGAGGGTTGTGTCCAGTCCTCTGGGAGCTGATGGATGAGACGTGATGGATGAGACCCCTCATGCTCACAGCTTCCCTGTAGCTACAGCACTGCAACTACAACACTGCCTCTTACACTTTCAATTTTTTTGCTTTTTCATCTTTAACACCTTTTGAGGGGAACATGCTCTTGCCTAAGAGACCTCTCACTGTGACGCAAATGAATTTTGCATTTAAATGGGCATACAGGAAATATTCCGATCGCTGTAATTCAGCTCCTCGTGTTGTGGGGCACTGTTAAATGTAATCATACCAGTTTAATGCGGAAAGATTAGCCAAATAAATGTATTTCGTTTTTGTAATTATAACGCGTAAACATGTTTTAATTTCCCGCACAGATGATGAAAGTGGTCATTTTCTTCATTTCTTTTTCCCTGATAGAAGTATGCGCGCATGTATTCAAACAGTTCAGCCCTTATTTGCATGTTTCAGTGCATGATTACGTTATACATTTGAAGTCAACATGAAACGCCATTCTCAATTCGTTTCGCTTCTACAGTGTGATGTATTTACAAGCGAAATATTAGGAGAATAGCGAACTGATTGGATGTTGAAATGTGAAATAACGTCATGTGAAATATAATACTGTTTTTTATCGTAATTTGAATCGGACGTTTGACATGGGTAACATATCGAGGGGTGAGAACCAGAAGGGTGTAAGTGACATTTTTGGTGCAATGGAGATATATATTTCTCTCAATGAGCTCTTTCTACTGGCAAGAGTAATGTCGTCCACGAGTATGCAAATTTGTATTATAAAAAACTGTCAGATCAAACTATGATAGAATCCTGTAAAGTTGGTGAAATGTCACTTACGCCTTTCTGGTTCTCACCCCTGGTCGTTGCTTTAACAGTTGTGACACATTTGTTGAATGCTATACCAAAGGTTAATAGAAATGCATTTCACAGAAAGTCTGCAACCATAATGAAGTCACCAGCAGTCACAAGTGAAGTAAATTACACGAATGTTTAATTAACCCTGTGTTTTTGTAAGTAGGTGCGTAGAGTCATCAAGGCTGCAGCGGGCGATGGCTGTACGAAACCACTGTTGAATAGGTAGCGCTTTCTACACTCTGATCCAAAACCAGAATTCAGTTCTTCACCTGTACCTGTAAAAGCACATTATCGCCTTTGCTCGCAAATCTCTTACACACTCGACCTGGACCCACGCTGTCAACATAGAAGCTTTGACAACAAAAGAAATGGTTGGAATAACAACTGTAAGCATATGAATGTTGCCCTAGATATGGCTGTCTGCTCACTTTAATATATTTACGCCAATAGACGATCACATGGTGCTGCTGATCTCTGCCACCCTGAGGCATGGCAAGCATTCCTTTAAATAGATTTTTGTCAGTGGAATGGTACTGTAAATAGACAATATAAAATACATATTTTTCACAGTACTTTGTAACTTTGCCTGCCAAAATGGTAATATGCCAAGTACAGACCCCTGGGGCATTTCCCTTATCTCTCCTCATTTTACTGCCGAAGTATTCACCTGCAAAACACGGAGCAAGAAAAGCGCGCATAACTTCATTCCAGTCTTTGCTGCAAGTTTTTCCAGTTGAAGGTGTACTGCACTACAATTAGAAGCATCGGTTTAAGTTTACAGCATTTTTGACATGCTTTAGTTACTGTGACATTCAGGCAGGAGAATATGTTGTTGTGTTTAATATGTTCTCTTTCTTTCCTGTGAAAGTGAGCATACTTCCTATTTCTTAGCATCTCCCACGCACTTACTTACGTTTCCGTGCCTTTTTAAAAAGTCTTTTTAAAAAACACAAAACCATAAAACAAAATTATTAAAGCGATTTTTAAAGCTATGATAATCCAAACGGTGAAATACTGTATTTGCACTGTATTAAAGGGAATGAGCCTTTTTATTCCAGGCATGATTAATTTGTTATTTTCACTTTTGTTTGGATGATGCGTGTATATATGTGTGTTCCATAGTTGTTGTATGTATTCAGGCTTCATATATGAACCATGTGTTTCTTCTTTTTCGTGTGCGGTTCGCAGTGGGAGTATGTTAGAAAACATATTTGTACATCTCTGCAGTCTGTCTCAGCCAACAAGGCCTGCTGAGAATATTTTTTTTCCTCAGCGCTTGTTTTATTTTAGTGCTTTCTCTCTTTCTCTGTCTGGGATGATACAACAGACCTCACAACTAGCATGAAGCCTATGACAGCTCTAACCGCTGTTTGTGTATGTGCGTGTGTGTGTGAGCGTGCGTTTTTGTGTGTGTGTGAAGTACTCGCTTTTCCATGGCTGGGTGCCACGGCAACTGAGGCCACTCCGTGAGGCTGGTTTAAATGAGAAGGAGAATCTTAGTGTGGCCTTGTTATGGGGCGCCTCCCAGCCAACTGGGCTACAGTCGCTCTGGCTTTTACCGCTGGCCTCCGCTCATCTTTAATGGCTGTTTAGTGCTTCGTCCCTCGCTGCGCCCTCTTCCTAAGAGGGCCGCTTTCTTTTTTGAATAAAGTCATTTAAGGCCAAAGATCTCGGAAGATTTGCTTTAGGAAGTGAAAGATAAACTTGTTATTTAAGCAGGACTTCGGGGCGCTTGCAGAACAGAGGTGGAAGAGTTGCCGTTTTGTCATAATCACATTAGTGTTTTCTTGTCTAATTTTTCCTAGAGAACAATAAAAAAAAAAGTCCTTCTGGGTTGTTATTTATGGTCTATCACCATTAGGTCAGGACAATATACTGTTTTGTGAATAGGGCAGCTATTCATTACTGTAGCAGTTCTTTGTCTAGTTTGTAAAATAGCTAACTTAATTGTACTGATACTGCTTCATGGCAGATTGTGCATATTTTATGATTACGCTCATACAGATTCATGTGACTTTTGCAAGTTTGTATGGATTTGTACAAATGACTTACACCTAAACCTACACATTAGTCCAGCCATCTCAGAAATTGTTCGTATTGTATACACTGATCTTGATTCATGCATTGATAATCATTCATCTTATTCATGATGCACTGCCTTGATTTATCTAAAAAGTGCATTTCTCACCAGAATGCGAATCTTACGTCAAATAAACAGTTTTAGTGTCAAATTACAATGCATGAGATACATCCCATTAGTGATCATATTTTCAAGCTTTATGGTATCCAGCAACTATTACGACCAGCTAAACAGCCACTCAACAATCTCCAGAGATAAAATCCCTGTCTGTGTAAATGCAGCCTAAGACTAATAGGTCTCCATTTTCTCTGAAAGCACAGCTCCCTTTAGGTTGATATTTTCCCAAACAGTAGGTAAGCCAAGCTCAACTTGTCCCCCTCTATCAACCCCATGAGTAGATTTCTGGACTTAAACCCTTTTTAGAACGAACAAGTAAGTTGATGGGAGAAGACAGGCTTTGCCTCAGGAAAATAGCTTCTCGCTGGCCTTGTGCTCTTTTTCTCCCTCTCTGTTTGTTATGGATGGCCCTCGCAGGTTTCAGCCTCATGGTGCGCTGGGTGAAAGTGAACGCCGGGGTGAGCATCAGTATGGTAGTTTCACACTTACAGGGGTGTGTAGGAGTGTGTGTGAATGGGAAAAAGAGAGGTGGTAGATGTGAAGTGCTGGAACGAGCTTACCTTTGTATTCCTGGCAAAAAATGCATGCAGGTGCATGAAGATATTCAAATGGTAAATCTCAGAGTATGGCTCCTACTGTATCTTTGCGTGCTCAGAACTGCAGCTGTTTTATTATGTAACACTTATGTTTGTTGTACCCACACCTGAGCTTTTGTTTCATGTGCGGCACGAAGCCGTACCATCTTTTCCAAATAGTATCAGTTTTGTTCTGTTTTAACATTGCAGCCTTTTACTTGCAGATTAGAAAATTCACCCTTCTAAATGTAAAAGTAGTTATCTGCTTGATTAATTACCTCTGACTTAATTAAGGTGCTCAGTTCTTCCCTGGACACACAATGTGAACTCGGTGGCCTTTTCTATAGGCACTAAATAAAGCAACTTTTTCTGTAATTGCTTTAATTTAACTGAGATTATTGCAATCTCTAACAAAAGGGTTCTGAGGCAGTACCATGGTGCAGTGTCAAATGGTAATTTAATGTAATAGATTATACTTTTACATGCTATGTTCATACACTGTGGTACACCGAGGTTTGGGGTGTGATTAAATGCTTTTGAAAGAAGTATCTTGCAACCACCAATGCTGCATTTATTTATGCATTTATTTATTTATTTATTTTTATAGTTTTTTAAAGCAATATTTTCAAGTATTATTAAAATTTAATCATTTTAGTTGTAATACTAATATATTGAAACATTCTTTTAGTGAAGAAATAAAGCAAGCAAGCAATGGTTAGTTCAAATTTTGAAAAGGGATAAATTACTATTATCATTTTCATTCAGTAGTTCAGAATGCTAATATTAATAGTGCCTGTCAGGATTTAGGTGTTTGCCGTCTCCTTTCTTACATCTTTGTAAGACTAGGAATGCAAAACTTTAATCTTCTAAAAATAAATAAAAAAAAGAAAAATATATTTTATTTTCTAAAACACCTCTGGAGTAATAAATAAACCCAGCTGACCTGCATTTAGAATTTTCTTTTCTTAATTAAAAGGTTCTTTTAAATCCAGCTTTGACAAATTGAAAGAAATCACTCAATTTCTTTCAAATTGGCATGCATTATATCATAATTTGCTGGGTGCGTGGCATCATTTGTCTCTATGGAAACCTATGGCTTGGCACATTTGCCTCTACATTAATAAATCATTAGATTCATTTCATATAATGAGGGAAATGATTGAACAGCTGAAGGTGCCAGTGCTATTTGAGCCTTGCCATCTTCATTCTGTCAGACAGGGAATGGATGCTCATGAAAATCAAACTGTGCCATCAGAAAAATCATTTTGAAAGTTTATTGCTGTTTTCATGCCTTAGTTTAACGCAGCGGTATTGTTTCGGGGTCTTAAAGCCAGTCACTTGCTTAACATCAGGATCCATATTGCATGAGCATTATTTTTGTGTTGGAGAACAAAGCATTTTATGAGGGGGATCGTATGATAAAACAGACCTTTATGAGGATAGTTCACTGAAATTCAGTTATGAGAACCCTTGCCACAGTCCCTGACCCCTAACACGCACACACACACACACACACACACACACACACACAATCAGTCCCCCCCAAAGCACAAAGACAAGCACGAAAAAGAATGCTTTGTTCCATTCGAGCAAACGCTGCTGTATAAAGCGCGTCTGTCTTCAGAGCGTGTGAAAAGTAAATGTTGCCTCATCAGCTCTGTGTGGTAATCTGGTCTGATCCCTTGATGGAACGCAGATTTTAGATTGCGGAAATGATTACATGTCTCTCATGTTTTCATCCCCCACTTGTCTTCCAGATTACTCATCTACTTTTTCATAATTTCCTCTTTTTTTGGGTTCTCATCTTTAAGGAATATCCCAGGTTCTCTGTAAGTTAAGCGACGCCGACGGCATCTACTTGTGACAATATTTAGACATCAGTATTTCAGTTTGGGATTGTCCCTCAAAAAACAGTCATAAGGGTCCATCATTTATCTGAGGTTGCAAAAATATTGAGAAAATCACCTTTAAAGTTGTGCAAATAAAGTCCTTGTCACTGTATATAACTAATTCTGATATATTTACATTAGGAAACGTACATGATATTTTCATAGAACATATTCTAATGATTTTTGGCATAAAAGACAAATCAATTTGATCCTTAGGTGTTGCTGGATATTGTTACAAATTTGCTACTTAAGCCCAGGGTCACAATAAATATTTCCAACGTTGAAAAAAATTCGATATTTTTGCTTTATGTCTTTTTTTATATATATGTGTGAGTCTCCCAACATGAGCACAAACAAATAAAGTGTGAGGTGCAGCGAAGGAGTCGCATGGATGACTGAATGTCAGTGTTAAAGCAGGGCCCTGAGCAAGACGGAGGGTCAGAGTCTGTTAAACAGGCTGGATCTCACTAACGTTTGAGACCCTTAGTGCTCTTCACTGAACCTTACAGTCCCTGTGGCGAACGGTTTACGTGTCATGATTTAAGGATGAGAAATCATGATCGTTGTCACTGTGTCAGTCCCACATATGCGGCCAATCAGGGGCCAGGAAGAAATATGTAGGATAGTGTGTTTGACAGGGTGTAAAATATTATGATGGACATTGAATGTGTGCTCGGTGTGTGTTCGACCAGCTGGAATAGCTGCAGTGTCTTAAAAACAACTGTATAGGTAGCATGGTTCGGTCGTATATCAGATAATACTATATAATAACACACCGTGTTATATACCTGTACAATTTTGTTGCGCTGTGCTATTTAAATGGCAACACTGAAACTTTATATATTAAAAAAATGTTTTTCATTTTTAAAGTATATGTTAATAATTTAGCTTTGTGTGTTGGTTTTATTTTTTGATTCGATTGTTGTCTTTGCTTTTCTGTTGTGTATTTTGGTTATTTGTGGTATTCTGTTTCAGATCAAAGATTCTTTTTTTTTTTACTTTCCTCTTCTTTTTCAGATCAAATAATTCTAAATAAGATCTGTTGTTTAGTTTTTTTTATTCTCTTTCAGATGTTCTTTTTTTTTCGTTTTGTTTGGTGTTTCAGATCAAAGGTTACAAATGAGATCTCTTTAATATCTTAGGTGTTTCCTTAAGACAGCAACAACATTAAATGAATATATATATATATATATATATATATATATATATACTTTTGCAGATTTTCCCTGATGAAAACACCAAGTAATTTCACGTTTTTTGGCGTTCAGAAGTGACCTGAATAATTTATGCGCTTACATTTGCTGAAAAGTCGAAGTCTGTACATTACTACCCTTCATACATCCGTGTGCATAGTCTATACTGTTGTTTTTGTTTTTGTTTTTATTTTTTCTTCTCTGTGAATTTTCAACATAGGTTTACTGAGCTATAAAACAGCAACCTCTGAGCAATAAAATGTTCCTGTAAGCATACACAAAGTCCACATGAGTTCAAATAACAGTGGTGCAGAGTCATCACTGCCTCATTGCTGTGGGCTGATTAGACCAGAGCTACCGAAAAAGAGAGAAAAACACATACATAAGCAGGGACAGAAGCAGCAGCGAGAATGTTTGTGTGTGTGTGTGTATATATATATATATATATATATATATATATATATATATATATATATATATATATATATGTGGTGTGTGCATGCATTTGTGCACATTGCCAATGCGCTTGTGCATCCATACGTGAAAGCAAAAGAGAGGAGGGACAAAATGAGAAGACAGGAACTGATGCACAACGGTTTAAGCAGTGCCAGGGGAAGAAGATTAGGATAGAGGTGACCATAAGGACAGCTCGGTATATTAAACAGAAGAACGGGCATGTGGGGGTGAGCCAAAGATCAAAGAGGCCAGTAGTCTTTGAGCCTGCTCAATTACATACTTGTTTTGCTTCCTTATAAAATGTCTCATTCTTTCTAGCATATTTCCCTGAACTAACAAAAACAAAGTGTGATTTAAATAAGGAAAGCCATGACCTAAAGTGACACATTAGCTCTGCAAATAGTTGCAGAAAACAATGAAAACAACTGTCTATTTAGCATTTTAGCACAAATAGGCACGCTGAATGTAGACAGCGCAATTATCCTGACTTCTTAGATATTCAGCTTAGAGCAAATTAGACAGTGTTTATAAATCTTTTCAGTTCTCCAATTCCATTCAGTATGTATGTATATCTATCTATCTATCTATATATATATATATATATATATATATATATATATATATATATATATATATATATATATATATATATATATATGGTGAATGGTGAAACAACACTTTCAAAAATGATTGTGTGTGTACTGTAGTGTTTTTATCTGCATATTAAAACAATTTTACTGCCTATTTACAGTTTGAAATCAGACTATACGCTTGGGTGATAAGGTAGACAATGTGAGCTTGAATCTGGCTATCAACACACTCTAGCTGTCGCTTTCTTCACTGTGGCAAAAGTCCAAAATGATTTGGTAGAGTTCCCTCGTGCGGTGCAAAGTATAGGAATGCGGGTTGAAGATTTTCTAAAATTGAAGATTTTCTAAAAATCCATCTGTGAGACACTACATATTGTGCTTTTAGAAATTCAAAGGTTTTGCTCTCGTTTTTTATGGCACGCTGTTCAAAATGGAAAAATCTGAATGTGGCCTGCAGTCATTGAGGTGCTGACCTTGTTCAGAAGGTCCAGGATCTTTTAAACTGATGGAACTGTGCTGTGCTTGAGCCCTCTGTAGCAGCAGAGCTCTTGCTGGACTGTTAGGTTTACTGCAGCACTCTAAATACGGGGAAAAGGGCCAGATGTCCCATTTCTCCCAGGACACAGCCCTGTACATTAGATGCTTTTCACGTGTCCCGGCTCATTTAAAAATTCGGTGCGGTATCCAGGAAAACGGGACGGCTGGATGTCCAAGGAGAACAAACAGAAAACGACCCCCCAATGTAACACATATTATTCCAGCTAGAGTGTTGCGCTTATAGATCTGTCTTAACAAGAACTGATTAAGTGGACTCCGCTCGTAAAGCTGGTCCACAAAGAGCCCGTAACACTCCAGGCGTCGGAAAGGTAAAGATGAATGCAAATAGCCTTTCCAAGAACCTCCGCGAGGAAAGAAAAGCTTGATTATTGAGATGACGCAGCAGCAAAGCCTAGTGAAAGTTTCATAGAGCATCTGCGCCGTAAGAAGCGATTTATTTAAAAGAAAAAGCATGTACGAGTGAGAAACACACAGGAAAGTGTGGGAGAGGTGGAAGGAAGAAAGAGACCGGGCAAGGGTGGGTGGTGAAAGATAGTGGTCTGAATATAATAACTATTGATACGTGGTAAGAAAGGAAAGAAAGGAAGAGAGAGCGAGAGATAGGCCTGCTCTCGCAGTCGAGATGTGCCGTTTTGTTGCATTTGTCATGAGGAGTTAATGAGAAAAGGCTCTTGTGCTGAAGCTGTATAAACACACGCGTCAGCTGCTTTGACATCTTGACATCTGATTCATTTGGCAAGCGATATATGAATGTATTTTCACATGCAAATGAATATTCGCAGCAAATGAACATTTTTTTACGGTTAAACTTATGATATTAAGCCAAGATTAATGGGCATATGAGATGGCTTATTTATGGTATTAAAAAATAAAGTTAAATCACAATGTGATTTAATCACGATGAGTTTTTTTTACATAATATAGTTAACATAATACATCATTATCATTATTAACATTATTAACGTTCAGTTGCAATTCATAAGGGATTAGTTAACGGTGAACTAATCATTTACAAAACATGATTGTTCTTTCAGATGATTAATAAGTGACATGTTAATATTTTATGTTTTGTAGATTTTATAAGATTTTGTATTTATGTTTTGCAAATAATTTACAAGTGATTAGACGATGATTAACTAATCATTTACAAAACTGTGACTAAGTGATATGCTAATGATTTGCATATCTTTCGTAAGTTTTCTTAAACAGCATCATGAAATAACCCTTAAGGTTAATACACAGAGAGAGAAAAAAAAGGTAAGCGCTTGCAAACAATATATTTGAGTAACATTTAAATAAATAAGTTAGTCAACTAAATTTGTTGATTTAAATGTAGCTAAAAAAATCGATATAGTTACTAGTTAAGTTACTAGTCGATAAATTATTAATCACTTATAAATCAACATTGTACTATTATCTACCTACACATTAATAAGTAATTTACAACACTTTCTGCATCCCCTATTCTAAAGTGTAAACTACTAGTTAGTAAATGGTTACCGGTTGTGTGTATGTACGCTTACCAGTGATGAGTAAAACATTTGCAACTAACAAGTAGTTTACACTTTAGGTTAGGGGATGTAGAAAGTGTATATTATTTATTAGCGTGTTTACACGAAAAAGTTTTGAATACTTTGCGTACTGCAGCGTAAAGACTCACTGGTGAGGGTTAGACAGACGTGTTCTCTGACACAGATGGAGTATTTTTAACTCTATACAATAATAGTACAACATTGACATTTCAATAATTTGTAATAAGTGTTTAATATATTACTATAACATTAACATGTAACAATACATTAATTAGTAACTTATTACCAAGGGTATTTTTGATTATTTCACGAAATGCTATTTTTTTAAACTTATGACAGATTTGTATATATTACTTAATAATTTGTGAACATATAATAATGTTTTGTAAACGATGAGTTAATCATCGTCTAATCACTGATTTAAAAACTCCAGATAAACATATTAACACCATCTTTAAACACATAGCTCATGAACTAATCACTTATAAACGCCTTACGACGGGACGTTTTCATAATTACTATCTGCGCTTTACATTATAACTACAGTAATGCAATGCAGAGAAAGTTCACTATGTTAGAAAAGCCAAACGTACAGAGCTTGTAGCATGATGCAGAATAGTTACATAAAACGCACCCATGTCGGTTTTGTTATCATTTATTAGGGAAGTAAATATTGCCTTGTTCTGCACTCTGTTGCTTTTTTCACCGTTCACTCTCTTATTGTGCTTGACACTGATTCAATTTTGAAGGGAAAAAAAATGTTCGAGAGCGAACGGAACGAAGAGAGAGTGGTATTTTGCTGCATTTGTCATGAGGAGTTAATTAGAAAAGGCTCTTGTGCTAGTTTTGTCACCACACTATAGAGGCTTGATGCACTTGAAAGGCTCAAGTGGCAATAAGATGTATGAGTGTTTTTCTGTGCAGTCCTTGCCGGAATTACATTTTCAAATTTCACATTACCCAACTCCTCACACCTTTATTTTCATCTTTCTCTCTCATTCAAACTCTCTTTCGAAGTACGCCTTCCAAACCCCCGTGGCAAACATTGCTACAAATTTGCCACGTTCGCATGCAAATTACCAACCAGTTTGCCTGTAATTTATTTCATATTAACAATTGGTTTATAAGATTTTCAAGGTGACGCGCTCACACTGCTTTTTAAGCTATCAAAATGTCTATTGTAATTATGAGAGATAAGGTTTTGTTTCATGGAGTAATCAGCACAGGGCTCTCTCACTTGGTTGTCTGACGCTTTCTCATCTGTCCTTTTGAGCTGCCGCTTCTCTTATTGTTTTTGACACTGATTCGGTGTTGAAAAGAAACTGATATTTGGTTGATCTTCAGAAGCGCTCGGCCTGACATTTATCATCGCATCAAATTAATTTATTGTGTCGGTCTCTCAGTTTTGAAAGCGAGGGCAGAGAAAGAGAGAGATGAGGACTGAAAGGCGGGATTCTTCCGAATGAAAATGTTTGCAAATATAGATAAAAAATCTCTTGGAACTCGGATAAAACTCCGATTTGATCAGTGTCTGATCCCAGTGGGCGTCCTCCTGAGGTTTCCACTGCTGTCAGATCCGTCCCAGCGGGCCGTGCATCCGGACAGATCTGTCGTTCTCGTGAATGAGACCATCACACCGGAGTTGCGTCCCAATTCATGTACCTCCGGAATAAAAGTGAGTAATTTAGTGAAAGTTCTGATGAGTGTGTGGTAAAGCACTATGTCAGCACCGATGTAACGGCATTGATCACAGACCACATGTTTCGTAATATTTCAGTCGTACGCTGACTAGACCTTCTTAATCATTCATTAAAAATGCCACTGTTTTGACTGCGGTCTCCTGTTGTTATTGGTTAGATGACATTGCAGGAACGGGAGGCTGATGCAAGTTACTGATACTTTCCATCTCTTGCAGCAAATCAGCTTGCATTTGGTTGCCATGAAAATAACATGCTTGCTGCTGCTCCCTGCAGTCGTCTCGGTGTAAGCAGCAGCAGCCTAGCTAACAAAAAGCATTTCATGCTTTGGATTCTCATCTTCTGAAGCTTTTATAACTATGACTAGTATTATTGTTATTATTATCATTATGATTATAGACAGAATTATTGTTGGCCAAGCACTGAAGAAATTTACGTAGGTTACAATGTGATGCTAAACCTCATAGCCTTGCTAAGCATGTGCTAACTGTAAACATAAAAAGAAATGATTGCATAATGTGATCAATTTTAAGCATATTTGAATTGTAAAAATTGAAATGTAAATAATAATAAATATATATATATATATATATATATATATATATATATATATATATATATATATATATATATATATATATATATATATATATATATATATATATATATATATATATATATATATACACACACACTTTCAGACAACTGAAATAAAAATAAAAAAATAAAAAAGAGAAGTTTTTAAAATGATTAGGTGTATTTTCAGGTAATTCTTAAAATGGAATGGAATTTAATTCTTTTTTTTGTTGTTGTTGTTTCTCCAGCCGTGTGGACTAGTTGCATTGACTGTGCAAACAGTTGCTCTTCTCTTTGCAGAAAGACTTTTATTTCCCACACTTTAAACATGTATAAATGAATCAGAGTTTTGAAATGGCCAATGAAATGTCAGCTTCCTGACGAGAGTTGGCTGAGGGTACGAGGGTGATTTTCCTGTTCTTTGCAGCATTTGGCAGGACTGAGTTCCGCTTGCCTTATCAAATAAATTGGAGAGCTGCTTTTTTCCCCCTTATTGCTTCAGCAGAAAAGGTTTTGGCTCACCCGAGGGTCTTCCGCTCATGCCTGCTACTGATGGGAAAACTACTTAGAATAATTGTGTTCCAGGCAGGAGGATTGCAAACCACCGCATGGCTCTTTCTCTCTCTCTCCCACATTGTTGCTGAGTGTCTCTCTATCTCTGCTCTCTCCCCAGCTCTGGCTCATTCTTTCTTTCTTGGTCTTTTTTCTCTGCTTTGAGAACACAGGACATTCCCAGCTTTAAGCAGGAGGAGAGGATCTTGCGTCACCCTTGTATCAAGGCCTATTACATAGTAATATGGTGACGTTCTTATTTAGTTTATCCGCTATAGTTTTTATAATTTTTTATTATTTCAGTTATACAGTTCCTATGCATTATGGTAGTGATCATTGAACTACAGTACATGTAATTTTTGCAGATAAAAAAAAAATAAATAAAAAAAATAAGGATTTTAATCGCTATCAACAGGTACTATCAACAGGCATGACGATTATGATAAAAAAATAAAAATAAACTCAAAACAGATTTAATTTCGTATTCAACAGTCCTCAGTATAATATATTTATAACCATTTATTTGATTGATAAACAATAAAACAACAATAAAAACAGCAATACCATACATTCTGATAAATATATTTAAAATGTAATTTATTTCTGTGTTGGTAAAGGAAAATTTTTATTAATTTAGTCACGCTTCATTGTCATTTTATTTTAACATATAATTTTTGTAGCAATTTAAAAGTCTTTTAATCAATTTATTATCAGTGTACAGTTTACAATTAAATTTACAATTTACAATTAAATTAAACTGACTTTTGAGTGGCACTTTTTATATGTTGTTTTATATATATATTTATATAATTGTATTTTTTTCTAAAACTCACCTAAAAATATAAACTACATGCATTTTTGTACTGTCATAAAGAATATGAATGCTGTCACATCTCTTCTGTATTTTATCAGACGTAGCATTTTCAAATTGCCTCAGCATTTTTATTTGATGTGATGGAAGTCAAATAGATTGACTAGATATGATATCATTTCGAATGCCCTGTGTTGTTAAGTTAAATGGTGAACCATTTTTGCTCTGAATATTCGCTTTTCCTCCTTTGATGAATTGTCATCTTTGTGCAAATCCTCGCTGGCAGGTTCAGCCCTGTCTCACTCAGAGAAACGCCATAATTCTCTTCCTTTCGGTGCCAGCGTACCCTCTTTCTGTCTCTCTCTCTCTCACACATTGTCATTTTTCATTGTGCTTAGTTTAACAGTATTCTGAATAGTGGCAGATCTTAGCACTCTGAATTGTGCAAAATAACCATCTGCCTCTATAGATCCTTCCCAGTCAATAGTATGAAACAATCACACACAGAGAATGAGTCGGATCATGTGAGCTATTGATGCTTGTCTTAAATGGCCAGTCTAATGAGTTAAGTATTGTGTGCGGGAGCATGGGAATAGATGCACATGATAGATATGATCGAGATAGCTATACTTATCGATTTTATGTATCATCGGTAAATAGAAATAGTAAATAGCTCTACAACCATACAGGCTCAGAGGCATTCGAGGCTTAAGAAGGAATGTGAAATGTCGTTGGTAGCATTTTCAGAATTGTAAAGTAGTGAACATATGGGACACTAGTTATGGAGCAGATGTTATGTGGCTCTAAGAACTCATATACATACAATTATATGGTCTAAAAATACTGATCCAAGACAAAATCAGCCAGTTTAAGGAAGGCGTTGGTGGAACTAATGCTGTCTGACATCGATACCGTCTTGGTTTCATTGCAGCGATGAAAATGCGCGTGATGTGCAGATGTAGATGTTTTTTAAGAAATAATTATTGTCTGTTTGGACAAGGAGCGTTTTTCACGTACGTGTGCCACTTGAGAGTGTCATTTTAATATTTTAAGGAAAAGATTCTAGTGACATGCACTAATCTTTGTGTGTTGTGACTTGGATGTGTTTGCCTGCAGACCTCCAGCGATCATTTATTCATGTCAAGTGGCCCTTTCTCTAGTGGAACTAATGGAAAGCCCTGGTTCTACAAATGGGTGGAAAAAAAATCTTTGCCGGCCAGATTTAGACATTGAAGAGAGGGACAGCTTTTGCAGTAATGCAGAGAAAGAGGGAGTGAGTGCCTAATGCCTTAGAGACATGCATCTGCTGACATTTCTCATCCTGCTTGTTTATGGTTTTTTTACGGTAATTTTTATGGTAAGAGACTACGGGGAAGGCTAGAGTTATTCATCACTGCTTGTGTTTCTCACTGCTGCTATAGGCAACTTTAGTGTCTGGTCATTGTTCTAGAAATAAAAACGCAAATCACAGTTTCCGTTGCAGTGAACATATCCTATATCAGCCCTATGAGCTTAAGTGTTTTGTTTATTTAGAGGCTGTCAAATGGCAGATATCTGTTAAAACATCACTGTGTTTTCTCGCCACAGAGGACACTTCTTCAGTTCTCTGAAGGGTGCAACGGCTTTATAAAGCATGAACACGTTTGATACATTAAGGCATGTCGCTTTTTTATTTGCATAACATTATGGAATGTACTATTGCAAAACAGAATTACCGTTTAAAGTTGATGTTTTCCATTCTAATTTATTCCTTTGATGGTAAAGCTCAATTTTAAGCGGTCAGTACTGAATCTGAAAACGCTGCAACCGCTTTTATTACCTCAAAGTGGCATATTTCAGAGTAAAAAAATGAGGTGGATTATTTTCAGAGGTGGATTATTACTGTTAAAGGAATAGTTCACAACAAAAAGGAAGGTGTTTTGAAGAAAGCTTGTAATCAGACTGTTTAGGGCCACCATTGACTTCCATAGTAGGAAAAAAAATACCATGGAAGTCAACGGTGACCCAAAACAGCCTGGTTACAAACTTTCTTCAAGATGTCTTCCTTTGTGTTCGTCAAAACAAAAAAATTAATGCAGATTTTTCACTACTTCAGGGTGAGAAAATGATAACAGAATTTCCCTTTTTGAGTGCCCTTTAACTAGTTATATTACTTTAACTAGTTAACTACTTTAACTAGCATACTGCCTGTTTATTAGTAGCCTACTTATAAAGCACATATTCTGCATAACCATATTCCACCAAATACATAAATTTAACAACTGCTATATTACTATTATACTTTATTATCACTACTAAACTATTAATAAGCATTAAGTAGAAGTTTGAAGCAAAAGTTAACTAGTAGCGAGAACCGGAAAATAAGGTGTAGAAGTTTTTTTTTAAGAGATTCATGTCACGATCTGTCAGAGTAAGACTAGGATATGAGTGTGTATTAAATAATGTAGTTTAGATTTCATGTTGACTGAAGTGAACATCGTCTGTATATCTTATAACGGTTTTATTGAAGGGAAGATATTAAGTTGTTCACAGTCATTTGAAAAGGTTTATTTTTTTGTTGAAAACTTGCTTTTTGTGTTTGTGTGGAGTCACTTACACACTAAATGCACTGTCAAGTGCTGATTCATTCTTTAAAAAAGTTCCAGCTATTGAAATTTCTCATTTAGTAACGTATGGCCTGAAGACGTAAGACATTTGTTAAATTTGACGGTCGAGTGTGGATTACTGTTAATTAATGTGGACAATGTAAGGCTCTTAAGATAAAGTAATTCAGCGCTATGCTTAATAAGTTGAATAATCTAATTGTTGCACGGTCTTCTCTATCATCACACAAAATGATGAGGTTGCCCGCTAGTCATCTCCATTTCCAGCTTTTGCTGTGTAAAGTGAAGAGCTACATCAAATATCTGTGATTACTGCTCCTATCTAACAGATATTGTGTTTGATTTGAAAACGAGCCAGGCTTTGCTGTCAGACCTGCATTTTTTCCCATTATATTTAATATTTATAAAAGTGCAGTACAGCCTATGATCTTCAATACTGTGCTTGATGGAGAAGCTGAGGGGGTGAGATAAGGCTCTGTTGACTGAGTTGTTGAAATGGGCTACTGAAGCTTCTGCTATTGGTCATGGTCTGCTCCTCAAAGCAGAGGCCGCCTTTTATCAGGTAAGTGCAATTCGAAGCAGCAGTTCAAAGAGAAAGGACTGAGTTTTTGAGGTTAACCTGTCTGAGGTTAATCCTGGAGACACTTTCTGCTATCAATGAATGTTTCGTCACGTTGTGAGTGTTTGGTCAACCATTTAGTGTGGTTCTCGTAGGCTGTAAAGCACCGCAGAACAGCTGACTTACACAACTTTCTTGTCAAGTTCTTAGCTAGTTCTTAAACGAAAGCGATAATCGACGTGAGGTCATGCGTTACGGCGATTTGATCACGGTTAAGGGGGTTTCAAGCACAACAACACAATTAAACACACCAGCGTTCAAATAATGACATTAATTAAATAAATTGGGTTCATCCACTCGGTTTAATAATGTGTAAGAAACATACTGATATATTTCCATACTTTTCTGTAATTTGATTGAGAGCTAATCTCTCTATTTTACTGGTCTCACATTCTTTTTTCTATTTTTTTTCTCTTTCATCTTGGATGTGTGCTATTATATTTCTGTACAGCATGGCTACATTGCAGCTGCATGGCTCTTGGGTGCAGGCAGCCCTCGAAGCGGTTGATTTTCACCAGAGTATAGAAACTCAGATAGTGGTCAGTAATCCGGAGGCTAAAACATGCATGATTTACCATGCCTTGTGTCACTGCTCCTGTTCAAGGTGTTAAGCAGTACATGTATGCTCACAGAACAGCAGTAGTTTCCATCTATTGAAGCTGCTGGAAACCCAGCAAGACTGTGCTGTTTGAAGTTATGGCTTTTCTGAGAGAGTGGGGGTGTGTTCCACAGGGATTTTATCATCGAAATCTGGTTTCAGATCAGAGAAAAGGCTGATGTTTTTGAATTTTAATGGACAGAGGGGAAATATATGTTGAGTATGAGCTTTAGTGTGCATAAATTGATGCACAGAGTTTTTGGTTTTTTTTTAGATGTACGGTCTCAAAGGTCATAATGAAGATCCAGAAGCCATGAGCGCTATCTATAGAAAGTAGGATTTGTTTTGCAGCACAGATTTATAGTCCTTCTATAAATAAGTTTCTAAAGGAGAGTGGGTTTATATAATGTTAACCAGTTCAGCAAGTACTAAGCATGGTTATTCTTTATTTTATCCATCTTTTTTTATTATTATAATTGCTTCTTTGTTTTGCTGTTTTTAATGTTTTGTGTGTTTTGTCTTGCTCTTTTCAGCAGCAACTTCAGACCAACAAGAAGGTTCAGATTTTTGCATGCAATTAACCAATTACAGGCAGGCTAAATAAAAAGGCAAAGTAACACCCATAAAAACAAATAAACAAAACATTGTTTTGCCTCAGTAAACTCCTAATTTGCTAGTTGTTAAATTTGTGTATGCGGTAGGTTTAAGGGATCTAAAATATGGTCGGGCAAAATAAGGCATGTGATTTATAGGTACTTATTAACAGCCAATAGGGTGGTTGTACGCATTCTAGTACACAACTAGTTGTGACTTGATCCTTAAAATAAAGTGTTTGCATACCTCGTATTCCCATATCGAATATTTCAATATTACCTTCTGATCGTATAAATGCGTAACCGTCTCGTTGTGCTGTAGCCATATATATTTCTTTAAAACCCTCTGTGTCTCCTTTTACAGGGTGAAAGCAAAGAAAGGGGTGAACCTCCTCAGCACTAAGTCGAGGAGTAACCAGTGGAAGGTTGAATGGGATATGCAGTCCGGAGCCAAGCACTCCATTGCAACCGTGGAAGCCAGCAAGATCAAAGGAGTCCCGGGGTAAGTCAGCTTCCCCGCTTTTTGTACACTGATCTAGGAACGGCTTCCCAAGTGAGAAACTGAGCGGTGTGTAGTGAATGGCAATCTCGGTGCAGATCAGCAACAAAAAGAAAACCTAAACTTTCATGTTTGAATTATAACATTCCCCCACTCAGACATCTCCTTGTTAATCCGAATAACATTCAACTAAAACAGAATGCTGTCTGTTCAGTTAAGACCTTTGTTTAAGGATTTTACTGTCTAATTGAAGAGGCTTATATTCAATGAAACATTTGTACTCGCGTTAATTAGCACGTCCTGTGTATTCTTTCATGCTAAATTACCATTGCAGGGCTTTACGACAGAAGCAGCACATTAATAGATCGCTATTCAAAGCCACTGTTCAAAAAAGAAAGAGAAAGAAACATACAGAATTCCTTTTGTAAACCGTAGTTTGGAAGGAATCCTATAGGAATCAAATAAAACCGTACAAATAGCAAGAATGTGAAAGAATAAAATGTATCTATTAGGACAATGTTTTCTTTTTATTTCACGCTAATAGTATTTTCCATCTGATATATGTTTCTCGATATACACAGATAACTGAACTAGGAATAGATGCAAATTTCTATAAATCTACAGAACTCTAGTCCTCGTGCTGTTTTGTTCATGTTTCTAAGCCTCTTAACCTCTTTACTTCTTTTTTTTTTTCCCTTTTTCCTCTCTATCAAGTGGGTCCTGGCATATAATTTTCTTTTTGTGTCAGACATGTGAAAAGTCCATGTCACCTCACCTGCAACCCTACAATTCATGCTGAATTCACGTCACCAGGAAAACTATACTTTTACAGGAACACCTTCTGCCTTTCCTGGCATGCAGCTTATTCTGACAGCTGCCACAGTATGCATGTTTCATCAGGAGCTTAAGGCCATTTTTTTAAAATACATTGCCAATTAAGACTATCCAGTCCAGAAAAACACAACATGTAATACTACAGTAGAGAAAAGGCTTTGCAAAATTGTATTAGTGTATCTGTTTTGTTTTGTTTTTATTTCAGACCGAAATACACAATAAATACACAATGTGTGTTGTTTGATTTAATATCCATAGCCTTTAAACCGTAAAAAAGTTATGTAACGTACTAAAGCTATTTCAAGCCATCTTCATTTAAGCGTAATAACAGAATAGAAAATCCATTCTAATGACTTAACGATTAAATACGCTTTGTTCCAGAAATATAGTTGCTATGTGCGAGCACTGACTTGCATGTGAGCCAGCTCTTACTACAACAGTAACCTTATGATTAACCAAATATGCTTTTATGCACAGCAAGGCTGTGTTTATTCAATAAAAATAGAGTAAAACCACTAAAATTCTAATATATTATTACAATTTAAAATAACAGCATTATAACCACCTGCGATTTATTATTCTTGTGATGATAGTCACATGTTATTACTCCAGTCTTCAGTGTCACACGACCCTTTAGCTATTAATATTAGTCCCGAAAGCGGTGCTGCTTAATATTTTTGCTAGAAACCACAATACATTTTTGAAGGATCCATTACATTTTAAATATTTTGTTACACAGATAATTTTACTTATCGGTATTTATATATCAGTAAGAATGCGAAGATTTCAAAATATATATCACTTTGTTAAAATGTGCCTAAAAATGCAGTACAATGCTTTTATTATTATTATCTCTCTTTTTTATATTGCGATATGCAAAACACACCTCCCAGCCTATTTATTTTACTGTTTGACACTCTCACGAAATGATTCATTTTATACACAATTCAAATAACAAAATTCGAACATTTAGCCATAAAACTTATCACGGTTTATTTACGTGCAACACGTTTCAGCTGACATTCAACCAGACTACAGAGAGGCGTTGCTCGTTATTTTTAATACAGCTTTAAACAGCTTCGCGCTTTTGCACCACAACTAACGAAAACGTACTACATGTCTTGAGCCTATTTCGCAGTGGAACTCATCTCTTTGTTTTGGAGAATATATGTCTGGATGTGGCTCGGAGCTTTCTGCGTCGTAGCAGAACAATGCCTGCATGATCTTGTTGTGTAAGAAGATGAATACTTTTCAGCAAGTCAACGCCGTTTTCGTTTTATAGATTTTCCGTTAGCGCAGCTCGTTCTGTCCACAGAATGCAGTTCACTTCTTAGACTTGCAAATGCCTTTCATACGCCGCCCATATTCTTTCACCATCTATCTTTCCTAACGGTTTTAATGAGCGAGTCCACTGCAAACGCTGCACATGTGACTTAGGGCTGGCCTTGGAGGAAAAGCCAGCGTTATTTGTCAATATAAGACAAGCCTCATCATTCCATTAGTGTATTTTCAATTAGAGATTCGGTTGCTGGCACACTCGCGCCAATTCTTTCTCTCTTTGTGTTTCTGCACTCCAGAATTAAGCAAGCCTAAAATGAGTCTAAATGCAGGGAGTTTTTGAAAGCTGGCTCCTGTTCTGGCAGTGCTTTAATGACTGATTGTTAGGAAAACTCTTCCCTGGCCTCCTCTCCTGTTGTGCTGGACAATCGATTCTCAGCAATGGCTAAATAATTAAGGCAATATTAACTTTGTTAATGCGGTGCCCAATGAATGGACATCAAGAAAGCAAACACGTTTGATACAGATTGATTCCCACTGGCCTTGAAATATTTCTGTCCAAACAAAAGGAAAAGTAATTAAACTTTTAGTGGGAAAGTCACACTTAATGGCTTTGTAGTTTTAATTGGCCACATCAATTGCAAATTATCCAAGCAACAATTAGTGACAAAACAGTATCTTTTAACAAAGGGCCACTGAAGACTACAGAGTTAGCCGCTAGTGTACTAGTCTAGTTTAGTGTACACTAGAATGCTAAACCAAATGCAGCATTAGGTTTCTAGCTCCGAATGCAACGCAGTGTTAAAATGCATGGCAGTGGCCTTAAAATGTAATCAATTAAGCCACACTTGAAAAAAAAATACATTGATGTCATTGTATGACATGACAAAATATAAAACAAGCACACGTTACAGCATTGTCATGTAAAGAGGTTTGTTAGGTTTTTAATTACAAAAACATATGGTAACACTTAAGTATAGGGACCAGTTCTTACTATTAACTAGTTGCTTATTAGCATGCCTATTAACATATTGGCTGTTTATTATTGCTTAATAATAAAGCAAATATTCTACATGACAATATGCTAAACTTACCTAAAATACCTAAACTTAACAACTACCTATATATATATATATATATATATATATATATATATATATATATATATATATATATATATAGTATTAAAATATGAAGACACTATAAGACTAAAATGATTTTAATTATTTAATTACATTTATTTTCATGTATCTAAAACTGTAATAACGCTAACGCTATTTACATTTATTATCATGAATATATATATATATATATATATGTGTGTGTGTGTCTTTGTGCGTGCTAATAAAAAACAAGTTGAGAGACTCTAAAATAAAGTGTTGCCATAATAAGTTATTTATCTTATTCCCCATAAGAAGTTGTTGGTTTTGCAGCGCTGACACATTAATTACCCCCCACAGATAACATTTTGATAACCCTGCAGCATTTTTCCACAGGCGCACACACTCCCAGCAAGGGAATTTATTTTTTGGCTGGTCTCTCTCAGCGTGGTTGTCAGCTGCTATCAACACATCTACCTGTAGAACAGGAGTCTCAGATAAAGGAAATAATCCTTGATGAGTGCGCATGAGATCAACAGACAGAACTCATTTACCCTGTCACTATCCATTATGGAGGTTTCCTGCAAAGGCTCTGAAGAAACTATGTGCCAGGCAAAGTTGTCGTAATTTTTCCGTATCGCCAATTTAATTCCAATATGCTGCTGAACTGTTGTGCTCGGCTGTTTTTATGACTATGTTTGTGTTCATTTCACCAATGCACTTAAAATCAAAGATTATTGCTGTGTGAATGTTCAGCGTTTTTGCTTATATTGCTTTTTATTAAAGGTGATGTTTGTCTTTTCCTGTAACAGTAATGATAATACATTTTATTGCGGTGCTTTTTCCTATCCTAGCTTAATATGCAGAGAAACCTATATGGTATACCTATATAGGCTGATTCCCATGCACTGATAACCATTAAATGCAGGTGGTGATGAGAAAGTCACATGACGAACCTTTTTCGGTCATGTATATACTCATATGTTGTTTGTTTTGTCAGATTTGTAATTTGTAAATCCATTTTTAGCCCCTGTAATCCAGTCCCAAACAACAGATGGGCCTTGCCCGGCTCTTTCTGATTGATTCATTTGCTGATTGCTTCGATATATAATACCTAATACATGACAGAACATCTGTTTTTGTTGATGACCAGCATATTAAATCATTTAGGCCTTAAATACATACCTGACCCTAATTAGACTCTTCTTAATGAGCTTAATGGCTAAATCTGGTGGAAAGCCAGTATTTTTGTTTTCTTTTACTGCCTTATTGTTGATTAATTTAGTGCACTCACTGTCATATGATCTTGTTGTGTCTATTCAGGGACATGGCCGCCAGCATCGAAATTATGCAGCTAGACTTTGAGATGGAGAACTTCACCAGTCAATCAGTCACCAGAAGAATCAACTGGAACATTGATTACAGGGGCCAGAATCCAGCCTCGGACGCAGAGAAGGTGGTCACGGAGCTGACGGTTGTGCAGAAGGACATCCAAGCCATCATTCCACTTTCAATGGTAAGAAGTTCTTCCTGTCTGCCACCCAGGGTCATAAAGTTTGAGAAATGAGATTGCACTTCACTCAATTTTAAATGTAATTTAACTTGTCAAATCAGCAGATCAGAAAGGTACCGCCCACTTTTTCAGCAGCCTTGGTTCTGGAATTATTTCCCCCCATCCATTTCTTCATAGGCTTTTTAATGAATAGTTTAAGCCATAAATCACAAAATTTCATTGGAAGCAAAAAAACAGAAAACAAAAAAAAGTTTCTAGAAGTCAGCCTGCAGAATTCCTTGATTCACACCGAAGTCTGGGTCCTACATAAGCATATACCATAGCTTAACAACCTTAGAGCTCAGAGTAGGCCGACTTTGATAGGTTTATACTTTATCGCCAGGCCCACATGACATCTGTGGCCACACAGAATTGGAATGCCTGTCAATCACAAAACACCATGCACATAACCCTTGTGTGTTTGTTTATTAATACTTTTTTGCCAATTTGATGAAAATTCCAGCTACCAATGAGAGTGCAGTGCTTTCAGCTCCAAAATAAAGGCCAGCGCATCCAGTCTAGGCCCAGGCCAATCAGTTACTAATATGAAAAATCAGAATGAGATTTCTTCTAAAGTCCCTTTGTTCTGCTGATTTGCCAATCACTTACAATATTTACATTACGGTTAAGCAACTATATGGGTTTTATCAAACATTAACTTCTGCTACTTCTGTTTCAAGAGGCACATTCAATATATATGGTTATTGTTTGAGATTATATGTGGAAAATGGGCATTATTTTCACAGACGGGAGTTTATGAGCTGGTTCAGCTGTGAAAAAGAAGTATATTGCCTTTGTAGTACTTCAAAACTACATTTTAAAAACTGTAAGTGGACATATTATCATATTCATGGAATTAAAGGCCACTTAATAAAAAAAGTGTTTGATAATTGATTAATATATTAAATATATTGTTGAAGTATATTACACACAGTAAATTGCAATTACATCAATACATGTATAAATAAAAAAATATATAAATGCATAACTTAAATAGAAATTAAAGTATATTTTAATTGACCGTATATCATATATCAGTACATTCATAGGTAGACTTTATTATGCCTTTAAAGATATTAGAAGTAATTCTGAAATTATTTGAAGTACTACATAAGTGGATCGAACAGCTTTCTAACATTTAACTAATTGCATTTAATAAAGCGCAATTAAACTATAATACTTTTTCATTCATTTCTGTTAGCATCGTAGCGTCCAAATGAATTACATTTAGTTTGCGCTTAAGTATATTTTTTCGATGTACTTTACTTACGTAATATATGCTCTTTATAAAAGCATGCTACAGTGTACGTCTTTTTTAAAGGATTTTTACATTATCTGTAAAGATAAGAGAGAAAAAAAGATTAATGCACTCTTTTCACCACGGGGTATTTTTTAATAGGTCTCTGGAAAGGACTAGACAGGGTTCCTCACGCTTACCCACCTACTCCATAAGCACAAAATGCCATTGCCATTGTTCACCTCTCAAAATCTTTGATTGGTCGGAGCCATTTTCCCTCCGCCGTAATGCGCTTGTATGTTTAAACTGTAGCATGATTTAGTACACGCAGCAGAAAAGACACTTCACGTAGAGAGGATTCTTTGACCTGTCAGTATCCTCCATCCCTCCCTGAAACCTATCGCTGCGTTTCAAAAGCCCCGTGCAGGCAGAATATAACGGTTCAAATAACAAGAAGTGAATACAAAACAAGACAGTCATGAGGGAGATACTGAAAACTGCGGCAGAGCAAGAGCCAAGGCCTCAATTTTTCACTACCTTCCTTCATGCACACGCACAAAGAATTTAAGAACAGATATAAGCTCAGTTCCAAAACCTGGTCAGCCGCTTCTGTAGGCAGCATTTTAAAGCCTAGTCGGTGGGCAACTTTTGCTCCTAAGGTGCTTTATTTCTGCTAAATTCAAAGGTGACGCCACATTTATTCACAGAGAAGGAACTAGCAGCGACAAACTGCAAAAAATAAATCAAAGAATGTGAGAAAAAATCGTTTGTATAGTTAATAAAATTAGCTTCGTGTTTTATCTTTCGCGTTAAATGATTGTGTCATTCTCGGTTCAGTAAAATCGTTTGTGAAGTCTTTTTTGTTTTTGTGAATATTCCAATTCAGTCATTACAAGGGTGTATATCAGTCAGCAGACACTTAGGCGGCTCACAAGGTTTTGGATCGGAGCTTAAGTGTTAGACACACGGACGTGAGTGTTCAATAGCTGGAAAATGTGCGATATACATGATATGCCGTGTGTTTATGTGGGCTTTATGCATGAAAATACCTTCTTTATACGTTTTCTAAATACACAAGAGGTCTGCTCGCCCTCATTGGGGGATTTGTAAGTAGGAAGCAATCAGTAAGGCTCATATAAGAAGTGTTTATAGACGCAACAATGGCAGAACCTATATGCTGCGTGCCAAGTGCATGAAATGAATCCTGCACTGATTTAGGCGAGCAAATCCCGCTTCATACACCCACAGACACGTTCACATTCAGAGCATCTAATGAGTATACCGTACAGAGCAGAGGAGCATATACAGATACAACACCATGCACATACATATACAGCAGGGGACACGCATGCATTTTGTTGAATTTCTGACACATACATATAAATCCCTACAAAGAAGAGTTTGAGAAAAAGGATGGGTATATACACAGTGGGAATCAAAGACCACACTGATAATCTAAAATGCAATAAAATTTTATATTATATTATATTATATCATTTAAACTTTCACATAAACCAAACTTTTATAAGATTTTGAAATCAGAATCAAAAAATATATTTAAAAAAATATTTATTAAAAAGGTGAATACGTTCCATGCTAGATAGTTCAGGTAGTTCATCGTGTTTTAGAATAACTTTAACTTTTTTTTTTATAGATGACAACAAATATATTGGTACTACTAGGAAGACTTTTTTGTATAAGTTTAGTACCGAAGTGTTTGACCTTACTAATCCTTTCACGAATACAGACTTCACTGGAAAATTTAATTGCCATAAAGAGATCATGTGTGAACAGGACCTGTTCGAACGCGGCAATTTGAGACATTTATTTAATGCTTTTTATACAGCAAATACATTTACATATTTATGTGTTTAATAAAAAATACCCTGTAATTATACTTTCAGTTTAGTAAACTCAAACTGGTAGACTTGAAGGCAACTGATATTTTACTTAATGCACTTTAATCTTGTGGAATTAGTACTGAAGTCTAATTAAAGATATCATTTGATTGTGCTTAGAAGAAACTATTGCGAGTATACTTTAAGTACACTTTTAATATCTAGAACAATATTATTCGAAATAGCGACATTACATTTTGTGCACGAGTAGTAGTCCAAATAAAGTTGAATTATAATTTTTATAGTCTCAAGCAATATAAATGGAAACATGTTAATACATTTTAACTTAGTATGCAATAAATGTATTTTAAATGACTTTAATATATATTAATGATTAAATGAAAGACATATTCTGCGAAAATATTGCACTTCAATTGAAAATGCCTAGCACCCCCCCACCCCCTGCCCTCGGTAGAATCATATTCAGAGGTGGTCTCATTTTGGCCTCTACATGCCGGATGAAACACTATGACTTATGTATAACCTCGGCCATTTTTCCCAATAGGCTCAGTCTGGCCACAATTAGCCCTCTTACCTCACAAAGCCAGTCTCTCAACCTCTATTAACATAAACTGCTCTTTCAAACCTGGCCAGCGAGAGAGGCCTTTAACACGCATACAGGATCGGCTCAGCGTGTTCTCTTGAAATAGCTCAGTTTTGGCATGTAAAGGCGGTCCTCGATAAGCACGCGGGGGACAGAGGATGTGTTGCCTACACGGGCTTCACTTCTGCTCTTGCTTCAATTGTACATAATGAATAAAATATGACAGAGCCTTTCAGTCGGGGCTAGTATCATGAGCACACACATACACACGCTTTCGGACAAGGGAATAGTCCTGCTATATGAAAAAAGGAAGATTATGGACGTGAGGTCGTGATGACCTTATGTTTTTTCCTCAGGCTCCAAACCTGAGGGATAGATTGCGACTTTAAAGTTAACCTTTTTAAAGTAACACTGACACTTTTTGTACTTTGACTATTTCAAACTGAATATTGAACCTGTAGACCTGCCGCTGATACGTGTATATACTTTATATCAAAATGTGGTTTTTTTAATGACGTATCTCTTTATACATCGGGCTTTTATGATAATGCATTTGTTCACAATAGAAATGCATCTATCATCGCGCAAAAAGTGATATTTTTGGAAAGTGTAATCCAAATGTGACTCTGGGTCACAAAACCAGTAGCAATTTTTGTAGCAATACCCAACAATAAATTAGATAATAAAAATGATCTTTTGACCAATACTATGTAATTTTTTATCTTATTCTAAAAATCAATACAGTAGGATTTTTAGTAAAGATCATGTTCCATGGAGATATTTTGTAGATATTTTGTTCCAACCATAAATATATCAAATATATTTTGTCTAGTAATATGCAGTGCTAAGAACTTCATTTAGACAGACTTAAATACAATTTTCTCAATATTTTTTTTTTTTTGCACCCTCAGATTCCAGATTTTCAATCTAAATTCCAGAGTCCCAATTCGACGGCAGATCATCTGAATGGTGTGAAATTGCATGAATTTTTAAATTAACAAAACACGTAACTTTAACTCTATGATGGTTGAAATGAACAGTTAATCCGCGAATCATGCGCGTGCTGAACCATGTAGACTGGATCGCCTGCGATTCGCTGCACCCCTACTAACCATACCTCAGTGGTTAGTTTATTCTTTCAGTTTCAGGTCCAAGGTCACAAATTGCCTGACCTTAGAATGCCTTGTAAATAAAAAAATATGATATATAGGACATTTCAGGGTTAAACTCATTTTAAACAGGCACTTTCCACAATCTGGTTTATTTCTGACTGGAAGAATTTATTCTTACCTTACAGTGGAGTTTAAAAACACGTTTCAGTCAATAAAATCCATCATCGTACCCTGTTTTATGTCACTTTACGGATTTCGAATGCTATTTCGCGTTGACTGTAAAATGCCCATATTTTATATACCGAGCCAATTGACCACAGCGACATACATCCTTGTTTAAATCCATAAAGCGTTTGCTGCCATACACCAAGCTGGTTATTCATAGTACAGTACACACAACTGTAAATTGCTTCGAAAAATCTCATGCTAAGGGCAGTCTGTCACCTCAGCAGTCTCTTATATCAAATAGCCTGCATCTTTGGTATCTTTTCGGCATGTGATAACAGGCTCAGGTTTACCCTGCTCCGACTGTGTGTGAAGTGTTTAATGGCTTGCAAAAGCTCCCGTGCTGTTATTTAGAGCTAAAGCTGTCTATATCCATCCGAGCTGGCGGTTTCAGCCATCACGTGAGACTTGCTCTGTCTGTCACTGTAAATACTGCCCGCCATGAAAATGATACTCCTTTTTGCATTCCCTACCGCACGCTCGCACACTACTGTCACTTTAAAATGATTGAGAATGCAGAGAAGTGTTGACCAGTTGGAGCAGCGTGTTATATTAAAAAAAAAAACATAATTAAAAACATGTTTTCACCGTATCATTTTGGGAACCACGTACATGCAAATGTAGCATTGTTTGGTTTAAAAAAAGAGAAAAGAATTAAAAGAATACCGTAGTTTGGAGTCATATGTATTATGGTAATAGTATGGCATTTTATTATAATCTGATACGTTAGCATCCTGGCAGATTTTTCTTTTTTTTTTTTGCAAAGGATAAGACTCAATAAACTCAGAGGTAAATCTTCATGTTATTACTGTAGTCTTAGTTATTATTTGCCGAAAATAAACCTGGATTTGAATCAGCTTCCTTTGCTGAGAGCCCCTGTGTGTCCATGACCATCTGTTTAGGTTTTTGCTTAGAGAGGAGGAAATGACAGCGGTACGGCAACACCAGCACAATAGGCTTTTTCCAAACATGAGTCGTACGAATTAAATAAATTCAATGGGTGGATGTTGTTGACCTTTAAAGTTTACCTTGCATAAAAATGAGATGTCAGGCGAAGAATTGAGTCGGTCGGCTGCAGGATGAAAAGCCTTTGCAGAGGCCTGTAATGAATTTTATTTCTTAGTGCAAGTACTCAAGACTTCCATTTAAACAAGGCAGGCAGGCCAGTAATGCACTTTGAATGAAAATTATGATTATGCAGTTTCAGCTAAGGCTATCAGAGTAATTCTGAGCTAATAACTCATTTGCTCAGTGGGGAGATATTAAAGAGCACCTAATTCAGATGTTATTTGCAAGTCCAACATTTATGACCTCTCTCATGCTAAAAAAGAGAGAGAATAAAGAGGAAAAGTATGTGCTTTTCAGTCGACAAAGACTAGAGCGAAATGTGTAATGCTATAATGTGACGAGTGTTAAATCCTGTAGTGCTATTCATCCGTGGTTGTTATTGTTCATAAAAAATAAAACTATGTGGCAAGTTTCACCAGTTCACATCAGTGCATCAGCATAAAAGTTAATTATATAATGCATCGATTTAAAAAAAAAAAGTGTGCAACCGATACAAGATGGCATTTGAAAAGCGATGCACCATTTCTTATTTACAGTATTTGCATTGGTAAAAAATAATTTAGTTATATATAATTACTACAGTTTGCTGCATTTTATTATTTGTGACAATTTGTGATTTTTTTTTTACAATTCAAATTGATTTCCTGTTTTCCAACTGTTTTTCAAGCACGTTCTCTTATCACCACTGCTGCTATGTGACTATAAAATACACTTCGGAGATCCAGACATGTCCTGAAAATTACATTAACATGATTGTCTGTCTGAGCAGACTATCTGTACTTTATTGAATTGCGTAGCATCATATTTTTTCCATTGCATCGCATTGCATTGAATCTCACGGTGCATTGCATTTCATTGGTAGCTGCTTCTTATATATCTTTAATGTATTGTATCGTTGGCTATGCATCAAGATGTGCATCCCATTGGCCTACGTTTTGGAGATTCACATCCTATAATATAAAACGTGGGGTTTTTTTGCACCCTCAGATTCAAATAGCTGCATCTCAGGCAAATAGTTTCCTATCTTAACGAACCATGCATCAATAGAATGCTTATTTAATCAGGTTTTTAATTATGTATAAATCTAAAAATTGACCTTTATGCCTGGTTTTGTGGTCCAGGGTCACATATATAAAAAATGGAATTTGATGTAATCTGTTACTGCTTTATATACTCACTTGATCCCAAACTCTCATTGAAAATAAATGACTTCAGCTGCTTTGTTGCTGCAAATCACTTTGAGTGTGAATCTTTGCATGCAAATCTAGGTTTTTGTCCAAACCAGTAGTAACAAGAACAACCTCAATGAGATATTTAGGCACTACTATTTCTTTTTCATCACACTGGGTCTCCCCACCACTCCACGTAGTCATTGCATCCATCCATTTTATATGAAGGACAAGTGAAAATGCTGGATCTCATCCCAGTGTCACTGACCATAGGCAGCAACCCCCACGCATTTCCCAAAAGAGTTGTTTGCCAGCTATGGCACCCCATCCATGGCTCTGAATTTTTGTATTGTTATCAGTATCATTAGCAGTATTAACAGACATTTGGCAGACAGAAATCGAATAACAAGACAATATCCAAAGTCACAGCTGCTTTAAGTACCGTGCATCTCAATATCAAGGACTGAGTCAGATTTGACCAAAAATTGGGACGTTTCCACAGACTGCCACCAAAACACATGCAGATTCTTGAGCGTGTTTGGAGAGACGAACAGCCATGTGTTTTGCCACTTCAAAGACAATCAGCTGTCTTTCTTGTAACTCTTAGGCGTCTTACTTCACAGACATGTGCAGTCCTCGTGCCTCCCTGCAGCATGCTGGTCATCTATCTTCTTCGTTCACTGTGGACACAAATGATGCACCTGGTTTGGACTTTAAAGCAGTTTAGCATGGCAAAGGAAAAAGATAAGAAAAGGAGTTTTTCCAAATGAAGAGTCAAACCATTTTATGCGGAATACATTATTTTGAACCCTGACAACCTAAAAGGGCACTTTAGACATAAAAACATTCCAGCGATGTTGATTGAAAACCGGTTCAAATAAGACTTTGGCTTTCTCATTCATACATGCATGCTTTTATTTCTATGGTTTTAAATGACTGTTTAAAAGCAAAGGGGCTCGGTGGAAAGTTTCTCCTCAAATATGCTGTTTTGATTGAAACATGAGGGAGAGAGAGCGCTGAGAGAGAGAGAGAGCTGCATAATCTTTGCTTTATTCCTGTCGGCCACAAGGGAAATAATTTACAGTTAGTTGTGCAACATCCCCACAGCAATTCTATCCAAAATAATGAATTGATTTTTCTTGGAAAGCAATTGTGAAGCCAATGTGCTCTTTAATTGGCTTCAGCTTTTGAGATGTAATTGAAAGCATAGATTTATTTGCATGTGTCATCTAACAGGGAAACTTTTAAATTGGTAAGCTCAGACCAGAGTATTTTAAAAGTTAATCCATTACTGTGGAGTACTATAACTGCTATAGCCCAAGAGGATTTATTCAAAGTCAATGAGAATCTCAATCCCATTTAAGTTTGTCACAAATGACTATTTTTAAAAAGTACATACTTTTCTTCAAGCTTCATATATTTTTTAAAGCATGTATTGTTCTTTTGCTTCCTGATTAAGATGTTCTGGTAACCCTTTATTCTGGATAGGATATTTAAAGGCTTTAGAGCACCTAAAATTTTCCAGTATCGTAAAAATACTTTCCTCCTATGAAAACGCAAAAAATGATCTTGCCATTTCATTTTAGTTTAGTATTTCATTTAGTGAATTTAGTCATTCTCATGTATATTTTTGAAACGGCACACAAAAGTGCAGTGAATAAAAAAAAAAAAAAAAAAAAAGATGCAGATCACTTGTGGTACCTTCACCTGTTTTTCTATTGATTTATGTTTTATTTGTAAAACAAATGTCTAATTGCACAAAAAACATTAATGTATGTATGTATGGCATATAATTCTGCACATATTAATACAATCATATGTCAATGAATTAATAATATTTGTAAGCAATTACTTAAAAAATTCACTTTAAAAAAGATAATTAATTGCACTTATGATATGCACTTTCCTTTTTTTTTAACTCCAAATAAGCACAGCATTTGAGATCAAATCAGCCGGCGCTGGTTTTGTGGATCAACCCTATTTGCTCTCTTCTAAGCATGCATTGAGGCATAAATAATGAATATGGTTGCATTGGTTGTCTGTTTGCCAGTTTTATCCACATTGTTATTGTTGATGATGGGGTCACAAGTAGTAACTTGTGTTGTATTGTGATGTCAGGACGAATTTGTTCCTTTTCTCAAATAATCATTGTTATTTGTAACCATTGTCATGATTCATGTACCAAGCATTGGCATCTGTATGCGGCAATTTAAGGAAATTTGTGGGTGTTTTTGTTTGAAGGTTTTTATGTGGCGAACGTTTTTGTCATGCAATCCCTTTCAGACTATTTTGTTTACAGACAGTGATTGCATTTCAGTCATTTATTCTACAATATTGTACTATTATAGAAAAAATCATGCAACGTAATTATCATAAATACACATTTTGAAGAAACTGCATTGGAAAATCTGAAGGGACGCATTCCCGAGATGTGAACGCTTCTAATTTCAGGTGCCTGAATGAGTTCTAAAACCAGTCAACCAGAATTTATATTCCTCTGACATTTTTGGAGAGAGACGGAGGCTCACGGCTTTTGACTTTAATATAGTTACTGTTTTTACACTTTATTAAGCCGTTTAGCCCAGACTCCAGGGCTTTCCTGAACGTTCAGGTCTTTGGAACGGTGAACTTCTACTAACCTCCTGACTCATCTGGCTCTCTCTCATTCTCCCTTTTTCTTTCTTCCATGTCTAGGACACTGAGATTATCAACACGGCAGTTCTTACTGGCCGAACTGTGGCCATCCCTGTCAAGGTGGTTTCCATCGAGCTGAACGGAGCAGTCACTGATGTGTCATCCTTTGTGCAATGCAAGTCGTTCAATGAGGACATTGTCAAGGTACGTCACGCCCACGCTGAGAGGTTTAGCGATCTAGGACTTCCTCTACTATTCTCATAATCAATCGCGGTCAACTTAAGAGACCATAAAATGACCATCAAAACCTCATTTAAGCAGAGTTTATATATGCTCCTGTGGCCACTGCTTTCGTGATCCCCTCGAGGGATCGATGCCTTTTCAGTCTCAGACAGTACATCAGAAGGGTTCAGTGCTCTGCAGAGCAGCATTTCCCACTGAACCGCAGCAGAAGCCACACACTTGACTCGTGTTTAATGCTTCTTAAATGAGGAGTCTCCTAGAAAGCAGTGCACCAAAGCCCTTTTTATAAACTAAAATGACACATCTCGACGATTATTTGCAAGCAGACGTGGACAGTTCAGTTGGAAGAGTTGAAGATTACCGCATTAAGAAATATTTTTTAATGCAGCTATTCTCCGTACCGTGATAATTATCATAACAATAAATAAATCACCTAAACAAACACCATTAAAAAGGATAACGCACCATTAAGGGCCAGTTTTACTAACAGCTTACGCCAATTGTGTTGTCAGGCATTACTAAAGACACGCACTGATAAATTAGCGTTGAAAAGGCGTGGGCGTTTTTTTTTTTTTTCCTGACCTTGTTGAATATGCATGTTTAGGAGTTTCCATTTCAGATGCAAAAGTTATAGGAGGAGAGTGTTGAAAATGAATCACACAACGAGATTTACTAACATCTCAGCTTTCAAAATTACTGCCATTTGTGCCATTATTTAACGCCCCAAAAAAACATGTGTTAAACGATTTTGCGCTTGAAATGACTGCAGTTATTGTTGCTCGGAGGTACCGCAGAGGTAGGATTCAAAAAATATTCTTTTATTTTAAATGAATAAAGACACTATCCAAACATATCATTTGCCAAGCCATGTTATTTATAATTTCCTTTATGAAATAAAAGATGACTTGGAATACCAGTCTATCAAAACCTCTAACATGCCTTTTGAGCGGTTCTTTTCAACTGACTGTGGCTTCTTTATTTTTTTTATTCTTTATTTGTGACCATGCTAATTTGCGCTGCTCTTGGTATTTTGCTTTGGTTGATGCGTAAATTAGATGTTGCGTTAATAAGTCTGTGTTAATTCGTTTGTGTTTTGTTAGTTGATCACATGCAGAAATGTTCCCTGGCCCTAGGTCTCTAAAACTAGATATTTTGTGTCAACTGTTCCTGTGGGAACTTCCAAGGGGGCTGTAGGACAATTATTAATCAGTGCTCACAGTGAAAGTTATTTTCAAAAGTAATTTATTACAATATTGCACTTCTACATAAAAATGAAAGAAAAAGAAAAACAATGTAATGCACTGTATTATGTTGTTACCTGAGCTGGGCTTGCTTATTTGTTTTTAATAACAAAAAACCCAAAAGCTATATTTTTGGCAACTGTAAAAGCCCTTTCACACCGAAAATGATATTAATAAGCCTCAGCCTGAAATAAGTGCCTCTGCACCTCTCTCCCAATATCTCTTAGGACAGGAGAGGTGTCAGTGAGTAAATAGGGAAGCAAACCAACTCGTGATGCTTATTTGAAAAAGTAACTCAGATATTTTCTTGTAAAAATATCTGAGAATCTTGGAAAATTTTGTTAGACAATTAATTCAATGGCTAGGCTTGTGTATTTTAGTCTCATAAACGCAGGCCTGTAAATAATGCAGTGTCCTTTGCTGAAGGAAACAATCATTTCAGCAATCTTCGCCATCTGTTCCATGGCACGACAGAATCTAAAAGTAGAAAACCAATTCGACTATAAACCGAATCCAAAATGTAGCGAAATATATGCCTCGGAGTGTCATCTGTCCGGCAAGATTGAGATCCATAAGTCATCCGAGATGGGCTGTGAGGGCATTTGTTGTTTATCTGTTTTAAGATTCAGAATAGCCGTGTGTGCCGCAGTGCCTGGGCAGAGCATTAGCTCTGGTGTTATTGAGTGGGTTTGCTTGGCCGCCCGGGCCATTGAACTTTGGAGGCTAATTCAAGATGAGCCCTTCAAGCTGAGACAACATGAGTCCTGACAGTTCAATAAAACTCTCTGTGCAGTGGCGAAAAAAGCGTCATACAGAAGGCAAAGGTTACAAGGCCCAGTAACATCTTTTTTACCATCTTATTCAAAAGGTAGTCATGAGTATCCATTGTAACAGGGCTTATTTGCCTAGAGGTGAAGCTTTTACTTCTGGATAGGGACGCCAGAACAGATGGGTACATGCATGGCTCTGAGAATGGCATTATGCTGCATGCATGGAAATGACTTTTAATATCATGTTTGCCTCAGGTTCTGTATACAGGCAGGTCATAAAGCACATATGACCAGCGAAGTGTGTCTTTTGGAATTCTTGCATACATTTGAATGGTATAGTTGTTTATGTGTGTGTGTGTGTGTGTGTGTGTAATGAACATCTACATTGTTTTTTCTATTTTATATGTGAGTGTTGTTTGATGAGACCCTGTGGGGCTTTATGTTTGGGAGCAGGAAGCTGTAAACAGTCTGTCCCAGCTGATCTCTACTCTCTAGGCTCTGAGAGTCGCACTGGCCATCTGAGAACACACATTCTCATTCTATCTCAGTGCTTAGCGAGAGTCCTCACTGCACACATTTTTAATACAGCAAACACATTTAGACACGGATAGCCATGTAGAGAACGCTGAAGCCATAATTAGATGAGTCACATACCTTGACGGTACGATGCAGTCAGCGTCTGAATAATGTGTATAATATATAATAATAGCAAATGTCATTTTATTATCTTCTGCCTTTAAAGATGATGTGAGTATTTTTAAATGAAATGTTAAAATCATCTGTTCAATCAAAGGTGAATTGAATTACACCGCTTTGATCACATTTACCACATCACTGTCATATGAAATATATGAAGCAGAAGGATGGATTATTCATTATTATTATTAATATTATTATTATTACGAAAATACAGTTTACTTTGGCGCATGTAATTCTAGTCAAAACAAATAAGCTGATAATTAATTCAATCATTTTGTAATAAATCATTTCATTAAATAGATATATCTTTTATACTGATATACTACAGATTTTAATTTGATATAAAAATATACATGATTTTGTCTACATAAATTAATAAAAAATTAACAGTAAGCAATATTTAAAAACAAATGATATTGTACCAATATATTGTGCATTTGTAATTTTATTTAATTAAGCACCCTTTCACTGTGAACACAGTATAGCTTGTTTCATGTACATTGTTGCCTAAATTTAGCTGAGCTGGAAACACTGTATTTGCCAATAAGAATTCAGGACTGGAAGTCTCCATTTTATACCAATATTTTAAGTGCGAAAGCATTCTATTTGTTAGAAGCTAGTTGTCATATTCCATTAAATCGTCAGTTCCTGCTTCAAGCTATAGGCAGTATGTTCGTCTTTAACCATGTATAGTCAGCCTACGCATGATACCATCAACACAGATAAAAGTGCATCTGCTTAACTGTGTGACGGCAGTCTGGATGGTGGAGGGTTACAGGGGGTGCTTCTTGGATTAAATACAGCTGGCGGGTGTGTTGAGCTGGAGGCGTCTCAATGGGCGGCACTATCCTGACCTCGCCCCAGCCACTCCTCTGGAACCATGCAAGGTGCCAGGGCAGATTAGTGACTCTGTGGAACTCTGACTGCCGGCTGGCACGTAAAAAGTACTTTCAGCTGGCCCCTGCTGGCTAGTGACGCCCACAGTCCTTAACTGCTTTTGACTTAAAATTATCCATCCAAGTTTATTAGAAGCCCCAGGAGCATCTGGGTCAAGACTGAGCTCACATCAACAGAAGTGGCACAGCAGGAACACATTTATGAAACTGTAGAGTGCACTGGAAACCAGACAGGACAGGCTCAACACTGCAGACTACTGCTGCTTTTGTTGTTTGCCACCCGCACATATTGATATTAACAATAGTGACTGTTTTATTTGGGGTTGTTAGTATTGCTAGTTTCTCACACTCGTGTCATTCATTTTCATTCTTTCTTATGTGGCAATATATTGATATCGAACGTAGTGATTTACTGATTTATTCTAAAATGACATATAGATTTAACATAGTTTTACTGAGAAAAATAGAGTGTAAGTAGGATTGATCTTGGTGGACTAGATCTGCTACACTGTTGCTGCAGAAGGTAATGTGAGGGAGAACCTTGGGGAGATCTAGACAGGTGGTGCTGGGGAGGTGGAGGGCTAAAAATAAACTCTTATGGCATGCAGTACTGAACTGGACCAGGTTGAGTAGTACAGATAGATAGTGGTGGAGATTGACAGGAGAGCATAAAAATAAAGAGAAAATACAATAATATCTTCCATACTATAAAAAAATTAGGTTACAGGATTCCGAACACCTAGATATAGGACAAGGAACTGTTTCATTTATACATGAAAAACGCTCTCTGTACCTCCCCCTCGCTGCTGTTATCCTCTCTGCACTTTTACCATATGTCAGGTTTTTGCTGTAGCATGATTCATAGGGTTTTTTTCCTTTTTTTTTCTCACTGAATAGCAGTACCTTTAAAAAAGAAATGAAGTGGGCAAGCAGAGTTTACCCGCAGATTCTCCTAAAGGCTACTGGGGAGAGAGAGCCATCTCTTCTGATCAATTCTCCATATTGATGGTATGGATAAGAGAGGGAGCTGTCTAGCAAGCCTACATATTTTATTACACAGATATCCCCCACTATGATGAATCTCCAGTCTTGGATAGACTGCAGCTCCTGACCTCCATTTGAGGGAGATTACGTTCTCTGATTACAGTGTCAGCTGCCGTAGACCCCTAGATAAATCATAGATGGTACCCCAAAGCAAAGCTTCGGCTATCTATTACAGTAAATAATTTATTATTAAAGACTGCTGAGTGCACATATGAAATCTGCTGGCGGACCGGAAGGAGTAGTAGAGGAAAAATTGGGTGCTGTAATGAAATTTCAAGAATTTGAAGATTTAAAAATGCATGTGTGTTGTGTTCATTAGTGTGTCTGTTTGACTGCTTGGAAAAGAAGACAAAATGCAGTGAATAACAACTGCTTCTTTGGGAGAAAAAAAACAAAACAATGCCTCAGGAAAAAAGCTGTCAGACCCAGTTCCTATGGGTTGTTATTTTAGGAAACATGTTACGAGTAAAAAGACCTCTTTTGCTATTAAACATACTTTTGAATGCCTGTTTTCCTTTATGCTTTTAAGAGTAAATCAGAAAGACACTTTAACCCTTTCTAATTGGTTAATTGGTTTGAAAGAAAAAGAATAATAAAATACGCCTGTCAATTGAATGTGTTCATTTAATGCAATTATTAAATTACAAAAAGAAAAATATTGCAAAGAAACATTTTGCCCATGCAGTGCTGTAAGCTAGCCGGCATTGAAAAACACACTTATAAAATTATTGTGGAGACGTTAATGGATGCGTTCTTGGTTTAAAAAAAAAAAAAAAAAAAAAAAAAAAAAAAAGTTATTAACATAGTCGGGAAATGCATTTATAGCATGGTATCTTAAAAGTATGTTGCTCATTATGCAATGCAGCATAGACTATTAGGTAGTAGTCTGCTTTGGAGCCAACATCAATTTGGGTGGCTTTTCTTGGCAAATATTGATATGTGATTAATTTTGATTTACTCAAATAAAAGTTTTAATTTACAGCCCCACTTCAAACTGACATCCACTTGCAGTTGCCCGTGAAGAGCTTTTATATTGCGCAGCCTCTCCAGAGAAGGCAGTGAAAGCAATCAAATCTCTCTTTGCTCTCCTCAACAGGTGTCCATGAACTGTGACTATGTGTTTGTGAATGGAAAAGAGACGCGTGGCTCCATGAACGCTCGGGTGGTTTTCAGCTATGAGCACCTGAGTGCCCCTCTCGAGCTCACAGTCTGGGTGCCCAAACTGCCCCTTAAAGTGGAGCTCTCAGACAACAGACTGAGCTTCATCAAGGGCTGGAGGGTGCCCATCTTGCCCGACCGCAGGTAAGATACGTCACTAATCTAAGCGTACAAAATACTTGCACTCTGACTGCTTTTTATGCATATTGATTTCCCTGGTAGCACTTCTAGTCCATGTTTTCTTTTATATTGTTGCTTGTTTATTTCGATCCTCCTAATACTTGTGGCTGTTATGAGGGTGATAAAACGGTGTTATAGTTTAATTAGAGGCGCTGTTAAAAGCTTTAAAGCTGGGTCACTAAGGGCTGTGTTAGTTGCAAAACGGCTATAGAGCTGATGCCGCATGAGATCCGAATGTCATTCTTCATAAAGTCCATTTACTGAGATTTTGACGAATTGAAGCAGCGGTGTTGTCACACAGCGCACGACAGAATACGAGCACAGGCATTTTTCATGAGGAACCTCTCCAGAATTAATCATGGTGGAAAATATTTTGGTAACTCACTAGTATCATTATTGCTCCCTTACAGAGGTCTTTCTTTTTTGATGTAAATCTCTAATTAAATTCATTCAAATGGGCCATTAAAATGGAAATATGATCTGATTCGGTTATGCTAATCCAATTTGGTAGCAAATCGTCAATCTACATCTAGCCTTCGTGTAGGGCTGGCGGCGTGACGCATGTACCATGCAACGGAAGAAAAAAGTCAAGCATTAGAAATTAAGCAGTAGAGATTTATCTATGACATGTTCGTTCCTAAGCAACATCGGAGCATTTAAATACATCAGAACAAATTAAAATCACTTATTGAAAAAGGTATTTATTCCCATCAACCATACAGTAAGTCAGCTGGGATGCATCCAGCTCGCTAGTTTAAGTATAGATAGTGCATGACGCTGATGTATGCAAAGCCTCTCAGTGCTGCGATATTTCTGCATTTTTCCCTGTTTTATATGGACAACACACACACACACACACACAATACAAGTATGTCGTTAAATTTGCATTTGACCTCAATCTGAGTGCCTTTGATTTAGCTTCCTCCCAGGACCCCAAGATCTCCATGGCTTTGTTCACACATACAATCTCTGTGTGATCAGATCAAAATCTGATTTGTTTTCCACTTCCAATCTTTATCCCAGTGTCTGCGCTGGCATTTTGCAAACGAAGAAATCCGATCTGGTAAATTCATCCGGTTACTGTAGTAATGACTTACTAGTCATCATGGCACCAAAAGACAAGACAATAGCCGTCGCTGTGGAAAGAAAGAGACAATAACAAAAACTGAACATTTGGTCTCTGCTCGTATTCATCCTGATATGGTGCATAAGACTTAACAGGGTACCAACTAATCCTGATTAGTCTCCTGATTTCTTTTGGTTCCTTTTTAATTAGAATAACTTGAAATAAAAAAATGTTCAGAAAACAATGTGTGTAATCTCTGGAAGCTTATACATTTGTGTGGATGACACTAATAGCAGACCTACGAAATCAATTTGTTTAGGTGAACATGAAACAGAAGTTTCACTCGTGTTGGAATACGTAGTTTATGGGAATTATCCAAACTGTAAACTGTATTTTCAGCCCAATCTCTCAGAAATTCATGCATTTTTTGAGGTGGCTAATTCGCACGACCTCGCTCGTTCAAATTCATTACTTCATAAAATACACACAGAATTTTTCTGTAGATTTTTAGACATTTTTAGGTTTTCGAAAATCTTTGCATCTTTGAATCTTTTGCAACATTATAATTATTTACCGTCACGCAATTAATTGCTGCATAAGAGTATGATTTCTCTACGACAACAAGAAAAAGAAAAAAATCTGCCTTTACACCACTTTTGAAAGGTAGCATTTATAAAATAAGCGAGGTCGGTTTTATTTCAATGCCGGCGTTATTGAGAGTTCTAAGAAATATCCAGTATATTATGAGTTAAATAAACATGTCTTGTTTGTGTGGATAATGGCCATTGAAGCCCTACTGGTGGATCTGTGGGAAAAGGAGAAAAGAAGAAAACTGCGTGAGGCAACACGAGCATCAAAGCTATTCCTGTACTATTTACACATTTATGCATATTCTGTGTATAAAACCACTCATTTGTTCACTTATTCATAGTGAATTTTGCATGTAAGCGGAAAGGAACAAATTCAGACACAGCGGTTCGGCTCTGTTCTGTGTGTTGACATTCCATCCCAAATGACTTTTTTTATTTTTACTAATATTATTAAAAAAATCCGATTTAACTATTCGCGCTGAAATGTATTTTCATGCATCAGATTATGATCAAACGAGCAACCAAATATAAATACACCACAGGACCCGCTGCCTGTTTTAACAGTCCGTTATTGTTATTTCTCTTTCCTCTGCTCTGTCCATTTCGTTCCGCTACATTGCCCAATGTTGAGACGTGTCAGTGAGCAGGTTTCTTGCATTGGCCTTCTACGCAGATTGATCGATATAGCTCACTAAACTGGTGAAACAATGATGTGTCCGCAAAACTGGACACTGATTTTTATTGGATGAGCGGGTTTCCGTGCATGAAATCTCCAGTCCTCCCGACATCCTAATGAGTTCAAGCAAAGCTCCGCATCTGAGGTGTGTTCCTCCGCTCTGAAACTCGTATTAACCTGCATGAGGAGACAGGAGAGTGCAACTGTCCTCAAGAGCACAGAGTGCTTCTATCTGCCAGGTTTAGCCCTCTTCAAGAGCCTCTTGTTTTTCACCTCCATGGCAACAAGAGCTGGTGTTTAACTCAGAAGAGAGCAAAGCGCTGATCAACAATTGCTTTCTACTTTCATGCGCTTCTCCTTCTGCATTTGTGTGCCTGTCAATCTTTCGTCGTGGCTGAGAAGTAGAGTCTCCTTACACGATAACGCAATGCTTTACATTCAGCTCAATTTAGGCTAATCGATGGGCCGGACATGCTTTGTCAGTCAGAGGCAGACAGCTGTCTCTACAACTCCAGTTATCTGATTAATTAGTTGTGTGTGTAGAATGGGAGAAGTGGCGTTCAGCTTTGAAGATCCACCCAGCCCTCGCCCTGCTTCCTCTCACTTACTTCACATGGTGTCATGCTGCTGAGGGAGCAGATGAGATAGATTGAATGTGATGGTATGTGTGAGGCATGCAGGAGTCACTGATGCAAAAACTCCTTGAAACGGGTCTCCAGATGATGCACTTTCCGATGCTGGAATTTCCAAGAAACTTCGTGGGGGGGGGGATTCACTAAAAATGGAATGTTGTTTTGAAGCCATTGTCTATTATTTTAAGACGTTGTGAACTTATGAAATGCTAATTGATTAGAAAATGAGACAAACATGCCACGAAATCTGTGTTAAACACATTTTCAGTCTTTGATGCTTGTTCTTATCTTGTCTTGTGCATAATTTGGAGACCACTGGATAAGTAACTCACTATAAATCTATAGAAAATGTGCAACACTTTTAAAAAAATTAAAACCAATAACAACAAAAAAAAGCCATAATAGAAACTTAAATAGTTTTTTTGTGTGCTTTGTATTTTGTTGTTTTTCTTTGCTTTGTGCATTGTGCCGTGTGCTTTGATTTTGATTTGAATTTGTGTTTTGTTTTGTTTTTGCTTTATGACATGATATTACATGCTCATCAGTCATGGTTTTCTTATTCCACTGAAAAAATATTTTTCCTGGCATCATCAAACTTTCATTAAAATTTTATAACTTGCTCCACCTCTGTAAACAACTTTTCTTTTCAGCAATCTAATTATTTACAAAAAAATTTTGAAGTTTTTGTTTGTTTGTTTGTTTACAAATGTGCAAGTCACCTTCTAAATTTAATATTGATTTCTCTATTATACAAAAACAGTGGTTTCGCATAGAAATATTTCTGTGCTTTTCCAAAAAGGCAAATGTTCGTATCATTTACATCAAGTTTCCAATTAAAATTGAATGCAAAAAAACTTAATAAACAGTAAAATACTAAATTATTAGCACATGCTGTGTCTGTTTTTCCACAACATCGTTCTTATGAATGGAAGTTAATTGAACATAAACTCTAGACTGAATCTATAGTAATTCATAATAACCTTATTCTTATTCATTTCCTCAGAACTGCCAGAGACAGCGATGATGATGATGAAGATGACCGTAAAGTGAGCAGAGGATGTACACTGCAGTACCAGAGAGCCCAGGTTAAGGTTCTAACCCAGTTCCACACAACCTCTAGTGAAGGCACAAACCAGATGATCACTATGCTGGGTCCTGACTGGCAAGTGGACGTGACTGAACTGGTCCAAGATTCTCTGAAGGTGGTGGATGCCAGGGTGGCTGAGCTGATGGACAGGACGGTGCTCGTGGCCAACGAGCTAGGATCATCCACGCTAAAGGTAGAATACAAATAAAAAACAGATCATATAAATAAAAGACGTGTGGATTAATGGGTGGACAGGCGTATGGATGAATGATGTGTTTTGGTGAACTTTTAATGCCATATAAAAATAAAACTAACTAACCTACAATTAAGTTATATTATATAAGCTATATTACATTCTCTTCATCCAATATTACTGGACACTGGTGCCTACTCATGCTTCTATACCTGTCAAAACATAATACAAAGTGTTTTAGGGATAATTATTCACTTTCTTTTACTGTCTCATATAGTCAAGTATAAACTTTACTTTCAATGACTTCTCCGGTGTTATACTTTGGTGAGAGCAGGGGGACTTGTTCTGATTTATTTTTTGCTTTTTTTTTTACTTTATTTTGTTTGTTTATTTCTTTTTATTATTTCTTTTTGCTTTATTTCATTTTTTCTTTTTGTTTTGTTTTCTTTTGTTTTTAAACTTTCTTTTGTTTTTAAACCACTTTTTTTGCTCTCTTTTTGGTCATTCTCTGATCTCCAAGTCTCACGATAGCACTTTTAGCATAGCTTAGCATAGATCATTGAAGCTAGACCAGTAGCATCGCGTACAAAAATGACAAAAGAGTTTCAATATTTTTCCTATTTAAATCGTGGCTCTTCTGTAGTTGTACTTTTCATTTTCTGCTGTGGTCTTTGCTAAGCTAGGCCAGACCCAGATATCAGAGAATAAGCCAATTTCCAAAAAAAGTGGGGAGTTCCTTTAAACAGACAGATTCCTAATAATATAAATTTAGTTTATGGATAAAATCAAAATTCGTGTCTATTTCAAACTCTTACAGTGGATTAATGAAGTTAGCTCTGCTGCCTGTGTTTATCTTTTAATGCCTCTTTAGAAAGCTATTCATATGCATATTTAGTCCCAGTAGGCTGTTCAGAAACTGGGATGTTTAGAAACAGAATTATCTGTGTGGTAAAAAACTTCAGTGGTGTTAAATTGGGAGAATCGTTCTTGAAAGTTTTCTCTCCTTTGAATCAGCACACAATCAATTCATTGTGTCCAAACTGAGGGAGTTTTGATTGTTCGTGACAGCTTGATCACACCTCTCTAATAGCGTTTTCTGTTGTTTGCCTTCAGAAAGTGTCTGTTTTTCTCCATAAACAAATTTGAGCATAAAAGAAAAAGTTTGGTAATTAAACTTGGGGAAACTGCAAAGGCCATTAATAATTAATGGCCAATGTAGAATTGGAATGTTTTCACTGAATGTGAGCTGAAAATAAACGGAACTGAGCACAGAGAAAAAGCAAAGGCAGAAAGAAAGGTATGAATAATGTTGTTTATAACTCACACCAGGGCTTTTTTAGCTTATTTGGTGGGTCTTTGATCTTCATCTGCCACAGTGTTCATCCTCCACCCGTCACTTTGACCTAAGCACAAAGACGCACAACCCGTAAGCTTTGAACGTCTCTCACGACACATTGGTTTTAGGATCTTATGAACAGCAGAAGGTATTCTTGACCATTCTTAGCATCAGCTAAGCTGTAATGGCCCTGTGAACCCATGTACGTATTTTCTATGACTTAATTGGCTTTCCAGGTCTACCAAGTACAGTAATTAGGTTTTGGGGGAATAGGCAGACCCTTTTTAGCCTTTGAGCACATTCTATTCAAGCATCCAAAGCTCTGGTTATAATGCAAACATCAAAAGCTGGTATATCAGCAAGTATAATAAAACTAATTGCAACCGCCTGGATACCAAACAAATGAGCCATTCTGGAAAGAATTCGTTTTTAGTTCCTCTTTTTCTATCTGTTACTCCTTTTCTCTCCTTCAAATGTGCTTTATCTTTGAAGCCTGCCTTGAACGCAGGAAATAAAAAATGCAGGAACAAAACAGTTGAGTTCAATTATACATTCATCTGGTTTTCCCCACGGTCTACATCCCCTTTCCAGCCGGAGGAAAGGAGATGGGATTGTATAGGACTGGATGGTCAATGAACTGTAACAGACTGCTCCAAAACATTCGTGCATTGGGACCCAAACAGTGTGCATCTGGGACGTATGGGTCGCAAGTCTAGGCTGGATCAGGAAAAGCCTGGGTTCAGCTCCCTGGCGCCTACCGCACACCAAGAGAGCGCCGTGTGCTTTAGTGAGAGAGAACTGTAAAATGGTTGGATGGGATTTTTATGCCAAAAGATGGCTGAGAGTGGCCACTTCACAGGCGAAGTATAATCAACAGCATGGCTAGTTCATAAACCTACATCAGCGTTGAGGGCTTTTAGCTGGAGATGGGTAATTCTGAACAGGCAAATAATAGCAGGTTGGATGAAAATGTTTGCTGCGAAGCTCGAAGTTTTTTGAACACCATTAAAAGTCATTATGGACTTTACTGGGCTAAATTATCAAGAGAAAAATTAGCCTTGGTCCCTCCTGCGTGGTTAAGTGTAATCAGCTCTGCAATCTTTTTGTTCTTTGTTTGGAATGGCTGTAATTGAAAAGAAAGATAATAAACTTTAATTTTGACATTTCCTAGTAGTGTCAAAGCAAAAATAACTTCAGTTTCTGTCAACATCTTTTAGTGTTCTTTGCTAGTCATAATTCTTAAAACTTCTGTTTGTCATGGAGAGACTGAAGAGTTGGCTACTGGCAATGGTTCAGTCTGTTTTAAAATTCATCCAAGCTCTATGTACTTCTCCCTCTGATTATGTCTTACCTTAGGCAAAAAACACTCCACGTAGGCTGACTTGTTCTTGTCTTGCAAAATGCGGGTTCAAGTTAGTCTTCCTGAATTATGAAAAGTGAAAAACCATCTCTATATTGCAGCTCGTTTTATTAAACTTAGAGCTTTGTGACTCATGGGATTGCCAGGGTCTCGTGGTTCAGAAAAGACACACAGGAAAAAAAAAAGAGAATATCTGACCCTCCTAGTCGTGCCGCCTCACTTGACTTTTCACTTGGTAAGTCCCTGGTGACCTTTAACGGTGGTGGGAGGTGAAGAAACTGTGACATAATGGGTTTGAAGTGTCAGATGGAGGATTTATGTGGAGGCCGAGTGCTGGCCGTCCCCTGGAGAAAAGGTGTATTTTCTCATGGTTCCTTTACTCAGTGTCTTGAAAATGTGGGATTATCCGCTAAATGTTTTCCTTTGTGTCTTCACTCCTCCCCATGCTTTATTCTATTTAAATTGTCTTTCTTACTGTAAAATGCGTCATGTTTTGTTGGTTTCAGGTTGAATCTCCACTGGCCGTGGAGGCGGTGCTGGGTGAAACGCAGTTCTCTGTGGTAGACGATAAAGTGTCCATAGTGGAGCTACGTGTTCATGCCATCTCGGGACTGGCACTTAATCTTCAACCAAGCCCTGGCAACAGCCATACTATGGTTGCCAAGGCAACTGGCCTGCAGACTCTCTCAGCTCTTAAGCAGGTATAGTTGATTGCTTCATTGTTTTTTTAATATCTTCTGCAATAAATGACAAGCTGTCTTGCTTTATTGATGGTATTTTGCTAAATCCCTTGGTCTTTTTTTCGATAAGAACTTTTTAATGACAGTCTTAAAGGGGTCATGATGTTGCTAAAAGAACATTAATTTGTGTAACTGATGTAATACAATTTGTTTATGTGGTTTAAGGTAAATCATTATTTTCAATATACCATACATTATAAGCCACGCCTTCCGAAACAAGTCGATTTGTACAAAGCTCATCGTTCTAAAAAAGAGAGGTGTATTCTGATTGGCCAGCTATTCAGTGCATTGACAAACAAGCATTATAGTTCACTGCTCATAACTTAGTAAGTAGCAGATTATTTTACTAAGAAAACGTAACTTACTTCAAGGTTGTTAGTCAGAAGTGCCACAGTTAGAATTTCCCCGTAGCCTTTGTGCACAGTTGGCATAGGCTGCTACCAGGTTCAGGAAATAGTCCTCTGTAAATGTGCTGAACACACTCTAATTAAGTTATAAATGAAATTTTAATACTGATTTCTAGTTGTATCCTCTTTTGGAAGCACAAAGAAAGTAGTGTAACTTTCACAACGACACACAGCACGTCCAGCAATACAGCTAGAATAATAACTTCACCTTTGTCCTTTGCATAAACATTTGGGCATTGTTATGAAAACACGCCTTCACTTTGTGATGTCACAAAGAGGGGGCGTTTAACGAGCCGTTTTAGGGGGGTGTGTATAAGTCATAACTTTTATAAAGAATATCTCTCAGACTTTAGTCTGAAAATCTTTACAGATCTGGCCTGCATTTGTAACCTGCACCTGCAGATTGTTTTGATACCGACTGGTTGTAAAATAGATTGGTCATGACAGCAACAGTTACTCACAATTACTTTGTGGGTTACACTTCATTTTATGTGTTCCATTCAATCGTCCGCAAAGCTTTTAAAGGATACTCAATCGCAGATGAGTGCAGACGAACGAGCTCGACACATGTGCAGTACCACCTACTTCACTTGCGCTGTTTCAACATGTGTGACTTTCTGTGAGCCCTCCTGATAACGAAAATAACGTGATGCGGACTACGCACAAACCTGCTGGACTTCCTCTCACAACTGAATCACAACAGGATATATACTGAACTATACGCAGCTAAGTCAAAGTTAAAAGTACAACTTTATATGCAACCACAGAGAACTGTAGACTGTATTTGCAAATGTATGTAAATGCATTTTTAGGAAATATTCGGTGTTACATATTTTTGCATATTTATGTTAAGGACAAGATGTTGCCGTTGGACCAGTGTTTGCTGAGATGTCATTAATGGGCTTATGCAAGTCCTCTTTTATTTACTTTAGTTATTTTTATCCGTTGCATCTTCCACATGTGTTTTAGCAAGGCGGCCTGTGTTGCAAGTAGGTGAATGAAGATACTTGCCAGGTTATGTGTCACTACTCGGCTTTATTCTTTTAAAACCTGGATACCACCACATAAATGTGGCTTTTTGCTGATGACTGTCCTACTACAGGATTTAAAACACAGAGTTAACAGCTCACTACCAGTTCCAAAATACACTGTAACAGTCTGCCTCAATTCCAGTTTCATTCAGTCATCAATTCATTTCTTACATTTTTTGACTATACTCTGGCCCACCATCTAGTGGCGCAAAGTTTTTTTTGGCCTGATGCCATACGTATTTGCCAACCTCTGCTCTAAAGAAAAAAGGAAAATTTGAAATCGCCATCATATAACCCCTTTAAGTTATGAACGAATGTTTAACAAGACTGAAGACTCTCCTTAAGGTTCTCAAGCAAACATAGTATAGTGGTTTGTTTCTGATGCAGGTTTATTATCAGTAACTAAAATGACGACTAAACCATTAAATACCAACAATACTTAAAAAACAAAGTAAATGACTTTTAAAAAATGTAATTTATAGTTGCCAAAATATATTATTTCTGTTCCTTTTTTATTTCAAAAAATTATAATATATCAATACTACTGATACTAACATAACACTTGTATAAAAACCTCCACCATCTAATAATCTTGACCAAGACCAGTTCACTGTGGCCCCCATTTGTGAGCAGACCAGCCAATCAACTCCAAAAAAACCCAGAAACTACCTATAAACCATATAAAACCATCTTTTTTATCATTATTATTATTTCTTTTTTGAATTAATACTATATTATCATCGGTTAAATTTATACTATATTATCCTTATGAATTAAGACCCACTGAAGATGATCGTACAAAGTTGTATATTCTAAATTGAAACCCTACAAAAATGATTCAACTTGTTTTAACTCAGGAGACACATTGAAGAAATTAATTTATAGCCTACACAACATAAAAACTTGTATCTTCTTAAGATTGCCTGAGTATGATAGCATCATTTATCATCATACCCTCTGCAGCCGAGTCCAGAGAAAAGCTCTAACCTTTGGACCCTTCCTCTAATTACGCAAGTGACATTTATGTGAAATTCCTCCTTGTTGCTTAGGTTCATTCTGCTCATGAAAAGTTAAAGTCTGCCTGAACTTAGCCTCATATTGATGATTCGAGTCTCCATGAAGGTTATACACCATCGGCAAATTAGCCTCAGTTCAGTCTTCCGGCCGGCCTTCACTGCTTTAATAAAGCCTTGTTTGGCATTCAGACATATTCAAATCTCCTTTAATATCAGCACACCAAATGAGCAGGCATCTTGCTTAATAAGAAGCCACCGCCACTTCTGTTCAGTGCCGTTCTGGAGTGTCATCAGGGGAGCTTCGTGCGGTTGCTGTATAATCTTTTCAAAGCATTAATTGGAGCACATTCGCTCGCGTTTTCCAGCGAGGACCTTGTATGCTGCCATGCTAATTTATACAATGTCTTGGGCAGGTCATGGAGCCCTGCCGCGAGAGCTTGGGGCCCTTTTTCTTGCTCTGTACTTAGCCTGTGACCAACATTCAACATCAGACGAGGGTGGCTGCTTTTAATTCATGCATTAAAATCCAGCGGTTCTCCCCCGCTCTCTGCTTCACCACCTTTGGTTTTAATTAGCGTAATGTATCAGCCTAAGTGCTTGTGGAGACTGTGCTATAAACATCACTGATGACCCTCCTCCTCCTCCTCCTCCTCCACTGCAGCCTTTCCATCATTTCAATCCTTCAGTGCACTTACCTACTTCACCTCTGCGGTCACAAAATAACCATAACTTTGTGACCATTTCTGCCCGCAGTTGCGTTAGATTTCTTGGTAACACTTTACAGTTCAGTTTGACAGCGTTTGTTAGTCGTTGTTCTAAAGCATGGACATAATGTAAAAGTTAGTTAAAGGTTTAGTAGCACTTTAGTTTAGGGACTAATTCTTAATGTTAACTAACTATTACCTACAGCTTTTGTTTAAAGAAACTCCTAGTTTGCTGCTTATTAATAGTTATTAAGGTAGTTGTTAGGTTTAGATACCGGAACAGGATTAAATATGATCACGCAGAATAGGACATTAATATGAGCTTTCTAGGTACTAATAAAAAGCCAATATGTATGCCAAAAAGCAACTAGTTATAGTTCCAAAAATTAATATTATCAATTTCAAGTTTAAGCTAAAATGAACCTAGATTTTAACAGAGTTAATTAATAATATTAGGTCCCACTTTAGCTTGAGCACCAGTTTTCACTATTAACTAACAATTAACTACAACTTTTGCCCCAGTGAACTCTTAATTACTGCTTATTAGTAGTTTCAGTAGGATTAAAATTTAAGATTAAGGGATGTTAAATACGTTTGTGCAGATTAAGACGTTAATGTGTGTTTTATAAGTACTAATAAACAGCCAGTATACTAGTAATGTGCATGCTAATAAGCAACTAGTTAATATGAGAATTGGTCCCAGATGAAAGTGTTATCCTATAATATTAGCAGTTAGTTCATGTTGATTAGCATGTTGATATTATATATTGAAATGTGTTAATGGTAACACTTTATTTTCTTATTAGTATGTACATTACTAGAATATTAGCCATGTATTAGTAATAATTAAGCATGTATTAATGCAGTATTCTATTCATAAGCAGCAAATAAAATTACATAGGGAAAAGTATTGGTAAATAGTGAATTAGTGTTCCCTATTCTAAAGGTAATTACCATGTTAATTTATACAAACTAATGTAATTTAATCAGTATCTGTAATGATGAATAGTCACCTATAGCTATTAATAAATGCTGTCAATGCTGTTCATAATTGCGTTAATCTTAACAAATTGAAATTTCTTACAAAAAGTGTTACAGATTGTCTTGTTCTTTCTTTTAGACTTTAGATGTCCCTTTTCTTTGTCTCACCGGCAGCCTTAAATAATTGATTTTGCTGTATGCTGGTGTAAGCGATTATTCTGTTTCAAAGTTCCAAGTGTCTTGGATGCTTGAACATTTCACTTCTGTAGTTTGTTACATAGAGTGAATCTGAAATTACCTTCAAGAAACATCTCACTTTTAACAGTTAGAAATTTAATGACATATCCATGTAAAAGTTACAGTGGCATCTCCCAAAGACTGAAGCGTCAAGAATCAAGGGCCATTCGTGATTGATGCCATTTTATTTAGTGGCTAGAGCGATCTCGAAAGGTCCACGAGGACAACATGTCGTCTTCAATGTATTATTCAGATCATGCATATCAAAGACTCTCTTCATCTTGACAAGCAGCGTTGACAGAGCCTGAGCCCGAATGTCAGAACAACCTTGAAGTTAGTGACGCGACAGAAGAGTTTTTTTGCAGCCTCACAACAGACCATTGCTGACTCGAGGCAGATAAATACTTCTCTTCCTGAATATAAAAGCAAAGCAACACTTCATTTCTGACTAAAAGCACTCTGGCAGAGTGGTTTCATTTTGTCTGCCTGCCAACAGGTGTACGGTGTTGTGCTGTTCCTTTAGCAGAGAGCAAAGCAGGAAGGCAACTGTCAAGCTTAGGCTTGTTATGAGGTGACAAGAACACAAGCGTCGCGCCAGTTCTATTTCCCCTCAGCCTGTGTTTCAATCGGTCAAAGCATGCAAGCCCTTCTGATGTTAGCTGCATGTTACTTGCTAAAGACAGTTGTCTTGTATAGACCAGTAAACCTTAGTATTTTGAAAGTCAGGAGACGGCAACACTCACAGTGTTGATATTCTCGCTATTGTAAAGTGAAATAAAAAAGTAATACTTTAGATTTGGGAACACAACTAAGGAAGATTTTTACCTGAACAAATTACTAGTTTGCTGCTTTTTAATAGTGAAGTAGTGGTTAAGTTTAGGTATGGAGTTCGATTAAGAGATCTAAAATATGGTCATAAAGAATACCGCACTAACAAGTGCTGTATAACTACTGATATGCTAGCAATATGCTTCTATTAAGCAACTGTGAGAATAATAGTGAGAATGGCTCCTTAAAGTCTTAACAAAAGTTGTGTAACATTTTAGCGTTTGAAACCATGTGCTATGCTAATGCTAGTTCTGATTTTACATTGAGTATCCTAATAGGGGGGGATCAAATCACATATGAATCATGGTTCACTTTTTTAGCAATTTTCATCAATTCACAAATTAAGTTTTCTAGTTAATACAATAATGCAAATAACAACATGATGTTACAACAAAACAAAAAAATTACATTACATAAAATTTAATTTATCAACAGGTTGGATATAAACAGGTTGGATAAGATGGCTGATAGGAGCATGGCAAATGATTTGCAGATCCTGAGCATCACTGACAAATTTTGAAAATGTGTACTGCCACACCATAGTATACGCAGAGTATGATTGCAAATCTCGAAAATAAAAGTTAATAAGTGTGTTTTTATTCCCTTTAGGCATTCAATATTACATGTTTTTCCATTCTGAACATGGTATTCAGATTCGGGCACATTCCAAATATTTCATATTTATTATAAAGTTAACAGTTAAAAGCATACACTGATTTCTTGAGTCGGGTTGTACCCATATAGCCTGGCGTGTTTTGTATCAGAATAATAGTGTGTTTGATGTCCAGTGTGCACAAAAAAAATGTGATCATCAAATGTGAAAATCATGAACAATTTAAAAAAAAAATCATGACCCCAAGAATCAATATGAAATGAACCACGACGTCCCAAAAGATTCCAACCCCTAGTGGCTACACATTTTTGAGGATAAGCACATCAAAGAACACAAAATTATTACCCCTAGCTCTTGATAATATGGTAAGATCTTATGAAGTGAAACGATAAGTCAACATTATTAACAACCTGTAATTTATAGCCTCAGGCAAACGGTCTGGAGTGATATGTGGTTTGCGAGCTATATCCTTTATAGTTAACTGAATGAAATGGTTCACCAAAGCATTTTAGGTCAACACAACACAAGTGTGTTAACTAAATGTATTTTTGTTCTTTGCGCAACCCCCTTTAGAGTGCATCACAGGCACCAATAATGAACTGTTACAGGGTGTGTAAGGGTTGAATTCATGCTCACAATTTCTTTTGTTTTGTGTTTGTAGGAGGCCAGTCTGTCCATCTGGGTTTACTACAGCGACAATACCGCCGCCCCCCTGAGTATGTATGACCCAAAAGACTACAACCTCAATGCCACTACAGCAGATGATAAGGTGGTTACGGTGGCTCAGCAACCTCAACAGCGGTGGCCAGTCATCGTGGCCGAAGGCGAGGGCACAGGAGAGGTAGTACACGTGGAGATGACCATCAGCGAAACCTGCCAGAAGACTAAACGCAAGAGTGTTATTGCTTCTTCTCCTGTGTTCGTCAAGGTCCGCTTTGGACCAGATGAAGACTCTGAGGAGGAAGTGGATTTAGAGACTGAAATAGACACTAGAATGGCCCCAAACACGAGAAGGCCTGCTATCGATTCCAACGCAGGTGGTGGAGGGTATGAGCCATCGAATGAGCAGCCCGCAAGTGTGCCCATCGATTACACCAACTTTCCCACAATAAGCAATCCGGAGGAACCAACTGAAGAAGACGAGGAGGACGATGAGTTTGTGCACAGTCACCGTAGCATGACCGACCTGGAGATTGGCATGTATGCTCTCCTCGGAGTGTTTTGCCTCGCCATACTGGTCTTTCTTATAAACTGTATTGTGTTTGTGTTGAAGTATCGTCATAAGCGGATCCCTCCTGAAGGTCAAGCCAACATGGACCATTCCCACCACTGGGTGTTCTTGGGTAACGGGGAACCCCTGCGCACCCAGAGTGATCTTTCGCCTCAGACGGTGGAGAGCCCTAGCAACACCTTGGAGGGGGTACAGACTTGTTGTCACGGGGACCACCACAGCAGCGGCAGCTCCCAGACTAGCGTACAAAGCCAAGTCCACGGCCGAGGAGACGGCAGCTCCGGAGGTTCCACCAAAGACCACGGAGAGGAAGCCAGCTCACCGACCTCCAAACGCAAGCGTGTCAAGTTTACCACCTTCACCCTTCCTACAGAGGATTTACCCTACAACTCCATTCCCATTGCCAACGAAGAGGACATTCAGTGGGTATGCCAAGACATGGGCTTTCAGGACCCAGAGGAACTGCACGACTACATGCGCAGGATAAAGGAAATAGCCTGATCGGGCTATGTGCTTTCTAAAGACGTTCCTTTCTATTTTTCTCTCTTAATTTTCACTCTAGAGGAGGTACCTTTCACAAGAAAAACAACCAAGGCCTAGTGTCCAGTTTTGTTGGGGTTTTCTGCACAGTGCTGTTTCCCTTACACATTGACACTTGTACGAACTAAACAATATTCATGACGCTGCCAGGGAAGCCAAAGACGAGTCTAAGGGATTCTAGCAAAAATGGCTTTAGCGGTGTGTTTGATTGCTGCTCAGAAGAAGGGTGATTGTACAATCTTTAAGGGAAACGTAGAATTTCAGTTGTGAACACTGATATCAAAATGGATTCTTGAAGTACTCAATCATGCTTGGGTCACCCTACTGTGGATAGAATCTTTCTCAGAGGAATGCCTGGAGTCTTGGCACTGTGTCCATTCTTCTTCTTCTTCTCTTTTTTTAATTCAACAGATTCTTCTCCAACAAAGAGGCCTTTGAAGTGCAGATTCTACTTTTGTCCCAGATTAGTGTTTGAGATGGATCATTTTCATGCCACTGTTGATAAACCTGACACAGACACTGTCAGGGACGTTCGTGAGAATGTGCCATGGATTCTTTCTGTCAGTGTTGGAAATGTTGAATGGTTTTATCCCCCTGCCCCTCTTTTCAGCGTTATCTTGGTTCAACACATGCCTTGGTTGCTGAATTAGCTCTTCGTCTGTCTTTGGTATTTCATACTCATTCTCAATCTGGATGCCACCTCTGCTTCTCTCACTGTCTTGGTTAAGTCTAATGCCTTATTAAATGGATCTCAATCGTCACAACCTCGTTCTGTGCTGACACCACATTTGTTCACATTGGTAAGGGCCAAAGCAGGGGCAACTCTACCGGAGTCTGTATCTCAAATAAACGCGTGTCGGCATGGGAAAAGGCAGAAGCTTGTACATTGTGGAGTTAGATATCTTCTCCAACATTCCTCTGCATGAATGGAGACTTGGAGGCACAATTAGCGCTATTTTGTTTCTTTTTTACTTTGTATATGTTTGTATTGTGAGAATTATCTAATCATACATAAATGATAATAGAGGACATATCATGTTACCATGCATTACATGCATGTGCCAGACCCTCCCTCCTGTGTACATACCATGTTCAGTACATAACGACCGCTGAAGCTTAACTCTTGATTACTCAGTTAGCCTGAGGAATAGGGGAGGCAGATGCCATATAGGGACTCGGCAGCCAGATACTTGAATTTCAGTGAGGCTCTCTTTTCTCTTTTTCTTCTTCTGTCTCTTTACTGACCCATGAATTCCCATCCAGGCGGTAATAGATTTAAGATCTCTGGTAAGGACGAAATGCTATGCAAACACACTGGAGGGGTTGATTATTGTGTTGAAGTAGATCCGCCCCAGATATCGATATAGCACCACTGTTACTTTCATTAATATACCAAGAAATATCTGTAACATCTGCCACAATGTAAATTGCAGGTTTTGGGATTTGTTTATTTCTTTTTAACTTTGAAGCTCGCTAGAGCTTTGTCAAAAAGTAAATGCGGTAGCACAGTAGATCAAGCCCGAAACGTTAAACATTTACTAGTTTAGAAAGGGGTAATCTGGTAACGGGTCTGGAAGTTTTGTTGGGTTTTTTTTTTGTGGTGAGGCACAAAAAAAAAAATCTGTATTGCTGCTGACCTATCAAAGGTTAGTTTCAGGGTTACAGTCTGCCCCCTTCCCCCCAGTTTCTTCAGGACGTCTAAATTCACGCACTGTATTAAATGTTTATTTTTCCACCGTGCTGTATTTAAAACATGCAGGATTTACCCATGACTTTGTTTTAATAGTCTTATTAGTAATTTTCCTGTAACCGGGAAGAAACACCTATATTTTGTTTCTTTGTTTTATAGATTTTATTATAACATTATTTAAAAAAAAAAAAACTCACCCCTAGTTTAATCAGGGGTCCTTTGCACTCCAGATAAAAATCACAGAGAACTTATTACTGACACCTCTCCACCTTTGTCCTCTGATTTGTAACCCCCTTCACCTTCTTCTCAAAAAGTAAACCCTCAGTCATGATGTGTGATGAAATGATGTAACATGTCGAGGTATTAGGTTTTGATAGACAGTTGGAGTGTTGGTCAGTGGTTTAGTCCGACCCACACTTGACCTTTACGGAGGCTCTGAACTGAATGTAAACTTTTCAACTGTACCTTGACGATCAAATGAACATAATTTCCACTGTATTATTAAAGTCTTCTAATGAGGTACGTAAGACTCGATATGACTACTAGCAAGTTTCTGGTAGCAGCTCATGCGTTTTTTCTGTTTCTTAAAGTTATTTTCCTTAGTGTGACGTCACTGTCAGGACATTTTTGATTTCATATTGTTTTCTACTTTAAACTGATGTATGTACGTATATAAAACAGCAGTTGCAATCTCTGCGCTTTCATTTTTCTTTCTCAAGAGGAGCTGCTACTAGGCCTTTGCCTCGACCACATGCTGTGTTGTGGTGTAGATTTGAGCTGTACTTTCTGACCTGCTGAAGCACGGTACTGTCAGCCTTGTGCTGCCACACCCTTAATGTACAGAGCACTGTTACAACATCCTGTATCCTCCTTAAAAAAACAACTGTTGTATTTCCCTCCTTATATGTAAGTACTAAAGAAAATACAATGCATAAACATGGTCTTGTGTTTCTTTTTTTATTATTATTATTTGACAGTGTACCTTTCGGAATGCTGTGTCCAAACAATAGTTGTCTAATGAGCTTACTGAGCCGTCTAGACAGCTGCTAATTTATTTATAAAGACCACTGCTGTTTGTTAACAGTAATCAAAAGACAAAAAAAAGGAAACTTTCCTATCAAAACTGCTGTTATTTTATAATCTGTAAAATTAGCACACAAGACACACTCTTTTTAGGTGAAAAATTGAAAAGACAAACATTTTATTTAATTTTTTTGTCATTTATTCATCATCTATAAGACATCTATTTATAGGGTATAATACATTTTTCAGTAAAACAACAGTATCTCATAGCAACATGTACATCACATTCTTATACAATTGCTTAAAGCAAAGACAGAAATAAAAGAGGATTTTTTTTTTAAATACCTTACTTTCAGATAATATAATATCAATAAAATATTAGTCCAGTTAGGGAGAGTATACTATCATGACCATGAGCACTTTAGTAATAATTTCAAATTAAATTTTATTTTTTTATTTTTATTTTAAAGTATATTTTAAATCATTATGCATTAAAAAATGTTATTAATGTGGACTAACATACTAAACCATGTGTAAAGTAATTGCTATCATTTTAATTGCAGTGTGTTATTGGAAATTGTAAAGCTAAGTTATGGTAACATATTTTAAGCATTTTAACGCTTTATTTTAGAGTCCGTGTTACGCTTGTTTCATTTACTTTATAATAACGATACATTATGCATAATTGCATGCAAACAAAATATATGAGCAAATACATAGTATGCAATTTAACAAGGACACCCTAAAATAGCAACTTTATCATAAACTGGTCAAATTACAAATATGTTTAACATACAGGTGCCAATTGATATGTATTAAATGTTGTGTAGAAATTAAACATAAATGCCTTTCAGTACTAACCATAATTAAAGATCACTAAGTGGTCTTTTATTTCAGTAATATCATATTATTATTTCAATCTGCACGAAGAGTACATGAAACATTAAAAAAAGATCATAATCATAAAAAAAATTGAAGTACTCTACAAGTGCACGTTTAATACAATTAAACACACGTCCTTTAAATTAAAGGATTCAGTTTAACTCCTGAAAGGAAAACTTCACAAAGCTTTTTAATCAGCATGCTTTTCTAACAGGAATTCAACAATTGCGTTATTTGTACTGCATTTTCGGGGTGCTTCAGAATGGCTTGTGCTTCAGATCATAGCTTTTATTTCCACCATTGCTTTTGCAATACCAGCCTCACACATAACCACTCTAGAGGTTAGTAGTAGGTAAAATGAGAATAACAACCGCCTTCATGGCATCTGCGACTGCCTTAGAGGATGTACAGTCTGTGCTTAGACCTCCCATGGGAAATAATGTGGGTTTTGAACTGATGCAAAGACTTCCTCACTTACAGGTCTGTTATATTGGACCGAAATGCGAGAAAAGAAAAGTGCTTCTGTTGCCTTACATAAAGCAACATCTTTTGCACCTTCACTTCTCGTGCTCGTCCTATATGAGGCCTGTGTCAACACATTGCTAAAAAACAGATATTGAACTCTGTGTGTGTGTCTCTTAAATAAAATCACACCGGTCAATTCTCTGGGAGGTATATAACCGTCTGTCATCAGAGAGAAAACCTCTAAATCACAGTGCAGATCTATTGTCCTACGGGGGGAAATCGTTAAAAAAAACTGTCTTCGGCACACTGGTCTAATTGGTACCAACAGTAAAGTGGCAAAGAACAAAGCCATGGTCTTCATTTAGAGACCAGTGGCACAAAGGTGACTGTAACTGAAGATTGATATTATTAAGCCGGAAAAGAGAAGTGTAATATCACTCCCCAGGTGTGTGTACTGTGGAAACACACATCAGCTGGCGGAGTAGCCTGTAATATAACCATGCAATGTTTCCAGACATTTCATCAGCTGGGAGTTGTCAGGAATGTCACCGCTTGAAGCCACTCATAATTAAAAGGTTGGGAGTTATCGCACATCACAGAGTTGCCAGCATTTGATGGAGTGCAGAGAGACGTTCATTTGGAATGCATCCTAATTGAAAGCTTTTATTGAAGAGATGAATTAAAATGAAAAATTAAAAGGAAACAAGTAAATACTGGAGAGTAATAGTCTTGTTTTATTTCAGGGTGTCTGTGTGTAAATCATTATGATTTTGGGCCTGCGAATAATGATTCATCCGGTCTGTGTAAAGTTTGGTTAATTATGATAGCAAGTCTAAGTAGTACTCGTTAGCATCAATGCAATTGTTCAATCAGAGCTTTGGAGCAGTTCCTTGCTACAGATTCACTTCAGAGGTTCTTTCGGCTTTTATTACATTTTTACAGCGTTATGTAAAATTTCAACATACATGTACAGCCTCTGAATTCATACAAATCCATGCCTCCTTACATTATTGTTTTGCAAACGACAAAGTATATCTTGCACCTTCCAATGAATCACCAATCAGAATGCAATTACTAAAAAGTGATCATTCGTAATAATAACAACAGCAACAACCAGTTATTAGCTTTACCATTTACAATTTGTAATGTCCTAGGCCCGGTTTCATATACAGGGCCTAGCCTATATCAAGATTAGGCCATAGTTCAGTTAGGACAGTTAAGTCATTTTTGCCTTAAACCAGTGAAGCTTTCAAAAAAAGCTTCACTGGTTTGCAACTTTAAGATGCAATGACATGTTTTATGATCAGTCAGTTCCTTTCATTTGAAACTGCTCAGATTTACATTTTAGTCCAGGGTGTTCAAGTTATAGCTTAAAGTAGGGTTTCCAAAATAGTGCTTGGCAAACCCATAAAGGATTGTGAGGGAATTGTGAGGTTTGTAAGTTAATGAAAAGCTGAATTAATTCACATTTTATCAGTTAACAATAATTAGTTTCATAGGCTCATTTTACAGTAAATGCTGTTTATCGTTAATAGATCTCTACGATCACAGAGTTTTCCTTCGATCCCAGCTTTTAGTCCTTGTTGGCTCTTGTAGAATGTTTTGTCTGGATGTCTACAAGTGCACTGAAAAAATGACAAATTGAATTTACTACATATACTACAGTAAGTGGCTCCAATTAATTTATTTTAGCTACATTTAAATTCATTTAACTGACAACTTTCAACTATATTTATTTAAATTTAGCTAATATGAATAGTTTGCAACCACTCACTTTAAAAAAAAATCAGTATAGCAGTATAAGACATTTTCATGCTAAATTAAAACATTATTTTTTGTCAGGTTGTGCACTGTGTTCGTAAGTTTTAAATAAAATCAATCAAGATAAAGCCCTTTTAACCAATTTCAGAACATGAAGAATGTGTTTTTTCGATATCAACTTTCAAGGCGTATTTGCATAATGTATTGGCTTTCAGTGTTTTATACTGCATTTAAATATATAAATGAGAAGATATTCTGAGAAACGTCCTTTTTTCTTCCATACAGTGGAATTCGTTGGTAACCAAAACATTTTCTTCTGTGATCCACAGACTAAAATGTGTCGTACATGTCTGACACGACATGATGACAGAATTTTCGGTTGGTGTGAATAATACATTTAATGATTGGTTGATGCCGTACATAAAAGGCTTGCAGATACATGAAGGAATATCCAGGGTCGATTTCAATTTAATGAACATGGACAGCTTCCAAGCGTATACTGCTGATTTCCGGAGAAAAAATGTATACTTGTCCCTAAGCTTATAAAAAGAGAACAGAACAGACCAGTATTCGTTTACAATGTAGGCATAGCAACTGAGCAGCAACACCTCTGCATCACACTGGTCTCATGATATTCGAAAGGCAATTCAAAAACTACTGCACAGACATTAAATAGTAAACAACCTGGAATATTTCCTTTAAAAAGTCCCATTTCTCTAGTCCACAGCTCAGAGCTATAGCTGTAATTATAGGTACTGGGGCCCTGCAGTCGGTAATATTGACTGGAGTTGAAGCTGTGCATGGCTTTGTTGCACATAAATCCGAATAGGTTATCAAATTCAGTCCTGACTGCACTGTCTTTCTGCAAATTATGAAATCGGGACCATTTGTATTTGGATAGTCGATATCTGCTGCACATTGATTGATTAAGCATACGATGCCAAAAGACTTTATATCATACAGAAAGTATTAATTGGACACTTTTCATTCTGTCACAAACCAAATGATCCTCCCAAAAACTGGGGTTTTATGAACGCTGAATTCTCCTAAGACTACAAAACCCAGACAGATGAGTCTACTTTGTCCAGAAGTGTATTTCAGCTGCACAACGCCATTGTGATGATAAGAGAGAACACAATTACTAATACAAAAGGTAAGAACTTAACCTAATAACACTATTTTTTTCAAATTTTGCACCTGACTCTCCTTGGGTGTGTTTTCAAAGATATAAAAGCGTTGAAGAGCCTATGATGTGATTTTCATTAGAAGTGTAAGGAGGCCACAGAAAGCTTGTTTTCCACAAAATATACCAGACGTAATAGCCCTAATTTCTGATCACAGAGTAAGATCTGAAGACATGACTGATAGCTTAGATACATTACAACCTCAAAGAAAGTGTGATTTGAAGAAAAAAGCTGTTTTCTTTACCTTCATTTATTTGCTATTTATTTCTTTAGAAGTTCTCTTCTGAATCCCGAAACGGTTACTTTGGAAACAAGCTAAACAAGACAACAGAATCTTTAGTTCAGGAAATGCTGTTATTAGCATGCGTGAGCATTAAAACGAAACTACTGGTGAAATAATGAATGACTGAGAAGCGTCGTCATATGTAATTGAGGAATATTTGAAGCCTGTGGCTATTGCTGACAAATCGTAAGTCGACATTTGAGCTGGTGGGGTAGTCAGTCGCCGTGTTAATTGCATCCTTCATTTTCACACTCATATAGTCTCTTATTTAATATTATCTTCTAAAAAAAATATATATATATATTTATCTCCATGAATGCAGCTACATACGTAATATACAAGTGCTTTTACTGCGATGAAAGAGAAGTTGTCACGGCAACCAGAAACAATGCATGCGAATATATCTATCAAAACCCTGAGGGAGGCAAGCCACTGGATTAAGGCCAAATTTGAACATCTTATGGAAATTAGTACATTTTGCTGTTATTTATAAGTGTAATTTGTGTATTTTGCACTAGGCCCCGCCCAGTGACATTCAGTTATTTGACAGTTATTTGACACCAGATGCTCGGACAGCATGGCTTTGCGTAAAACGCTGTCTATATTAAATACAGTATACAGATGATAGTTCAGCTTCTGACGTTCTCAACGAGTTTTAGTCTGTAGACAAAAGGACAAACGGAAGTGTAAAGAACATTTGTTTTGATATGTCAGTTTAAACAGCATGCTTGAAAGGTTCCCAACGTCGAGTGGGTGGATTATTTTTGATGTCATTCCGGATCATGTCAGAGGTTTATATGTTTGTACGGAGCAGTTGACTGCAAATTGTTTCGAATGTGAGGACCTGTGTGATAGAGAGCTCTCAGAGAAACTTTTGTTTGAAGATGAAGCACTGTATTAGATCTGACCGCAATTGTTTTGTAAACCATAAGTCTTTCAGTGATTTCTCTGAAAATGACCATTTGTTATCCATAAAAAGGATAATGCTTTCAGGATTTTCATTTTTGATTAAAATTTTGAGGACAAACCCATTAAATATATATCAATATACAGTGGTTGAATTAAGAAAGCTTTGTGTTTTTACCATGTTCTTGTTAAAGTCAGTGGGTGATTCTATCTCTGTGAGTTTTAAACGTCATTTTCTAAAACAGGTGAACTGTTCTATAAGACTGCCAGGTAACCAAGTTCATTGAAATTTTTCACAAATGCTCTCACCCTGCGGCCCCTCCACAAGCTCTATCTATGATAGAGAGTCATTTATTAAACCTTCCCAGGCCATTCTACTGCAGCAATAGCGCGTGGACGACCTTTCTCTGTGGGTCAATATTTCGAGCATAACAAGGGTGTATATGAAGAAATGTGACAATGAGTATTGTTTCAACTGAGCACACAGCATATGGGCTATGAAGGCTGATGCTTTATCTTCATTCAGAGCTAACCACAGCGTTTCCGTCATTGCATTAAGAGGACTCGAGTCTTGGACATTAGAGGCAAAGATGGATTAATGCACAGGCCTACTAAGCATCTGCCCAAGGCTCCAGACCAGCAGGAGGCCCCGATGAGCTTCTAAAATGGTTTATATTTTTAGTTTCTGAAATAATTATTGTTTATTTCATATATAAGAGCAATCTTGAAAAATGGCCATTGAGTACTAATATTCTTTTTTTTTCCTTTGTGTTCATCTAGATGTTTTTAACAAAAATGTGTCCACTGTGAAAGGTCCTGATGTGCCAAGAGCACTCCAGCATTATAATTTATACCTTACTACAGAGTAGAAAAAAATAAGCAGAGTTTGCAAATCATTGCACTCTTTTTTGTGGCTTTATCTGACAGTGACAGTGGGTTCTGTGGTTTAGCACTGTCCACAATTGATTAATGCCATCTGATTGACTTCAAAGAGAGGCCTGCTAATAAACATTTGTTTAGAAGATCACTGTCACGCACCTGGACTGTTCTGTTTATTTTTTGTGCTCTGTATGACCTGGTTTCTGCCTCATGTTAATTGTCATGTTCAGGTGTGTGCTATTAATTACGTTGTTGCCTTTCCCCTTTATAAGTTGATGTTTGTTCAGCGTTGAATCCCAGTGTAAAAGTCCTGTCTCGTCGATGTATACATGTGGTTCCTGCCTGCATTCTTTACTCTTTTGTGGATTATTAAAGTCTATCAATTGTCATACAAGATAAGGAAATAGATCTAATTGACTGGGAAACTGAACTGGAGTTCAATACTGCCCCTTTCCTCGCTTCTCCATCTCCTCTGGTTCCGTTAAGTGGCACCCTCCAGTGCCCACTCCTAACGAGCAGCCTCAAGTGGTAAGCCCAAAGGAGATTCAGAAATTCCTGCCCTTCCACCCGTTCCTGTCTCCTCTTCCTCCACTCCACTTCGGCTCTTTGACCTGTTGTACTCTACTCCTCTGGCCATGCCTTGTACCTCCATCCCTCTGGCCCTATAAGGCTTCTCCATCCCTCCGGCTCCACCGTAGCCTCACGGATCTCTGTCTCCGCATCGGTCTCCAGCACCATCTGCTCCGCATTGGCCCTCCTGGATCTCCCTGTCAAACTGGCCCATCGGCTCTGTTTCCACCGCGTACTCTGCCGCTGTCGGTCATCCCCCTGGAGTCTGCAGCCGTTCCTCCACCTTGGCTCCTCCCTCTGTCGACTCTGCTGTGGGCCGTCATCATGGCTGTGGCCTGGATCCTCACTGGCTCCTCCTCCTCCAAGTCCCTCCTGTCTCTTCCCTGGCTCCTCTCTCTCTCTCTGTTTCACCCTGGACTCTGTTAGTCATCCTCTCTTTGTCCTCTTCTGTCCTGCTCTTCTGGGAGGGGGAAGTAATGTTTTGTTTTCATTATCCATGTGCTCTGTATGACCTATGGTCTCATGGTAATCAACATTATGTTCAGGTGTGTGCTGTTAATTGTGTCGTTTAATTTTTATATATATATTTTTTAACAATTGTTTTTTTTTTTTTTCAGTTTTAATTCATTTAAAAATGATTGGAATAAAACCTACTCAGTTTTGTTGTTTAGGATGTAGTTATTTTTAATAGGTCTTACTCTAAATAGAGTAATAAATTAATAAAACATGATGGAAATGAGTCGTTTTCAATTTACAAGCATTTCCTGTTTCCTCGTGAGGGCGAGGCACGCATGCGCTGGAGTTTCCCGCTGACAACCTGGAGGCAAAGCTATTTAAAAATTGGTGGTGGTGCAAGTTAATAGTGCTCTTGAAAAATAAAGATGCTTACGTTAATTAGTTCATGTAACTGTTAGACAATATTTAGTAGATTTACTATCTTAACTAATGCGGAACGAGCAACATTGTTTCCCAACGTTTGTGAGAGTAATTGAAATTAAATTTTAGGGTGAAATATCCCTTACTGACGGTAGACAACACATACAGTACTGTCACTTCAGAACGCATTTAAAGCTGCCTACATTATCCGTCTAAAATGTGTTTCTATGGCAACACTATCAACGCCAAAGAACGTTGAACGCTGGATTCCGGATTTCGTTTTTTTAAATTTGAACTGGAAAATAAGTTGGCCGCCAAGTGCACGGACCAAAACCCTCACGTGCTCCTGAACTTGTAATTACAACTTGTAAACTCGGAACGTTTTGAGATTTTGAATTTGGACAGGTGTACCACATGACCGCTCCCACGTGCCACCTTTGAGCCCGACGACATGGAAGTGAGTAAAATGTCACGTGTTGTCATCTCGGAAATACGGCAGTTACGACATGGCCTCAACGCAGCGTATAGGTGCTCATCTGTTTTTTTTTTTTTTTTACTTTCATTCTAGGCCTAATCAGCCAAACATGTATAAACCTTGTGTTTTGACAGCGCAAAAGATAACGTAATCAACCGCTGTTTGCAAAAATCGTCATGCCACACACTCCTAGCCTGATGGGTGAGTAACGTTTCAGCAAATTTTTAATTTGGGGTGAACTATTCCAGTATTCTTCTGTTAAAACATCCGAATTAGCTTGACAACATACTGCAGGAACGTGCACGAATGTGAGATCTTCTGAAATTCTCCACGCTTTAGGGAGACTTAATTGATAACATCGACAGTGGTCATTAATAAGGTTGGTTATCTGTAATGTAGACATAAGTGGCTTGGATGAGAACTTGCAGGTCTAATTAAACTTGTATTTGTTAATTATTTTAATAAACGGTGGGCTTTTAAATAATAGCAGAAGAGCTGTGGTCATTTGTCAAAATCTGATTAATAGCTGGCTCTGGATGGTGAGAGATGAGTAGACGCTTTTTAATTTATTGGCTAAACATGCTTGGCACCGTCTCCACTCAGTTCACATTTATACAGACTGATGCTGACTGAAATGGATGCGCCCCGTTTCTGATGTATTGCTGAGCCAGCTGTATTATTCCACCAATTAGAGATGACTCATCTGTGCCTACGAGATAGAAAATCTCCAGAAACTGGAACAATAATGACACGAGGTACGTCACGTGCAAATGATAGCCAGGGCTGAAAGCAAACAGGGATCAAATTTGAAATTAAAGTCAAGTGCATGGGCACAACTCTATTTTCGTTGTATCACATTGATACGTAGATTGATAGATTAGCATTTTAATGTAATGTACACACAATTGCAGTATATCTCAGAATATGAAAGTCTTTTTTTGTCGTCAGCTGCTTTCTTCACGAGCCATAAAAAACAAACAAGAAAACATGGTGAAGTGCCAGAAACGTATAAACTTGCCAAGAAAAATGAAAAGGGGATCAGGGGTTGGATTGATTAACTTTCTTTGTTTGTTTGTTTGTTGTTTTGTTTTTTGGCCTTTGTGATTTGAATGCATTAACATGTATAACAGGCGAACAGAATGAATAATTTTCTGTTCTAATACTAGAGAGAATAGGTTGGTATTATACATTTTTTTCTGACATATTGTCATATGTTATTTGTCATGAATTACAAAAGCAAAATAAAAAAGTGTAATAAAAGTATCTGCAAATATTATATTAATATCATATTTGCACACATAATTTTTCTTTAAGTATTATCGTACTTTATCGCGAGTAAATGGTGAAAAAATTGTAATTTTCGTCTGAACCATCCCTTTAATTTTAGACTGCAGTCTGGTTCATCCTGTTGTTTTTTTATTAAGTGTAAGTCCATACATTTTTGAACCCACAAAAAAGGCAACCATCAGTGCTACCAGCTGAGTCTCCAACTGAACAATGAATCTGAGACTTTATACGCATAAAGTAGCAAATGATTTATTTGGATCATATTTACTCAAGTCATGAACTCATTCAGAGCTCTACCTTCACTGAGAACCAGAGCTTGGCAGTAAACAGCCTGCTTGGGCATTTTGTTACGGTGAATTATTTGAAAGTATATTCTCTTGGAAACTGTTTTCCATTTGCTGGAGGTGTGCAGAATCCACAACTAGAAACCACCCTAAAGGGTTTGTTGCTTTTTGACCTAGCACAAGTTAAAAATGGAAGTTGATTTTGAGCCTGAGTGAAAGCGAAAAGGTCTAACTTTACAAACTCTTCAAGAGTATAAATTTAACCGAAACTTTCATTTCATTTTAACAAACAGTCGATGTTACCGGGTTAAATCTCTGCAGCCAGCGCTGTCTTTATGATTGCTTCATTAGCTGCCTAACTGTGATAAAATAAGACTTTAAATCTGACCAATAGGAATCACGAGAACAGACAAGCACACTGGGAGTAGTGTCCATACCTTTAGTCTTGCTACATTAGTTTCGGTGTGAGTAAGAGGGACTCAGTCATGCATGGCACCTATTAAAAGGCCCTGAGTGTCTGGCCATCTCTTTGCGGTTCACTGAGAGGAAATCTGTTCTATATCAATCATTAATCTCTGCGTATGTATATACATAGACATTGCCGTTCGCTTTCCCAAACCCTTGGGCTCTGAAAGCTTACGGATTTTGATAGAAAGGACGTTTATTTTTGTCTGTGTTTCTTTTTCCAAGGTATATTTCCACAGTCCACTTGGTAGAGGGTTGGGCTGCTGACACTAATTGGTGGATAAAATAGCCTAGACGCTCTAAAAAGCAGAAGATTGAGGCTGTTTCGCAAGGATGAGTTTGCTAGCCTGAATTGCCTCAGAACTCATATTCATGCTGAGATGTTTTACACACAGCCTCCTGATCTGGAGTCCACAGGCTCTTCATTTCAAGCTTATAGTTGATTAACCATTTTAATTAATCCAGCTCTTATACTGTGTGTGCCTGTGTGTGTTCAAGCCCTTAAGCCACTGAAAAGGCAGACTGTTGTGCTTTTATACGTGATTCTTGCAGTCTCACGACACTATTGAAGGCGTCAATTAAATGTGGAATTATCTGCATTGCCATAAAGGAACAACTATTTTATAGTCTGAACATATAAATATAAACGTATAAAGATACAATTATTTAATCGATGAAGTGTTAAATGTACCTTTAAAACATCATGAGCACATAACCCCTATGTTGTCTGATGGCCAAAAGAAAATCTATTTTAATGCATTGTCTTTACATTTAACTGAGAAATTGCTACTTGTCTGTTTTATCTATTTTTGTGCTATACAGTATATAGAGGGGATTTGCATATATAATATAGAAATATATTATAATATATCTTTTTCAATGAGAAACAGATTTTGCTACCATGGACAGTTGTAGTTGATATTTTTCATTCTGCATGGTCAGTTCACATTAGTATATAGAAATCAATCTTTTGGCATTTTTACCTTTAATAAAGCCTTTTTTAGTTTTAAAAAAACCTTTTTTAGTCATTAAATAGACATTTAGGCTATTACCAAACACACAAAAGCAGTATCAGAAAAATAAATCTTAGCAGAAGTTGCATCTGAAGTGGCACTTAGATGTATTTAGACAGCTTAATTCTGCTTAGAGGGACATGGAGTACTTTAACCTGCAGTTACAAGTACATAATGTTTTAATATTTTAAACATGAAACATTTGAATACTGATATTTTAAATTGCTTAAAATTTTTAACAACAACAATGCATAACGTGATTATATGTAAATTGTCAGTTTTTAGTTTTTTTTTTTACACACATGCACACAGACGTTTTTTCATAAATGACAGTCGTGAGATGCAATAAAACTTTAGACACGCCCATAACAACAAAAGACAATACTTTATTTAATCTTTTCTGATAAGAAGTGTGCAAACTATGCTATCATATTTCTAATTTGAGGCTGTATTACGTCGGTTCTGGCACCAAACATTACAAGAAGATGATATTTTAAGCTCCTTATCAAAATCAATCTATTTTTGACAGAGCTCCTGAGAAAGGAGCTGTAAAAACACATTGAGATGGTTGTCACCACACGGGAGAGATCAGCAGTTCTTCACTTTAGTTCTTTCAGAGTAGCAACAGTTTATCTTTCCAGATAACGTAGTTCTGACTTGCAATTTATGCATCTTATGCACTTTATTCCTATTTCATTTATGTATTGATTTAGTAGTTGTTGATTACTTTCATCTATCTTTTGTTGTTAAAATCTATTTTATTACAATTTTGTCTTCTTTGTGTTGATGATACAGGAAAAGTTGATGATACAAGTTAGAGATCCCTTTCGTATGTGACGGACTCATAACCGCACCTTAAGTGACACGTGATCCAAATATCATAAAGTCATTGGTGACGCTAGTTTCCATCACTAGCCTATTTCACCCCCTAAGTTGGCGAAAGCAAAGTTCACTACACCTTTTACCTTTGTGCTGTCTTAAAAATAAAAGCTAAGTGAAAGTGAAAAAAACAGCTTCCAAAGAAAACCTTTTCAAAACTTTATAACCTAAAAACTATCAATCATGAAAAGAAATAAATAAGCCGCTGTCTTTGAACATGTTCTATTCAGGTGGTGTAGCATGTGTGAAATAATGCAGGGTGCGGAAGACGGAAGCAGATTTTCTAACCTTAGATCTCATTCAGACTAACATCAAAGATGAACTCAAGGGTGAGTGGACATTAACCGCTCTTTGGGTATCCACTTTTTCTTGTTTTGTTAGTCTGAACTAAGCATCCTCAGGTACCGGGTCTTTGGTAGTTGTTACCATACCAATATTTCTTTTTTGCAAGATATTCATTAAATATTCAAACAATGGGAAATAAACGAGATAACTTACAAGAAAGAGACCACAGTGCAAATAAATATATTGAACTGAGAAGAGATAAATATTTCCAGTGGATGCGATGTCTTTCCTCTGGATATTACGTGGGAAGTATGGCCTAACAAGTCAATTTCAAAGCTACTATTTTAGATGCAGCTGTGTCTTGATGGTTAGTGGATAAAATTCAGCACCACGGACAGTTACTCTGCAATTCAGTGGTTTATTCAAACATGCTCGACATGCATCATTATTATCTTTCATCTGCTGTAGTTACATAAGATGGCACAGACAGTAAAATCCCTCAGTTGTGGATCTTTTTGTTTTTCACATCATATCCATTCTTCTCGTTTGAAATGGTAGGCTCAGACACTCCTCTGGCGTGGGTGTAAAAGCTCTGCGGCACTGTTTTGTGTCTTCTCATGAGTGAACTCTTGCATAGCACTCATCTCAACATTTCATTGCTTTTGTTCTTGCATTCACAGCAGTATACTTCTCATTTCAAACTTTGCATTTTTCCATGCCTCAGCTGAGTGAGACTGCCTAAGATCTGTCAATCTTCCTCATTCTTTGTCCAGTTTAATGCAAACGAGAGCTCTCTGACAATGCTGTGGAAAATGTGAAGGAAATTGTTTCCTAAACTAAATCTAGCCAGCAGAAGTAATTTCTTTTCACTTTTGAAAGTAGACCAAAGATTTCAGACTTCAATAAAGACAAAAATTCATAAAAAAGTGGTCCATGTAAAATGACTAAAGCCATCTAAAGTTTTGTTTCTTTATATCATGGCAAAATCTCAAGTATATTATCACCCAGCCCTTTATAAAGTTAAAATTATATATTTCCAGCTTTGCATTTACAATATGCAGTATATTGTCAATGTACTATATTCTATAAGCAAATCTCTATATCATCCCAAAACTTAATCTATTATTGCCCATCTCTTTGCTAAATTTGACTATAAATGCATTTTGATATTAAGGTGTTATAAACGATAAAAACACAATCTATTAAGCTGCTCTGAATCAAAGCGTTGACCTGAAATGCAGACTGTTCGTGTTATACTGTGCAAATAGATTTGAATGAGAGAAGAAGACTGAAATTCATTATTACCAATGATTCCTCTCCAGTTCTTCGGGCAACCTAGCAAAGAGCTGTTTTACATTAGCACTTCATTCAAATTGAGCTTAAAATGACCATGAAGTGTGTGGGGCTGTAACATGGCGTTTTCAAAAGATTGATGTCAATTTGTGCCTCCATCAGGGCAATCAGGTGGATGAGGGCAAAATCAGTATTTTACACAAATTATGATAAATCGCAGATGGCGGTCATCATGATCTCTTCTGCTCTAATAAGATCCAATCTGGGCAAATGGGTGTTGGTAGATTTGTATCTCTTAGAGGCACTGCAAAAATCCTGACATCCTGAAGATTAACTGACTGCTGGTGGGCATTGAATTTTTGAGGAAGAATGAGCAAATAAAAAACAATCAATGGTGATAAAATACATCTTTGCAGTTGTTTTTATTTGTAGCAAGTTATAGAAACATTTGTATATTAAATATTATTAATCATGAGATTGTCAGGTGAACCTTTTTTATACAGTATGTATAATTTTATGCATATGCAAGGGCACATATATGGTTTCTAGGCCCCCTAAACAGCTTATTGATTTCTGGCCCTGCTCAGTAGAATCACATTCTTTGTATGAAGCTGATCAAGGCCCTTGGAATCCTCCCAACCTACACTTTACCCTTCCCCCTCCCCCATGGTAACCATGTGCTTACTTTATTGGAAGTGTGTTTTAGATTCAGTTATATGAATTAAATGACTTCAGTTCTACATTCAATACACTCATCAGCGACTTCAGTCAGTCCAGATCTGAAACAGCATCTCCAGCACCACCACACTGAGCACTGGGGCCCCTCAGGGCTATGTGCTCAGCCCACTGCTGTTCACTCTGCTGACTCACAACTGTTCGCCGATGACACGACTGTGGTTAGACTCATCAGTAAGAATGACGAGTCAGCTTACAGAGAGGAGGTACAACAGCTAACAGCCTGGTGTAAAGTCAACAACCTGTCCCTGAATGTGGACAAAACTACAGAGGGGGTTATTGACTTTAGGAGAGCACAGAGTGACCATTCATCTGGTGGAGAACTTCACCTGGTCACTCAACACCAGCTCCATCAGCAAGAGAGCCCAGCAGCGTCTCTACTTCCTATGGAGGCTGAGGAAAGACACCACCTTCATGACCATGTTCTACAGAGGGTTCATTGAGAGCTTCCTGTGTCCCATTACTAAACCTTATTGGTGGTGCCACCCTTAGCAGCAGCAACTGCAATCAAACATTTGTCATGAGTTACAGTGCTGTAGAGGAATTTTGGCCCACTTATGTTTGCAGAATTGTTGTAATTCAGACACATTTTTCTTGCATGAACCGCTTTTTTAAGGCCATGCCACAGCATTTCAATAGGATTCAGGTCAGTCCACTCAAGTCTTCATTCTGTTTTCTTTAGCCATTTAGAGGTGGACTTACTGGGGTGTTTTGGATCATTGTCCTGTTGCAGAACCCATGTTCGCTTCAGCTTGAGGTCACAAACAAATGGCTGGACATTTGTTCTTCAGATTTTTTTAGTAGACAGCAGAATTCATGCTTCCATTTATCAGAGCTAGTGTTCCAGGACCTGAAGCAGCAAAACAGCTTCAGACCATCAAACTACCAACACCATATTTCACTGTTGGTATGATGTTCTTTTTCTGATAATGCTGTGTTACTTTTACGCCAGATGAAATGGGAACACACCCCTTCCAAAAAGTTCAACTTTTGTCTCGTCAGAGTATTTTCCCAAAAGTCTTGGGGATCATCAAGATGTTTTCTGGCAAAACTGAGGCGAGCCTTTGTGTTCTTTTTGCTCAACAACGGTTTTCGTCTCTTTCTCATGGTGGAGTCATGAAGACAGACATTAACTAAGGAAAGTTAGACCTGCAATTCTTTGGATCTTGTTGTGGGGTCTTTTGTGACCTCTTGGATGAGTCGTCGCCGCACTCATGAGGTAATTTTGCTTGGCCAGCCACTCCTGGGAAGTTTTACCACTGTTCCATGTTTTCACTATTTGTGGATAATGGAGTCCCAAAGCTTTAGAAATGGCTTGACGACCTTTTCCAGACTGATAGATCTTCAGTTTCTTTCTTTCTCATTTGTTTCTGAATTTCTTTGAATCTCAACATGATGGGTAGCTTTTGAGGAGCTGCTTTGCTTTGTCAAGCAGGTCCTGATAAACCACAGTTAAGTTATGTTTTAACATGATCTAACTGTGGGAGTAATATATTGTAACATTTACACCACATGCCAGATGTAACCAGACATGTATTTATATGAAGTTGTCCACTTTTATTTATTTATACACCATTGTACGATCTGCATGTACCTCCATTAGTTTAGTGGTGGGTTTGAGGTGGAGATTCATGCTAAACTCTTCTGTATGTTCTGTACGAATCTTTCCAAATCACCACCTCATAAAATAGTTACATTTTCTCATTAGATCAGGTTAGAATTTGACAAATGTAACAATTGTTATTACTTTATATAATGCTCCACATATTATTGGACTTGTAGCATTGCTCATATTCATCACTAAAAGCTGGAGACACAATAAACTGTGAAATTTTTTATGTATTTATTGTCACATGACCACAGCCAAAATAATAATGACCAATCTTTTCTCTAAGATACAGTGCTGTACCTTTTGGTTGCAAGCCTTACACCATATGGACCTGTAACCACAGGGAAAACATATTCTGAATTTTAAGCAGGAGACATCTCAATCACATAAACCTTGAAAGGAACAAAGCATCAGGCAGCAGATAAAATTTTGTCCAAGGCTGCTATCACTTGAACGCTGTCTGTGTTTTCAGTTCACTCTCAGGGATGCTTTCCACAACCAAGTCCTTGGATGAAAGGTCAATTATGTTCCAGTGGATTCAGTCCACATCCCACAAGCTGTCACAGACTTCAGCATGTTCTGATCGTTGCAGAACTGCCAACAGACAAGCACTGCTCCATCGCAAACAAATGGTGGAACATGAAAAACATATATGAAAACAGTGAGGAAAAGTTTTCGAAAAGATCAATATGCTCTTCAAAACACTGACACATTTGATTTTAGCTTTAGGGAAAAATCCAAACACAGATTCACTGCAGTTTCCAGCTGAAACAAACACTAGTGGCAGTAAAAAGTCAAATCTTTTCTTGCCGTTCACAAACAAAATTATTCCAAAAGGAGATTAGCATGTAGTTCTGTGTTATGACCTCAAAACACTTTTATGATGCATGATTTGTAAAGTAATATGTTTTTACATTTTCTTAGTCTCACTGGATTTATGGCTCTTCTAAGTCTGCTCTGTAGCTTACCTGGTGCTGCAATGCAGTTAGTGCAGTGTATTTCAGTAGAAATGGTATATTACTATTAAGTGCAATAAAGCATTAACTATTTAGAGCCATTTTCAGGATAATTCATATCTGAACTGTCTAACACAATATGTATGACAGTCAATGTAATGATGTATTTTAGTGCCACTTATTGGACATTTCACTTTGAAAATGTCACAAAATTTGTAATATCATTTTGCAGACGTAATGAGTTTTTCCCCCCCACATAATTACAATGAAAAGCACTATTATGAATAAGATACATTTCTTTTGGAAGTCTTTGAAAATATTAGAAAATATAATAAAATAAGGTAACAATAATATGTTATCTTGAAATGGATGGCCAGGGGTCTTTGTGGAGGTGTGTTAAAGATTGCCTAAAGCTAACAGATAATTGAAAATAAATGAAAATGGTTTAAATATCAGTATGAAAATGTGATTGAGTATTATAATACAATTATAATACAATTTCAATAAAATAACCCACATGTTGATTGGTTTTATGCCTGAGAGTTATTCATTAGATCAACCTTATATAACTTTTGTGCTTACTTGTTACACAGACATGCAGTTATGGCTATTATGCAAGCTTGTTTTCCCTCTGCTGTACATCAATGTTTTTATACCCACACCAGAGCCAAAGGGTGCATGCCTCTGGGCATTGAGTTGCCTCGCATGTTTGTAACATTAATCATGCCCTTCAGAGTAATATGCACAGTTATTTAACAGCCACTTCTTCAAACGCCTTCATGCAAGGGTCCTCTATATTATTCTAAAAGTCCCAAATGTTATTGAAATAAGCTCAGTGCTACTTCTGATCCTTAATAGGCATGTTTTAAGTTCTGTCATATTAAGTTTTCTTTCATCTCCATGGTTGCCGCTTTGTAGTCATTTAATGAAAAAGTTACAAGAGACTTCTTAGTGAATAAATAAAATGTCTCTGTGAATGTATCTCCAAACCAGTGTAATTCTTGCAACTGGTGACAAATAGGACCTCTCTGTGATTACAATAAATAGAGGAGCAGAATGAATTTGAATTGAATTATATCTGAATTGATTGCTGTGTGCATGAGAGGACACAAGAGCAGTAATCTGCATTTTTGGGGCCACTGTGAAAGTCATGACAGTAATTGCTTTTGCTTCATTCCTTTAAGGTTTCAGCTGGTTATTTGCATTTTAATTCCTGTGATATTGCATCTGATCTGCTGCTGATATTTTAATTAAAGGGCAGTTTGACTTAAAACCATGTAAGCCTTTTTGGGGTTTGGACCATATTTCTCCTTCACTCCGAGTTTGTCTTGTACGGGATTGTTGTTTTGGTATCTTGGCAGTTATTGCAGTGTAAATAAACAGTATAGTTATGCATGAGCCAAAGTATTGTTTGTTTGGTTTTTTTACTGTAACTGAAGTAGTGTTACAAGACGCAAGACGTGTGTTATCATTTGCACGTGTTTTGCCTTGCCAATTTACACATTCAAACCATTTACACATTCAAACACGCGCCATATTCCTTGCTCAGCCACTGTAGAAACACTGAAGTGCAGAAAGCGAGAGAGCGGCGCGATTCAGACACCGCGTTTAAGCACGTAAACAGATAGATCATAGACTGTAAAAACATGCTAAAATACACATTTTGGCAATTATTCTGGTACACACAGTAGGTTATGTCCATGTCTTAAGTCCTAAAGAGAGAATAGTTTTATAACAGAGATTTAAAGATTAATCTGTATATATCTTTATATAGCCTATGATTTTATACATCTATGCTTATCATTTGTGCAATTGTTTAGTAGTTTAGTAGCTTTTAGGTAGTTTCTGCTGAGGTACAGAAACCCTTAACGTTTAATAAATGAAATTGAAACTTTTTCGAAAAGTGAATCCAAAGAATGATCCGATCCGTGGCTCAACCGTAAGTTTTTTGTGATCCGTTGCACCACTATCATAAAGTCTTTTAGACTACAAGCAAACCCCTGAGTCCATACCTGGCCAGAGTCTCCTAGGAAAGCCGCTGGATTCTCGATAGGCCAAGTGTTCTGTCACGGAGCCGACAAGCTTTTTTTTCCCATTTGCAAGCTTTATTCAGAAACCGTGGTCAAAACAGGCAGAGTTAAAGAAGAAGACAGGGCAGGACAGAGCGATAATCGAAGGAAACGAGCAATAGTCTGTACAGCCAAGACGGCATGAAAAGAATAAATACAAAAACCAAGGCAAAGATCAGAACACGAGAACACCGACAGGGTGAGACTAGGATGAACTAAGGAATTAACTTCAGGCTCTGTAAAGTAGATATTGCTTAAACGGTGATATATGCTAGACAGTACTCAGATGAGAGTGTGTAATGAGCGCAGGTGAAACCAAACTAGTGCAAAGGTCTATGTGAAATGAAATTTAAGATGGCGTGCAACAGTCTGTGTGGTGTGAAAGTCGATGTTAAGGAGAGGGCGCCATTTAGTCTTCAGTGGACAAAAGACCACGGACCCGGTTTGTGACAAGTATGAAGAGGAACTGGCTGCTAAACTAAAAGGATACAAGTTATAAGGGTATGAAAAGGAAAAAAACTGAAACTCATCCTTTAGATATATTCTTACTTTTAGTGCATTGTTTGTCTAGACAGCACGCAGAGGTGTTGATGACTGAAATGAAGCTGACAACTCTTAGCAACCTGTTCTTACTTTGTAAAGAACTGTGAAAGTACTTATAGAAGCAAGGTGGGCATGTGGGGCAGTATTAATCTCACTAAACAACATGAATAATGAGAACATTCCAGAACAAACATTTTGGCAACTTTAGTGAAGAAAAGATGAAATATGTGCATTGCAATAATAAACAATTTAAGACATGCATACTCTTGACAAAAATGTATGAGAAATTGATGTGCGATTAATCAAAATAATAATAAATTGCAAGTCCTTTAATCATAATGTAACGCATTTAACACAAAAATTGGTTTTATATGTAAAACCGCAAATTTTGTATCTTTCCGACTACAGTATAATGATGACTGATGGCACTTTATTTCGCAGTTTTGTTTCTCATTTACATAGTAGGGCTGCACGATTATGAAAAAAATCATAATTGTCGACTGTTCCCTTGAAATTGTAATTGCGATTATTAATTATAATTATCACCATTTACACTTAATGATGTGTATAAACAGACTGCACGCCGTATTTTTACATGAACATAAACAAGCTGAAAACACGCTAACTGAAAAAAAATATATTGCTTTTCTATAGAATTAAGTCTTAATGTCAATTATACATTGGTTTTGGTTCATTCTTAAAAAAACCCAAAACTTAAACTTAAACAAACACTTAAGATATAACCTGTAAAAAAACCCCAAACATCTTAAGCATGCAAAAGAACATAAGTGGACAATTAATTGCCACTTTGAACGATTGCATAACTGCGATATTCATAATTGTAATCAATTAGCCCTAGTACATAGTATGTACTTGTTGTAGTAATTACAATATCTATGTAACAACTGCGTACCCCTAAACCTAACACAGTCTAACTTACTGGCCACTGCTGTGTAACATCAGAGTAATTACATAAAAATATTTTATTTAATATAAAGTGTAATACTTTCTTTACCAAAAAGTGCAGTTACCAATGTCCTGTTATACTACAGTGGGGAAAAAAAAAAGCTCTCTTGTCAACTTTTTCTTGTCGAAAAAGATGCCAAGTGTGAACATGCCCTTAGTGGACAAAGACCAAGTGTGTTATCAGAATGCAACACAAAAGCAGAACAGCCTTCTCACGACAAGGATGAAAGAACAGAAACTTTGTCACTGTTCTAGTTTCTGTTACTTGAGAGAATCTTCAGTCTCAGTCAACGTTAACAGTTTTTTATGAACATTATTTTCTCATTCCATTTTGCGGCTCAAAAATGGCACGCTTTACCTCTCTGCTAAACAGGATAATGTGAGCTAAAAATACATTTTAGAGTATAATTTGCGCAGCGCAACACAAATGCATAAACCAAACAAGCCATTATTAGAGCTGAGTGGAACAGACTGAGGATCTAAAAAAGCCCCACAGTAGCTGAAATTTCACGCTAATTAATGGGTCTAGACACGATCTATATAAAACTCTGCTTCAGCTTCCACCTACCTGCCGTGGTTAACAAATATTTACCTTTGGGGAGAAAGGGAGAGAGGGAGGGAAAGAGTACTCGTCATCTTTCACATGTGGCTTCCTTCTCCTTTGTTCTTGTTTGGCGACTCAGTCGAGTGTGCAGCAAAGGCTCTCTCTGTGCAAACACTTTCCCTTGAATTCCTGTCTGCACTGTCATCTGCCGTCTCCTCTCATTTGTGTGTCCCTCTAGAGGAAATACTCTTCAAGATGTTCGTCCCTATAGATGCGAAAATCAGACAATGTGAAAAACAACAAGGTGTCCTCTGAGAACGGGGCTCCGAGACCCATCCAGCAGGCAGCATCTATTAGATATGTTTTTTTTCCCACAAGTTGTAAACACTGTTGAATATTCAAGCCTCACCGGGAGTGAGGCGTGCTAAAAAATGCAATTTTATAGGAAACTTTGGCATGACTTTTAAGTGGCCTTTCAAAATGACACTGAGAGTTTGATGATGAAAACCGTATCCTGTTTATTATATTCATAAGAACGAGGCAACAATTTATATGAAGCATAAAGTATTTAGTCATTTTGTGCCTTCATGTTGTGTTTTACGGCAGTGTGCTACTTTTATATTCCAAGTCATACAACAATGCTGGCTTACTTGAAATATATATAGTGTAATGTAACAAAATGTACAAAATTTGAAGGTGCCTAAATATGGTTATTGCTCTTGTACAGAAAAGTAGATATGATTTGCGAGACAATTTGTGGCACATAGGAGAGATACAAATTTACCACTATATGATTTACATTAGTTAAAATGGCTTTTGTGACCTTAGATGATAACAAGCTTTAAATGGCACTAACAGTAATTTGTGATAAAATGTAATTTACTTTTTCAAATATAACGAAGTAGTTAACATTAACGTTTTGTACTAAAATAAAGACTATTTCAAGCTGCAGTCCGTAACTTCTGGCGCTCTAAATGTTAATAAATAGAACTGCGTGCATCTTGTGGAAGAACATTATAGCCGGAGCTATACTTCTCTCTGTTCATGCCTATGAATCACTCAGGTACCGGACTACTCCGTAAGCTATTCTTACCTGAACCACTTATTATATGTGTACCGTAGTAATTTAGGACAAGCCAAAAACACAAGTTGGAAAATAGATTCATGATGGTGTACATGGTTATATAAATTTTGAACACAAAAAGGTCACGCACTGCAGCTTTAAATGCATTTGAACAGGATGCTTGTATCCAGCATGTATCTAGAAATCCTGGCAAAATGTGGAGCAGATGGTTGCGGGTCTCAAAGATTCTTAATTTGCCATTTAACCAATTGAGGCCTTAAGAGGACTTAAATCAAAGCAGCGAGTCTTACATTCTTAAATGTTTTATGCACTGCAAAAAAAACAAACTAACAAACAAAAACATATCTGTTTATGAAAAGATGTTTTCCCTTGATTTTTTTTTTTAATCATGAACTCACTTTTTTGGCAGTGTTTAAAAGGTTATATATTAATTTAGTTATTCTTATTAAATTTTTTTGCGTATAAAACAAACTAATAATAATAATAAATTAAAAGAGCCATATAAAATAAAGCTCAATTTCTGCTCGCTAGATTTAAGGAAAATGTATTGTTCACTTTCACTTCAGTTTGGTTCTTCAATTTTTTTTTTTCCTTTTTACTCTGTTTTAGAAAGGCCTTTCAAAAACCTTTGTCAGTCCTGCAGAAAGCCTGCCTTTCCTTGCAGTATATTTAGTAGCCAGTACTTTCTTCAGTATTTCACCTGCTGTGTTCCACAGAAGAAAGGAAGTAAAATAGGTTTTGAATAAAAAACAAATCATAGAATTTTCATTTTGAATGAATGATCCCTTTTAGTAATTACCTTTGCTGACAGACCTGTGTATGTTATAATGCAAAATACCTTGCATGACATGTTAAATAAATTTTAAACTCTTCCTACGCCGTGTAAAAAGTCTTCAAATGTTTGTCTTTGAGTCTGGCACAATGACGACCGCAATTATGCAACACACTCTTGTGCTACTTTGATATAAAACCTGATTGAGACATCAGAGATGCTGCTGCTGCGCTCCTTTGCAAGCCGTACAGTAGATTCAAAGTCATTTGCTTAAAGCATTATTCTGCCTGACAAAGTGTACCTGTACTTTGTGGCACATCCACCAGAGAGATGCTAAATAATAAAAAGAAGAACCATAAAGATTTTTTCTCAACAAATAATGCAGAAGTTCAAATGCACCATGGAATGTTAGGATAAATTGATTTCCTTCACGTTCTTGCTTTTTTTTTTGTTCCCCTCTGAGACTTGGCTGGGATAGCTTGTCCAGAGTGCTTACACGTTAGAGCAAAAAACCTTTCACTAATACCATAAGAACATGTTTTATACGTGGAAAGTGTTTATGTCTGCTTTACACTCTTTGTAGGCACACAGAAAACAGCGGAGTCATGAATAATGTGCATCCTATTTTCTACCTCAATAAAACTGTATCCATTGCATTTATGTAAATTTCGCAGCAGAGATATCACTTATTAAATGCTGACATGGAGAGTAATATTTCTGAGCATGAAAACAAAACAGAAGTCAAAGACAGGACCAGAACTTTTTGTGATCAGCAGCAAATAACCAAAAGTAAACACAATTTTTCATGACAAGCGCACACACAGATACACACGAACACTCTCCACCTATAATTCTGCATGTCTTTAGGCTCCATCTGTTCGGGGCAGAGAAGCGTAAGTGGGCTGGACTTTGTCATTTACCATCTGACTGAATCCATTCATTATATATGATGGGGCAGACTAAAGATGACACACTAACAGGGCCGAGGCACCTCAATCCTCTGTTCCTAATAATAATATAACACACCTACATATTACGGTCCAGTCCAAAACAAACAAAAATTGATCTTATAATCAATAGGTTTCAAATCCTGTCAGAGGGTCTTCTCTACAGCACAATAAAGTCACTGGCCGTTCATCTGTTTCTTAATAGGAAAGGGTTGCGTTATCGTATTAAACCTAATAGACATTGCATTTTTCACCAAAGCTGCTAACAGAAAACGTAGCAGCCGTGTCGCACACAATGCAAGAGCAGAATATTTTGTATTAAACCACAATGACTTTAAAGTGTAGCTCAAATTACAGCCTTCCTGTAGAGCAAACAATCACAGCGACTGCATGAATTGATCAAATATGCACTGTACCTTGAATGCATTCATTAAAAAAAAATCTGCTAAATGATATAAATGTACTTTTTCATGCTCATAAACACAGTCTAAAGTAGATCCTATTTCAGGTTCAATACTTCATATAATGAACTGTTTAGATAAGAAACAAGGGTTATGAAAAAATGTTGTTGTGGTTCTTTAGGGAGAGTATGACAAAGAGTAGAGGTTATAGAGATAGTCATTAAAACAGACAAATGCTTCAAAACATGGGACCCCTGCTGCTTGATCTTAAAAAAACAGTGCTGAAATATTAGGGCTAAATAAGGCCATACATGTTACAGATTTGTACCCATAATATAGTGTACCCTCAACCAAATATCCCCAACACAAAGGTCATATCTGCTCCAAAGCCTCACAGTCATTATGATAAGTGTTGGAAACAGCTTCAGCCACCTCCAGTGCCCTTCACATGATCACACAAAGCCTGGATGACAATTTGGGCCATTAATAATTAAGCACATGCTTTTAGATGAGTGGAAAATAAAATGCCCAAAGCCTGTGCAGCTGGCCTGTAGAATTTCTCAGATTTTTCATTTTGCAGACATAAATAATTTAGATGTGTCTTCAAACCAAGACTGAATATTTTATAGAGGACTTGTAAAATTTTGCCCCAAAACTTAGCCAATTAGGTAACCGTAGATCTATGGTTTCACAATATTCTTTTTTGTAGAGTTTATTCAGGCACCAGGCAAATAACTCTGCAGATTGCATTACAAACTCATTCTAGCATTTTTTACTTTGCCTTCATCTGGTCTGATCAAATTTCCACTACCCTATTTGTTTGTGAGAATGTCTACTGTATAAACCATTATATGACACTTATGGGATATTATTATATGGCTTTTTTTCTTTTTTTTGGTGAAATTATTGTGTGTCAGTTTGCTGTTGACTTCACATATTTATCCATTTAAGAATGAATGACAAAGTAGTTCCATTGTTAATAATGTTGTGATGTATGAGGCACAGATCACTTCCAAATTTATGTTTTTATGTTGGTAAAATATGCAAATTTGCAACTTTAATAAAATACGAAATTCACATATGGAAATTTTTCGGCTTATGTGATTCCTCGAGATAACTGCATTTTATGTGTATTTTACTATCCTTCAAGTAAAATCTCATAGTGGACAAAATTAAAACTGATGCTACCACAATTGACTGTTAGCAAAGAGCTTGACTGACAGAATCTGAACAGAATGCATATCCGAATCAGAACGATATCTGATTCAAATCTGAATCAGAATGCATAATCGCCATCTTGCCCTACATCTACAGTCGAAATAAATGCTAAAACGGGGTAAAAAAGATAGACTGACTGAATTGAGACTTTTTCAATATAACGGATGGTCAATTATTGACCAGCACACAATAAAGTTTTAGATTGCAGTCCTGGGAACATTGTCATTGCTTCCTCTGATCAATGACCAATTCAGATACCCAGGTACCTACATTATTCTCGGCTAGCATTTTCCTGAGTTGGCTGTCAGTCTAGTCCAACACGTTCTCACTCCCAACTCGTCACATATTGAAGCTTGGTCTGGATGACATGGTATTGCTTTTTGATGTTCAAAGAACCCCTTTAGCATAATTTTTTTGATGTGCAGGATCCTCTGTTGCTTTAAATAAGAAACGTTCACTGTGAAAAAACAATAGTTGAAATAACTTGTTACCCTGCTGCCTAAATTTTTCTGTTGATTTACCGAAAATATTTTTGTTGTCATTTATATTAACATTATATTAATAACAAGTCATCATCAGGTAACTACTATAATCATTTATTCAAAAAGTACTAATATTCCAAGTCTTCAGAGGCAAAACAATTGATTTGTGAGTGGAATAGATGCGGTCGCCTTTTCTGTCCCCCATGCCATGAACAATTGCATCATGTTACGAGTCAGGAGTATGCTTCTGAATAAGATGTGAGCATGTAAGAGCTAAGCAGGATCATTTTCAGCAAAGACTTCCATAAAGACTTGGAAATACATTCAGTAAAACAGCCACACTTGTGGCATCAGTGGCTCAACTTCAGTTTTATGACTTTACAATAGTTTTTTTTTTTTTTTTTGCATAAAGAAAACTAAAATTTACTCAACAATTCTTCTCCCCCGAGTTACAATGCATACTCACACTTTCCCCTCGGCATAAACAACGTTTATTGCATCATACATTCTTAGCTACTCTCCAAAATGACAGAAGACGTAACTGTTTTAGTGATGTATTTACTGCATTGCGGACCTCAGCTGTGTTGCTGTCCAAGGAGGCTCTCAGTTTTCATTAAAAAATCACACCGTTCACACCGCCAGTGACACACAGTGACAGAACGACATGATCCCAATCATTTTCAATGGAAAACTGGCTACTTCTGGCGACAGTGACCGTTGACGATGCAGATCAAGTGCCAAAAGTCCAGAATTTCTCAACTCTATGCAAAAGAACCACAAAATTTCCGCAACCGAAAATTAGTGAAGAATCAGTCAGTGGTGATCACACGTCACAGCCTCGGCTGCACGCAAGACAGGACAATGTTCCGAAGCAATCTAACTGTTTTAAATAAATTGACTGTAACAACAATAACATTCTGCATGGAAAATAAACTATTGGCAGGCTAAATTGAGTTTGAGTCATTCATTGGTGGTTTGTGTTGTTAATTAAGTGATGCCGTGAGCAGTTTAGCACTGGTTAATGATTTAATGCACTGAGCACTGCTGTGGTTTATGTAACAACACTGTAAAACAGCAGAATGCTATTTAAGTCCAATAACTAGTCAGATTATAATGGCATCTTCATTTACCAGTGATATATTCGTACCAATAACATAAGAGCTACAGCAGTACTCCCACAAGCGTCTTCACAGTATGGTGTCTAGCGACATACAGCAAAAAAAAATTGCTGGTGATGTAAATGCTAAAAAATTACCTTAAAGGAGTACCTTGAGCGTCAAAAAGCGATATGTGACAAGCTGGGAGTGAGAATGTGTTGTCCAGTCCTTTGAAATTTTTCCAGGACCTTCCAGATGTTCAGCAAATGCCTTTCCCCCGCTCTCCAAGCAGATGATTTAGAGTTTGAATTCTGTGCACTTTGGGGTAAACAAACAGTTGTTTTAGAACCAGTATTGTAAGAGGACCAGGCTGCAATATTGTTTCCTCTTCCTCACTGAGTATCTTCCTGCCCAAATCCAGCAGCTGGTCAAACCCTGACCAGTCCAACCCGAAGTAGAGCTGTATGCTATGTCCACTTTCCAGGGACCTTGGCTTAGATGGATACTGGCACTGCCTGCGGTAGTCTAGTGTCCCCATGTATACACATCAAGTGGAGCCTGTTTCTAAATTCTAATTAATTTCAAGCAAGAGAGGATGAAGGTTGATGAATGAAGGGTTGGGACAGATTCATTGCACTAGAGAGGCAACTTGATGGTCCTCGATATACACTTGCACCATAATTTTCAGGGACTGTTCCTTGTTTATGCTCTGGAGAATCTATCCACCCTTGTTTGGCACCAGTCAAAGGCAGACTCCACATGGCATGTTGAGGATGCTAGACTTGTGTAGGCAGTGGCAATATCCATCTGGCACAATGGCAACAATATAGTACATAAAAAGTAAATAATGTAAGTTTGGGATGAGCTTGTTCATCCATTCGCATACATCACATTCTGGGGTATATAAATAACTTAGCCTACCTTCCTCCAGGGACTTTTCCCTTAGGTCTATATTTCTCACTCTAGATATTTCTAGAGTAACATATTGGGGGATCTAAGATCACAGATCTAAGAGCTTTCAGTTATGGACATGAAAGAATTTGTGAACAACAGAGGCTGGGTTGTTAATGATGTCATTCCTGTATATTCTAACAACCATGACCTTTGTCAGTAAGTTGACTGTTAAAGGTTGACAGAAAGTTGGAGCACTATCTTAATGGCATCCTAGATAGTCTCTGACTATAAGGGGGCAAATTTGCGTATTTTTGTAACCCTGAGCCTTAATTTTATTCATAACTTTGTTCCTTCTGATGCTGTGAATTCTAGTTGATTGACCACATCTGTACATGTAGAGAGGTGTACCACAGTGTACCAACAAGTCTTGTAAAGACAAGAAACATCACCCTTGTTCCTTCTCCTGGTGTATTTTTCTAGAGAAAATAAATTACAATGTGTAGGAATGGATGAATAGACAAGGCCAAGTGGACAGATCACTACAATATGGTCAGTACGGTACTATAAACAAGGTTATATGATTAAACCCTCATCAGGAATTATAGTTATTCACTAAGTTCCCAAAAACAGCAAACCTAATGTAATGCACTATTTTGAAAGGTCTGGCACACCTGGATTGTAGCCCAGAATCGTTCATTCTGAGATCAAAATGGTGGCACCCATCCAATGGAAGATTGAGACAACAATCAGGGGAACGCAGGATCCTACTAATAGTCCTTCAAGCCACTATTTTTTCCCTAACAATGTGCTTTGATGCAGTGACATTCATTGCCATTGAACATCCATTGGTCATTAGAGTCTCCTGTTCCTCTAGAGAGGTTTCAAGTGGTTAGGGAAGATGTTTAATCCGGCTTGTGGTAGCATGCTGTAATACCTGTGAAGTGCTAGGTTGATCTGTTGTTCTGTCAGAAAGATATAGTACCATTTCGGCCTGGTATGTACAAACTCAAAAAAAAATCTTTATGTATATTAAAATTAGTGCCGTACAAAGTCTTAAAATACTTACATAAACATGTAAAACACAAAATAACTGTCAGCACTAATAGCTTCATTGGCTGTATGCCGACATATAGCACTGTTGTGCTTCGAGCATCCCAAGCAGATCTTTTCAGATAAAGTCCCCCTCTCTTTTTTAGTCACTGTCCTATCATAATAAAAATGAAAATGGCAAACATAATGACTGTGCTGTGCTCAATTTCAAAATGACGTCCTAGAAAGTAAACAGAGCTAAACAATTCAATTAAATTAGTTAATTTGTGATGACCTCTTTAGCTTTAATCTTATTTTATTTTATTAGTAATGTTTAGAGTTATATTGTCCTTTTGTCCCAATGTAAGTGCTCTGGTTTTGTCTTTGTTTTTGACATGGAAATAAAAATGTAGATTTCTGCGAACAAATTCAGCATAATTGTGGAAAAAAAACAGGCCTTTCAGGTAACTAAATATTGTACATTTCATAAATGCCAACATTTTGTTAAATATTAATTATTTTGTGTTGTTATTCAGTTGGTAGAATACTCAAGCTGAGTTTAGCCTAATCGAGCACACCTAATGAAAAGTCTTCAGAGTTACTTGAAAATTACAGGCAGGTGTGTAAAAGCAGGACTGGAAGTGGCATGTGGCTCTGAGGAAACATAATGAAAAAGCCCTTTACCAGTCTGAAGATACTGACCACCGGAGATCAACTCCTTAGAGGTAAGTAATGATAAGTCCACTCAAGCAAATAATTTCAACTCACTGAGCGCCAGTGTGCACTGATGGGAATTAAACTCATCACTCAAGCCTTCTGTGAACTACACAGAGAGAAAATAAGCAGGCTAGGTTTTTTTCAACACCTGCTACTTCATGCATGTACTGGCTGGAAATTTTTATGTGGTGCTGAGTTTTGTAAAGCAGCCTGCTATGAATAAAAAGTAGTTTCCTATAAATATAAGCAATGATTTAATGATTGATGTCTTTCTTGTTTTGCACAAGCCAATACTATTAAAGTTACAATTCTCAATTCTCAAAACCATTTCAGAGTACAGCAGTTTTAGAATGAAAGCCATACATTTTGAGGAAAACAACTTGCAGATGACTTTCTAGTCCTGCTTCATCAAGTAACATATAAAGCGGTTTATTTGGAATTTTTTGATCTTCTGTCACAGATGGTCTGCTTGAATGGTCAGGTCTTTCATCTAGAACACACCAGCAATTTAAGATTGACAGTTTCACAATTTGTACTGGCTTGCTTTTTTCTCATGAGCCTCTCGCTTTGTCTACTACTAATTTAGTGTTCGTTGAGCTTAATACTTAAGCCTTTTATGTTACAACCATATTGCGAGTACACTAACTACACATTACGACTGGCAATAGGAATACTCACACAAGCCAACCAGCAGAAAACCACCAGATGGTTAAAATAATTGTTCTTGAGAGCATTAACTCGCATCCAAACAGCAGCACTTTATACTAAAGACCTAATCAGATCCAGAAATGATAGCAAAACTCAGCAGTCCTCAAGTCTGCTGTTGTTATGGGATCTCAGCGTATTACGATTACCCATATGTTTCATACTGCGAGCTTGATTGAAATTCTCCTTCTCTTCCCCTCACGTACCTGAATGAAACTTTCCTTGACTGTCTCTCCAGTAACTTGGAAACATTAAGTGTTTCTGACAAGTTTTTCTCGAGTAAACATCTCAGTGAGTAGGTAAGCGGTGCATGTGGCATTCTCAGAGGTATTGTCATCATCATGGGCCTGTCTGCTTGGCTGATCTGTCAAAGTGATTGGTATGGGAACATTCATATAGTCACAAAGGCGACAGACCATATGTTAAATCCATTGACAAACACAGATGCGCATGATAATAATAACAATCCCTGCATGAGATTCTCTTACTCTGTAAAAGCTTTCACTGGGGAGGTCATGAACTTGATAGAGAAGAAATATGCCACACTCCATCAAACATAAACTTGTGAATTAATTTAAAGGAGTCAGATTTACCCTTTATCCTTTGATTAAAAAAGTACAATGAAATGCCAGAACTTTCAGAACTCATTCCCACTGAAAAAGCTAAGCTTCATAAACCTTGATCCAAGTAGATGCTCTGCATGTTGTGAAGAATTATGTAGTGCAGTGTTACAAACAAGTGAATGCACTGTATCTTAACAAGATCCCTGATTATTTCAGCCTGCTTTTTGTGTCACTTTTCAGCTTAAATTGTTTTCAGAATAAATTAGGTTTTGTAGTGCAAAAAGTAAAGCTGTTGGACTCAACAGTAAACTTCAGCATCTTTTTATTTTCATTATTCAACCCTTAGTTGAATACTAAGGGTCAGAAAACAATTGTGGAAAAGAATGCTATCAACAAAGTGTAACTTTGACTTTATTTTAAAGTCCAATTCTCTCTAAACCATTAACTAGGACTTTTGCCTGTAGAAACGTCTAATTTTCTGCTTATTAATAGTTAAAAGGTATTGTTAAGTTTAGGTATTGGGTGGGATTTAGTATATGGTCTTGCAAAATATGTGTTTTGTAAGTACTAACAAACAGCCAATATATTAATAATACTTATGCTAATAAACTAGTTAATAATGAGAACTGGTCCCTATACTAAATGATTACCTTAATTGTCTATCAAGATTCATCTCAAATGTTTGAATTAATTTATTGATCAACGTGAAGAGTTCAGATAGAAAAGCCTCTAAGTACATCTGACTTTTTCTTTAAAATTAGCATTTTTTTTCTGCCTACTTTGTATAGGTTTCTATGCAAGTTCTGGTACTTCTCAATGACTGGAGTGAAAGTACTTGATAAACATATATTATGTGAGGAGATTCATATTTTATCTCATCTTTGACCAAGATGGATATTAGAGGCTTTTGCATCTGAACTCTTCACATACATTTTAGCAAAAATATATTTGTAAGCTAATTAAATAAAAGGAGCCAAAAACAATTAAAGATAACTATGTAAACTATTTTCAGTTACACATTGACTTTAATTATCTCTCCCAGATGTGTAAAATCTCTTAATCCATTTTCTCTTGAGGACTTTTTGCAAGCCATCATAGGATCTTGATGGGACAACCTGTGCTTGCATATACATATAACACAATTATTAAAAATTGTGTGTTCTGTGAATTGTGTTGTACTTGCTTGTTGCAATAATGCAATGTCTTGAAATCATCTTAATTTGTTGGCATTTCTCTGGAAACATTGATGTTATTATTTGTAATTAACTCTGTCTATTGATTGACAGTCCTGCTTTGTCTTCAGTCTGCACCTCCTGTTCTTTTACTGGGCAAGATGGGCCAAGCTGTTTTCAGATTTTGCACATCTGGCACTAGGTTCCCTTTCCCACTTGGTTTAAATTTCCATATGCAGTAACATATCATGTTTTTATTCAAACATCATCATAATTTTGCATATGGAGGTTAAATGAGTTATTATGACAGAAACTTGAACTCTCATGAGTGAGGTGGCGGTTAGCAGGAATTTGTATGATAAATAGCCACTCTCTAATAAATGACCTGCAGAGCAGTGCCATCTGGGTGGCATGTTCCGGACACATCTGTGTTTGCAGGATCAGGCATAAAAAGACTTGTAAATATGCATATTTGTGCATATTTGCTTTGTAAACATAATTTAAAACACAAAAAAGCTTGAAATAAATGTATAGATAACATATTTATAATCTGAAGAAAATTAATGGATAACAAGTAAATATAACAGAGGAAATGCAATATTTGCAGTACAAAAGTACAAAAATAATACATTTCAGGATAGTTCAAATCACACCAAGTGACAACAAACCGGCTTTTTGTTCTTCAGCCTTGAGGTCACTTCCTATAATGGAAAGTTTTATCCCGCTAAATTGAGCTTTGTGGCACAGTATTCACTCTCTGTCCTTTTCGGACTTCGTTCATTCACACATAAGTAACCAGCTCAGCTATAAAAAAAAGATTTATTGCTCTGTACCCTAAGGTATTTCATCATTGGCGGGAGCACGTAATTATCTCCATCGATAAACATTGTTCAGCTCATCCTGAGTTTCTATGCCCAGTCCACGTCCAAACAGTGAAGCTTGCAGTCTCCAGCAAGGCTACACTGTCACTTCATTTAAAAAGCTCCTGACCTCTGGATCCCGTGAGCTCACCAGCCAGAGCTCACATTCCTCACGGGACAGACTAAACCACTTTTGAATATCTGTCTCACTGTTTCTTTCACAATGCTCAAGGCTGGAATTTGAAGTTGGTTCTAGGTCATTGAAAAAGGGTACATTTTACCAGGAGCCCAATTTCCTGGTCCAGTGTTTTGGTATGAACATTGTTTCCTTTATGTGCTTCAGAGAGCTTTCAGCATCAAGGACTGATTGTGCTTTAGGTGCACATGTATTATGAGCAAGTGAACGGCAGCATCCCAGGTCAAAGCTGAGGGAGGGCTGTGTTTTGTGTTTTCTCCTGATTTCTCAGATCTCACTAAGATTCATTTGCCACAGTGATGTTTTTATTGTTATCTGGTGCATGCAGACTCTTTTGTCACACACAATCAGTTTAATTTTCTATAAAAAATGGAAATGCACAAAGATAAAGAGACGCAATCAAGCTGATGTGTTTTTGTAAAAACACATGAATTACCACTCAAGTACATAGTTGTTTCTCATCAAACCTTTTATATGTCCATAAAGAATTTTTTAAAAGGTTTTTTATTGTTTGGCATTCAAAATATTAAACTACATGGTCAATAGTGTGCATTTACATAACGGAATAATTATTGTCAACATTAAACTTTTTTTTCTAAATATTGCACCGTTATGACTTAAAAACATTCTTTAGTTCCCTCTCAGTTAGTCACTATGCAATGTAAGGATCTTTGACTGACGTCATGGGATCCTGCTCTGGAGCCCAATCGTCTCTGATCTTTAGAGAAAAGGCCAGTAGGCTAGTGGTATTTGCATTCCAAGTCCCTCCCTTGTACATACAGGTATAAAACACTATTCAAACACTATTTTGCGTCTGATGTCTTCTGAACGAAGGAAAAGAAGTAGTTGTTGCTGTTGGAGGATTTTTGGCTGTGGATAGAACTGCGTGGCAGTGTAGAAGATCCCCTGATTGCACGCTGGTGTGCATCCTCCCATGGGCAGACCAGGTAAAAAAGCAATTTTTGAACAGCTGCACAGTCTTTTATTATGTCCTCCGGGATATCTTTTCAACCGTGTGCTTCTGGGTTTCATAGTTTCCTCAGCTTGGATGATGGACACGGCCGCTGTCTCAATTTTTCTGGGCCATAAATATGCTGAGAGGCCGTTCATGGATTGATTTTGGATACATTATGAGCGCATGTCCATGGCTTCGCTAAGGTTACAGCTTTCATTTATTGTGAGACGAACCACGCTTACTAACAGGCCCAGTTCTGTGGGTCTTAAAGACTCCTTGGCTGCGCTGGCTAGTGGTAAGGAAGACCTGAGGATCACAGTCAGAAAGACTCCACTGGGCCAGGCCCAAAGGACTCCTAATCCCCCCAGCGTTTCCCTGTGGAGCTTCCTGGAGATGGTGTTGGCGGACCTAGTGTCTCTTTCAGAGCTCCGAACAAGGGCAGGATGTCGATCGCTGCATCAGAGGAGGGGCTTTTGTCTTCTTTAGCTGATGAGGACACTGAGCAACTCTCCTTGTGGTGGCTGCTCAGATGGAATGAGAGACTGAGTTGACGGCCATGCTCTTTTGGGTGGCCAAGAGTATCTGGCTGGAGGTGAATTCCCCCAGAGTGCTTGTGGCTGGACGATTGGTATCTGGGCTCCGGTCGTGACTCCCAGTCATGATCTGCCCCAGTCTCTTTCCGGACGCAGCGTGGTAGACCTTTCTGGCCTTCCCCAGGCCATGGTGGATACCATCACTCAGGCTAGGACTCCCTCTACGAGTCAAGTGAGCTGCTAGACTCAGTCGAGTTGAAGTTTGCTTTGGGGGACAGCAGAAGGGGAATGCTTTCTCTAAGTAGAGGTTGGCTCCATGGGTGGTAGATGCCATCACCTTGCCATATCAAGGTCAAGGTAAACCATTCCCCCTAGCGGTGAAGGCCCACTCCACCCGGAGTATTGCCTTCTCTTGGGCGTTGGCGCCTCTCTAGCAGACATATGTAGAGCTGCGGGTTGGGTAACACCCAACACCTTTGCAAGATTTTACAATCTCTGCATGGATCTTGTGTGCTCCCGTGTATTGAGTAATATCAGGTAATTGCTGGAGGCCGAGTAGGTGTCAACTTGCAGCACCATTCCACTGGATACATGTGCCTTCTTCTGAGTGATTTTGCACTGGATACATTGGTTCCTCCATCACCCCATATTTCAGGCTAGTCTGAGTAGTCTAAGCTGTGCCGGATAGGGGGCTTCCATCACCCCCTTCAAACTTGGCATCTTGTCCCATGTTTTTTTTCCCCACCGTGTTACCCTTGTTCCATCTTCTCTATCCTCACTACTATGATTCTGAAGCACCAGGCACCCCTGGCGGGCTGACATCAGTCAATGATGTAACATCATAGTGGCTGACTGAAAGGGTACGTCTCAGTTACTTGTGTAACCCACGTTTGAGGGAGGGAACTGGGAGGTTACGTCCCTCTTAGCACAATCTTGATCCAGCCGCCATCTTATATATCCGTATGTATGGGGGAGGGGCTTGACATGCAGATATCACAAGCTAATTCCTATTGGCCTTTTCTCTAAAGATCAAAGTCGACTGGGCTCCTAAGCGGGATCCCATAATGTCTAAGTTCTGTTCATAATTCCGTACTACCCCCAAGCTTTCTTTCTTTTTTTCTTCTGACTGTTTTATAGTAAGTAACGAACATGCGTCAGGGAAATGTTTCAGCGTGAAAGTATTCATTTTAATTAGGAACCGTTAGCTATAAAAGTAAAAACTGGTTGAAATAGATAGATATGCTGAAATTGTAACAAATTATCATTACTTTGTTACATTACATCAGTGCAACCAGTCCTCCCTATATACAAAGTACACATATTATGTAGAGCATCACAACCACCAGGGGGACCCCTAGCTTTTAAAGATTATTTAATTTTATTTTTGTTTTTGATTTTGGATACCAATTACTATGAATGTTCCTTTGGTTGGAAGTGCTGTTGCCCTTTCTACACAGCATCCAAATCAGTCAAATCACATAACGTGATTGTCGTATACAGTCTCCTGCCAGCCATGCTTGATACTAAATGAAAGAAATGAAAGCACACTTAGCTGCAGAAGAGATGCTCCAGGCAGCTTTCTGTGCATGTGATTTGAAACGGGTTTGCATTTGAATGGACAAATGCACACAATTTCAATGTAATAAGATGCAAATAAAATGTAGGTCTTGGTCGCTTAAACACTGCCAGTAATGTCTTAACCACTAAATTTTGAATACCTTTCCACCACTATTTTCCACCCGTATTATTTCATGTTTCATATATCACACTTCAGAGATAACATTTTAACAGGAAAGGTACGAATATTTAGTAAAGGAGAGTACTATTTAGAATTTCTTGGACAAACTAATGCTCTGATCTCGCTTGTTTGACCTATCCAATAACATTTCTTGTTTGAAGGAGAGTTTTCATTCAATTTGTTTGCAATATAGTTCATTTAATTTGTGGCTTTGGATTTATGTTCTGTGTATATGCAGAAATTCTGAAACAATAAAAATGAATGATCACAATAACAAAACAGCATACTGTTGCCACTTCAACATATTTAGTGGTGGTACTTCAACTAAATGCTGCTGCCAAGCAGCACAAAACTGAAAAAGGAAGTTGTGTAGCAAAAGGGAAAAAAATAGACAGGGTGTAAAATTAATTTTCCGTTAGTTGTCAGAGGATATTTGTACACATTTCTGCAGTAATGCTTGCATACTCTTTTTGGGCCTCTTTACATTCATATTTAAAGTTGAGCAAAAAGAGAAAACATTAAATAAATAAATAATTTGCCCATGATCATTCAGGGAAAATCTAATATAATGACATCTCTAATACATTGATAATAGAATAAGCTCTACCATACAATATATCAAAATACTGTTTAAAAAAAGCCTATTGATTTGCCAAAGAAGTTACTTAATACTGCACTCAGGTAAAAGTTTATTTTAACATTTTCTTCCCACAATGAGAAGTGTAAATTTAATTTTGAGCTACTTTATTTAAACAGTCTTTAGAAAGAAAACATTGCGTTGAGCCAAAAATTAACCGTTTCAAGTCAGTTTAACATGATGCAATCATGTTGCAATAAATAAATAAATAATTTTTACAAGAATTATGCATCTTTTAAGTTTGAACAGTCAGAACTTCTACGGCTTGCAATGTGCATCACTAGTCTGTAGACCCACTGGAAATCTCACTCTGAATAACTCTGTGATCTTCCTTTCTAATGTGGCAGAGATAGAATGCAAAGGGAAAACAGTGATAATTATAAGCAAAACACTCCACTGAACTACCAGCCCGCAGAGGAAATTGACTCAGTGCGTTGTCTTCTTCTATAAGCATAGAACCATAGAGTTAGTCACAGCAGTCCTGGATCAATTGCTCTTCAATTAAAATGCTCAATTAAATAGGCTTTGAGGAGAAATAACTGTGAAAGTAGGACAATGCTCTGACTAATGTTTGAGGATGAATCCGTAGCGTGAAGACATCTTGTCATTGGATTCATTCTGGAAGGTAGGGAACCTTTGCTCAGAGAAAGTTTACCCACATACACTTACACCTTCCAAACTTTTAAAGGACCAGCTCTTACAAAAATGACACATCTGTCTTTATTTAAAGGAGTTTTATTTTAGGTGTCGATGTCCTTAAGAATAAGTATTTGTGGTATAAGTAACAAAAACCATCTCAATGTGTTTTTACATCTCCATTCTCAAGAACAGGTCAGTTTGCCTGTCTAATTACTATTCATGAGCCTCTCTTCTGACTGGGCTGTTTTTTCTGTAGCTATAAAATTTGTCACCTGATGAAACTGAAATGTATACTGCTTCATCATGACTAGATAGACAAGGTGAGTTTGTCCTCACAATACACATGAGATCTGATTCACCTCATAGTAACAATCCTGTCAGATCTATCCTTGTGATTGTACAGTTTGCCCGATCTGGTTTCGTTTGATAAATGCTCTGCGCAGGCAAAGCAGAGAAAGGGGAGGCAACCTTTCCCCATATGACGACATAAGGAGAAAATTCCAGATTGGGCCACCTGAACTTTCTTTTTCTCAAAGCAAAGTAGAGCTCGGTTTACACCTATCACCATTTCTGGTCACTGGGGGACCACAGGCAGGCTAGGGGAACTCATATGTTAAAATTTTTTAATTGCTCTCATGTTTCTTCGGTGCTTTAAAACAATTCTGTAAAAGGTTTTTGTTGTCAGAAATTTACCATTAAATGTATATTTTGTGACATGACATGTATATTTTATGGTTTATATGGTTTATTTTGGTACAGATTGACTGAAATCTAAAATTAATCATTGTCTGGACAATTAAATTTTTGTTCACATCAGATTTTAACTTTTTACTGATTTAGGCAAATAACGTGTACAATTGTATACAGTTGTCATGATAACTACAGTTACGTCCATTACATATCTGACACAATTTTCATAATTTTTAAATATAAAGTGAATGAAATTGAGGTGCAGACTTTAAGGTTTAATTCAAGGGGTTAAAAATATAATATAAAATGCTTAGGAATTACAACCGTTTTTTTATACGCAGTCCCCCTGTTTTCAGGGGCTCAAATATAATTTGACAAACAACATTGTCTGGAACTCATGGACATCACCAGAGACTGGGTTTGTGATGCTTTGCTGCAGCTGACTTTAGTTATTGTTTGCCTGTGGATCTTTCTGTCTTTAGTTTTGTCTTCAGCAAGTGAAATACATGTTTGATCAGGGTGGAAATCAGATGATTGACTCAGCCGTTTTACCTTCAAAAATTTCTGGGTTGTTTTTTGTTGATTTCCAGTGCTGCTGGAATCCATGCATGCTCATGCATCACACTACTTCCATGTTTCACAGATGATGTTGAATGCTTTGGATCATGAGTTGTTCTGTGCGTTCTCCATTTTTTCTTTCTCATCACTCTGGCACAGGTTGATCTTAATTTCAGCTGTCAGAAGAATGATTTTCCAGGCTAAGTCATATCTGGCCTTGTCTTCACCTTGTAGTGAACCCTCTGCATTTGCTCTAGTGAAATATTCTCTTGATTTTTAGACTCTGACAGTGACATGTCTATCTATTAATGCTCCTGCTATCTCTCTGATAGATTTGTTTTGTGTTTGAAGCCTAGCTATGGTCTGTTTCATATGCATGAAGTGTTCCTTTGACTGCATGTTGTGGGTTCACAGAAACAGCTTCCAAATGCAAATCAACTACAGACCTTTTACCTGTTTAATTGATGTGGAAATAATGTAGGAATGGCACATATCTGTCTATGAAATGGCTTTCCAGTCAATTGTCTAATGGTTCCTTGAAAAAGAGGGAAGCTAAATATTAAAAAGCTGTAATTCCCTAACCTTTCCTCAAGTTTTGTTCAGCAGCTATACTGTATTATGCACAAGGCTTGATGAGCACTGACTCTCACTCAAACGCTTCTAAACATTCTGTGTTCAATGTTCGGCGTCCTGAAACATGGCAGGAGCTGACCAAACGCATTCTGTTGGAAACCAGTGGCAGCGGAGATAGAGCAATGGCTTCCTGAGGGTGCCAGGAAAGAGTCTTTATCTTCTTTTGGAAATGTACGCACCCTTCCCCGAGGAGACACATCCTTACGGTTCTGGGCGCACAAGCCTCAGGACCTCTTCTTCGCAGTGAATATCAATGTGAATACTGGTCATGCATATATCATGTGACTCTTCCATTAAAATCATGCCTGTGTCACATGTCTGCATAGAGGGGAGGCCTGAAATGTGCTGAAAGAAATTATCTGTAAAGTGGTCCTCTTTTTTTAACCTTGTGTTAAGGCTAGGGAACATCAATAAAAGGGCTTCTTTCTTTACCATAACAAGTGGTTGTGCCCCTTCTGTCCATTATTATAAGACATAAGGGGAATTGTTGTAAGTATGTAGAACACGCCTTAAACTCTGCAGAGAGACTTTTTTACCTAGAGAATAAAACCATCTTTTGCCATCAAAACTCTTCGACTGAAACTGATTCTTCGAGAGAAAGTCAACAACCACGTCAACAGCAATAATACTCCTCAGGTCTGGTCTCTTTGTGGCAGGCTGTGAAGCGCGGCGAGCTGCTCCCCAGTCCCTGCGAGGGGTAGCTTGACCTGATCGGGACTGGGTGGCTGACAATCCTGACTCTTGAGCTTGGCGGGAAAGAAACCTTACAAACGCTTCCTTGTAGCGTTTCCCCTCCCGAAACCTAGTGCCGACGGAATTGACCGCATTCCCAAACAGGCCGAAAGGCAAGATGGGGGCATCAAGGAGGAAATTGCGGTCTTTGTCCTTGATGCCTGTTAGGTTGGGCCACAAATGTCCCTCTGTGGAAACCAAAGCAACCATCGAGTGGCCGATAGCACAGGCTGTCTGCTTGGTTGCAAGGAGAGAGAGATCTGTGGCTCGGCAATAGCTCTAAAAACCCCGCTTCATCAATGTTCTCTTTATCCTGGGGCATCATTGCGTAGCTCCATTCCTTCAAATCAATGATAGTCGAATAAAGTCCAGATGTAAACGTTAGACTGCCTGAGTAACCACCTTGAGAAGCTCTTGTCCCTCTCATCACAAGAGGAGCGCTCTGAGGTGTCTCTTCAACTCAGCACTCTTCATCTCAGCAGAAGCAAGAGAGGAAGTATCTTCCTCCCGTTCAGAAGAAGCGCTGGGGTGCTTTTGAGAGACATTTGAAAGAATCTCCTGATCTGACAAGAGAGAAAGGGGTGGACTCGCCTCACGCGCCTCAGCCAGATCGACATGCGATCCCCAGGAATGTGTTGAGGAAGCGACTACTCGCTGTTTCTCTCTGAAGAAAGCGAGCCACGTGCAAAGCACTTTGATCGAAAGGAGATTGCAGTGCTCGCATTCTCCCTCGAGCCCAAGGACAGCGTGTTCTAAGCACCCGAAGCAGAAAGGATGCCATAACGCCTTTAAAAAAAAAAAAAAAAAAAAAAAACGCTAGCTTTCTGCTTTATTTATTTATTTTTCTAGTTCCTTCTCTTTTTCTTTAACACACGCACACACACAATGTGGTACTTGAAGACAAAAAGATGTTTCCGTTTCATGCCTATTTATAACCTCCAGGTGCGCGTAATGAAATAACGTCACCTAACCGAGATTATATGAGCCAAACTTTGGCATGTTTGACACACATGCTTCAACAACTGGTCAAACAAAGGACGTTCTTATTAGCACTATTGGGTGCACCATCGAGAGTAGCTTTTGAAAGGGAACTACTTACGACATTTGTCTTTTTGTGTATTTTTACAGTATGACAATTTTTTTTCTTTTCCTGAATTCCTGAGTTATTGGTTATTTGAGTCTTAGACAGCACTGTATTCCACAACCAATTCCAATTATTGCTCTTTACATGCTCCTCAAGCTTTGTAATCACATAGTGACTTTGTACCGACCCCTCACTCTTGATAAGTACCCATCTGTGTCTTGTGCATCTCCCTGAGTAGAAGGCAGATTTTCTGCTTCCATGCATGGGAGGACAGCAGTGATCACCGAAGCAGTGTAGCCAAGATTCAACCTGCACATTGAATCAATAGAGACTGATAGGAAAAGAAGGCTATTGATTCTTTTGTCCCATCCCCTCCCAATCTGCTTGTGGAATAACGTAAATCAGTGAATTAGGAGATAAATCTGCTGATCGCAGGGTCTCCAATTCCTCATCTAGATATATCATTGATGAGATAACGCCTGGGTGAAATGTTTTCAGACCTCCAGATTTATATTATGTGCACCATTCAATCTGAATTTATCTTTGAGAAATTGAATTTGTGTAGAAAAGAAAATCTTCATGGCTCCCCCACTTGTACTTTGTGGATTGTTAAAGGTCAAAATTAATGCTGAAGAAACTTTCAAATGTCAAACTTTTTCACTTCATCCCACAGTGGTGCACATATTTTCCAAATGTTCCTATTCATCAAATGCATGTCCTGAGTTCCTGCTGTCTTAAAGTTCTCACACAATCTGTTGCTCAGAATGACAGGAAATGAAATTCATGGTCAAACATCAGAGGGGGCATATTTTACCCCATGTGGTCTCTTCATCGTGATAAGAGAATGTGAGCAAAACAGTTTAAAAGGAGTGGAAGAATGGTAGAGAATGATAAAGAGAGAGATAAAGAAGGAGTGAAATTATTATGAGGGGAAATTGAGAACCCCGCAGATTTCACAGTTGCAGGCCCAGCCAGCCATACAAAACTTTAGAGCGATAAGTGTAAATAAACAGAGATAAAGCATAATTTACTTAAATTACACTTGTATGAAGATATCTGCTTAAAGAGATAGATCACTCAAACATGAAAATTCTGCTATCATTTCCTCACCCTGAAGTTGTTGCAAACCTGTATGAGTTCTTCTGAGTTTCAGACAGTTGCTAGTGCCCACTGACTTTCACAGTATGGGGGGGGGATAGTAGTCAGTGGGGAACAGAAACTGTTATGTTACCCACATATCTATTAAAGTTCACATAGGATGGTTGGATCTGATAGATAGGATAGGATAGGATAGGATAGGATAGGATAAGATAGATAGATAGATAGATAGATAGATAGATAGATACTTTTTCCACCATCTCCCTTTGGATTTTTTAATTTTTTTAAAATCATCTCACTGATCTATATGATATTAAAAAGTCGCATCCCTCCCTTCAACACACAGAGGAAATGAGAACAAAAAGAACAGGCTCGAGTGGGTAGATAAAGCACACCACACAAACACTGAACTAGATGCAATTAAATGATAGTAGACTGGTCTCCAAAGCCTTAAACTGCCACTCCTTCCCACATGGCAGGAGATGGATCCTTATCTGCGACTCTCAAAAGAGCAATGACATCTGAAATGCAGATTCACACTGGACTATTATCATCACCTCACAATATCCTGCCACAGTTTACGCTTTGAGAACCACATGAGAATGTCCTCTGGGGCTGAGGAAATATAGCATTTTGTCAGTGGCTAGGAAAACAAACTTGTAGAAATGCATTTGGGTCGAATGACCTGGTGTTTGTCTTCACGGAATGGTGATTCTGGGGCTAAATCTATTCTTTGTTCAAACCGCTGAGGCATCGCCAACAGGAAAGGTCAGAAATCACAGAACTAATACACGCTTACTGGGCTACAGATTAATGTAAGTGTAAATATAGATTTTTTTCCCCCAAGTTTGTTTGCGCCTACAGATATTTAACATTAGAGCACTTTCGCAAAAAATGGATCTTTTGCAATGAATAGGTGCCATCAAAATTAGAGTTCAAATATCTAAAAAAACAAATCTACTCAATTCCAATCTATCAATTAACATGTACTATTTAATGATTCAGTTTAATAAAATGTTTCATTTTGGGATAAACTTTCTTTAATGCATTACAATTGTCTCATAAATTACAATGGGAGAAACACATACAAACCTTTTTACCTGCCTAATTAAAGACAAACATCAGCATGCCCTGGAGAGTCCCACTTCTTTACGATTTATTTTTTTTTATTAGGGTGTACCTTACACTTTGGGAGCCATAGAGGGTCCTTTCTTTTGTCAACTGAAGCTAAATTTTTCTCTGTTAAACACAGAGAACAGAAAAAAAACAGCAGGAACCAACCAGAGCAGGAGCAGATGGCAGAGGCATGCATGGAGATGTGGATAATAACAGACACAGTGGATCACACTCTCTTTCAATCAGCCCAAAGGGGCTACATGTTTACCAAACAAAACAAATCTTCAAGACTAGAGTAATCTCATTTTGGCTGCTACCATATGGAGGAAGCGGTGAGGCTATTAGGACTCAGTATTCCCTTTAACAAGAGTAACTACTACTCAAGTGGATAACCAGATTTGTCACATCTTTTTGTACTTCTTGTAGATTCCCAAAAGCCTTGCACAATTGTACCTGCTCAGCAAGTGTGATTTCACATCGACTTGTTTCCTGCATGTCATACATTTGAATTTTATTATGCCTCTTTAGGAGATGAATGGAGATGGAATACTAAAAAAAATCATATGCATCTTTTTATGTAATCAGTTCGAACACATCGTCATGATGCTGAAATTCACGTACACTGGCCCGAATCAAAAGAGCGCCTTTGCTACATTTCTGGCGTTAAAACATGTTGCTTTGTGGATGTTTTTACTACACAGTCTCTTGCTGTCCCAACTCATGTTGGATGTTGGTAAAGACCATGCTGATCAGTTAGTTTATTATTTTTTTAGTCTGAAAAGATTATAATGAGTTTTTTGCTGTTGTTAATGTATGTAATGGTTATTTTGAAATTATGAATGCCTTTAAAGGAGGAAATATGAAGTTAATGATGCATATTTGAAGATATTTTCGGGTCTTTTAATAATACTTTATGCAAGTACTTTATTCTTTATTACAGTCTAAACAATAAAAAGAAAGCATAAAAACATTTTTTCTATAAGTTTGTATACATCAAAATATGCATATTTGATAATACACAAAGAAGCCGGAACAGAGGTTAGAACAGATCAGACATCCTGACAGTAAAAGTACATTTTTATTACATTTAAATCTAAAAGGTTAAGATCCACTCTTGTACGTGCACTTATGTACCCGTGCCTGTTTCAACCACATTGTGAATATTTTCAGTATCTCAAACAATATATAATATATAATATATAATCTCAGCGGTAGACATTGATCCAGATCAGGTGCAAAAAGCTTGGGTGTAATTAAAAGTGCAGTTTAACGAGACTATCCCATGGACCAGACACATAGTCATGCTGCTAATATCTGAACAATCACCAGTTCTCCTGCTATGTTACCACCTGACTAAGGCAGATGATGAGCAATGTGGCTGCCTGTTTCACTGCCAGCAAGACAAGAACCGTCTCTTCTGCCAGCTGTAAGCCTGTGTGAGGTGATATCTCACACACAGAGCTATGATGAATATGGAGACACTACAAGTTTTATTTCATTTAGACAGCAGTGGGTTTTTTTTTTGTTTTTTTTATGAAAGTGAATTCACTTAGTAAGTCAGTTGTCTTTTTGGATTGTACTGTATTAGAATCTTTTTGAGAGACAATGATGTGCCGATATTAAATATATACCCCAATAAAAAAGGCACTGTAACTTTGTCATACCAATGTCTGTTCATTAATGTCAGGAAATGTTGCATTCAGAGGATCCGGGCTGCTTTAAGGCTGCCTTAGGCCTGTATTCACGTATAGATGCTGTGAGGTAATCAGTACCTGTTTATATCATGTAATATCAGATTATGTGACTCTGACTTTTCACGATACAAGAAAACTGGAAAGCAAGGCTATTCATAACTGCTGATTTGTAGTGGTGTTTGCTAAGGTAAGCATTTCTATTGTTCATACTTAGAGTTATGGATTTGTTCAAAACCTTTAACCCTAAATATTAATCTTCGCTGCAACTCAGCCTCCACTGGTTGTTGTACACAGAAGTGTTTTCTAGAGCGATTCATTTTTTTCATCTGGTGAACATACCCCTGAACGCCTTTGCAACTGCCACCTTACCAGTATGCTGGTGACCACCCAGAAAGTTAGCAGCTGTCTAGCAAGGCTCTAACAAGCCCCGAGAACATAGATGAAGTCATGTATAGATGCCACATTCATTCACATTTAGACACGTCCACCGTCTTGGATTGGTCAACGACTACGCTTACATTGACAACAAAAATTATTTACTTTATTTTGAATAAGACAATTTTGTTTAGAATACACCTGGTTTAAGAATAATCCATTCATGTTCCAGTTTTACAAGATATAGTACATAGATTGATTAATGGTACACATAATTCACTATGAGAGTCACTATGAGACTAGATCTAAAGGTGTGATTTAGAATTTTAGAAAGCTTTTAGTATTTGTTACATGGTGACAGCTTTGTCTTGTTGCATCCCTTCCATCTAGAATTTCACATACTGTATAAACATATAGTTTGTCTTCGTAATGATGCCATATACAGTTTTGGGTGTATATAACTAAACAATCACGATGCTAGAAAGACTGTTTTTAATGGTGGAGTTGAGAGCACATCATTCAGATTGTGAGTGGATATAATATTATCCCTGTCATAACAGTGTCATTGACATTGTACAAGTGTAGATAGCCTCACAATAGAGCCTGGGTAATTAACCTTCATAACAATTCCAGTTCACAGTTTGTATTATGGAACTGTTTAGCAAAAGCACATCAAGGGAGAAGATAAAAGAGCCCAACAATCGTCCATTTAATAACACTCTGTCTAAAAAAAACTGTTATGTTTCGTATTTGTGTCCAGCTTGTTTTAATTTCATAAAGTAAATTAGACTGGGCAGTTGTGCTTCATATGAAGGTGGAAGCCATTGACTAAAGCCACCCCACTGTCTAAATTATCACTTCATACTGCAGCGTGCCATCCGCTGGTTGATCTAATGGAGTGCTGAGAGCTTAATTAAAAATGAAGATTTATTGGAGTGGACTTCGTGTGCATATAAAATATTTGTACTTTCACATGTTCAGATTCAAACGAGAGCTTTCAGATGATTTCCAACTGGATTGAATTTCAATGGTTCTGAATAGTGCTTCAGTGATGATGTATTTTTTGTAAACCGTTCTGAAAGTACATCACTCTGGTTTCCTTGACAAAAAGCCAGTAGGATTTTTTTTTTTTTTTACTGGTTTTTGGATTGTTGCAAAAAATAAACCCTGAATGTGACCAACGCACATTAATTATACATGTTTTGTTCTTCATGATAATTTTCACAATACAACTATCATTGATTCCGTAGCCTAAAAGCAATTGGCAGAAGTAAAAGCTAAACACAACAGACAAATCACTTCAACCAAGCTTTCATCAACACTTCCAGTCTTTATTTAAAAACATTTTGAATGTTTGAATTAGACTAAATTGACATAAACATTTTAAGACTGCAAAAACACAGGAGTAGATGAGTTTATCTTCAGCGTTATGAAATAATTAAATCATAAGGGGATATTACTGATGCATCTTATGTCACAGGAGAAAACAACTAATAAATTGAGCTCATGTTATTTGCAGATCTTATTTTGGGTATTTAACCAAAAGCCAATCTAAAAAACAAACAAAGAAAACCCAAAAAACAAGTGACTTAAAGACGACAGAAACAAGTGTTAAAAGTAATTTCTGAGTGTTGGCTTCCAAAATCATTTCTGGCTGCGGCACACTATAGGACTGCAATAAATACAGAAATATTCTCCTATTGCATAATAAAAAATTAATGTAAGTCAATATACATATGAATTTGCACTGTTATGTATTAATAGATTCATTATATTATCATACTTACAAATCAAAGGCCAGGTCTGTGTTGGAGCTGTTTCCTAGTGTTTTATCAATCCTTGGTGCTCATATGGGAAATTTAGGTTTGAATCTGGCTTGCGTCATATGATGATTTAAACATTTTCTGTATTTTCTCTACTGCCACTGTTCTTAACCACCAAAAAGGGGCAAAAAAAAGAAAGGCTGGCTGAGTGAAAGTCTCCAGTGGTAGCAGCAGCCGGGGGTCTGAGACCGTCTGATTTGGATGGTGGAGTGGGAGGCTTCAAAGGTGGCAAGGAGTGCTAGTGGACCCACTCATCCAAGAAGGATCCCTGTCAGCTCTTTAATTACTACTCACCATTTCTTTCACTTACATCGTTTTTTTTGTCTGTACAGAACTCAAATGAGCATACCATGAATTTAATGAGATGAAGGTTTTCAAAATGGGTGAGTGAGCTACATTGGCTGATTATTGAAAGGACGATTTGCCACCTAATGAACCCTGGAGTCCTTACAGAAAGAGCAGAGGAGGGGTGGAGTGCTGCTTGATGTTCCAGACTCTCATTTTAAACACAACAGCAGTGAAGTTTAAATAAGAGAGAATGAGTGAGGATGTGGTCCTTTTATTACACATGCTCTCTATGACTGTAAAGGGCACTGCTTCTCACAAGAGGAAAAAAGGAGAGGGTTGTTTTTTTTTTAATAAGTGAAATAGTGGTAACCAGAAGTAATTTTAGTGAACTGTGGGTTATTGCCATTTAAAGAACAGTTGGGGACAAACTACAAACCATTCAACAAATGCAATGGCGCAGCTTTGGTTTTAACAAAGTGACATTTTAAAGGTACCCTCAGTGAGCATTTTGCATTAAAAAAGCTTACGTATACAGAAATGAATAATAGTTTTGGAAAAATTAATAAGGCACACAAGAAACAAGATGCAATTATGTCAGTATTCTAAAAATACCTGGACTGGGTCGCATTATGTGACTAGCTGTACTATTCACTTTATCTTGTTAATGCCCTATTAATGAAAAATGTTTTGCTTGTAAAATGATTCAAGCGCAGTTAAATGTGAATAGAGAATTTTTACAGTAGCATCATTCTTTCTGCATGATGTTGCATCCATGCCGTAGGTGTCAGTATATACTGTGAAAAAAACATTCTCATTAGTTAGTACTGGATTAGAAAGAGTATTTATACGAATATTTTTGCTAAAACTGTTGAAACGATAGAAAATTTACTTCTAATGTGAGACAAGACGTGAGACGTGCAGAATGTGGTCATAGAACGAGCATGGGTCAGACGGGGTACATATCAGGCAAAATAAAGTATCCAAGAAAGGCGCGAGTCAGTTGATGGTGAACGTAATCCTGAGGGCAAACGCAAACAGGAAATCGGCTTTGCTTGACAGTGCGTCATTTATACTGTAGGGATGTTCCTTTAATGAAACTCAAATATAAATATTCTAATATTTTGACATACTGGATTTTTGACTCTTGTGTGTGCTCTATTCATCAAAATGAAAATGCTTTACTTTAAATGTAATGTTTTTATTACAAAAAAACCCCTTTTTTTTTTACAATATAAAACTTTTTGTATGTTTTTGCCTGTATGTATATGTACGTATGTATAATGTGTAATTAAAGCTTTTTTACAGAAGCACAAAAAAGAACATGCTTGCTCTCAGCACCGAAAAAGTCATTTTTAATAAATGTAACGGTAATCCCAATCGTCTCCTATATAAAGCACAAAAAGGAATAATATCTAAAAATTCTCAGAAGGCCTTTAGAAGATAAATTGGTTGGTATAATTGGGCTCCAAGCCTGCTGAACAAGGTGCTAGGTGAGATGTGTGCAAAGACAGAGCAGCAGGTGGCACCATAAAAGACACGTCAGTATCCTTGGCAGCCAAGATCTGCTCCTCATCTCCTGTTGGCTTGCTGAACAACTGACAAATGAAGCACAATGCTATTGTGTGTGTGTGTGTTTAAATTGCATTGTGTTTCTTTTTCTAGCCGTCGATACCATAGAGATTAGGATTAACATCTGAACAAGATTACGCATCAGATGGGATTCTCGGGTTGTGAGGGGCAGAACAACAGGGATTAGGCCACAATCACCAAAGGGACAACATTCACTCAGTACTGACATAAATATAGAAAACGGCTTGGCACAAATGTATAAAACACACACACACACACACACATACACACACGTCACGTTCAGATCATAATCAAATGTTTCTTTGCCGGAAACCAATTTAATGGGTGGACGATTCTTAACGCACCATTTTTCGCTAGGCACAGGAAATGATTTCTCTCTTGGGGGTCGATTTTCAGAAAGAAGTAAAAAGCCCGTTTTGTAGAGAGGTGTGATTTTTGCTGCTGCATTGTTTGGGTTGGGGTTTAGTTTTTTGGGGGGGTTTTTTCAGAAGATTTTTTTATCCAGCTGTGAGGAAGCGTGTGGAGCATTACATTGCAAGTGTGGCAGAAAATGGCCGTAGAGTCGGATATTCACCCCGGCTGTTAGTATTCCCAAAGACTGCTTGTTAAATAGAATAATGTGCAAAAAAGGGGAAAAAAAAAACCTTCAACGCCATGCTTCATTTGACTTCCAGTGTGGAGAACTTCCCTATGTTCATGGTGGATTTGATGGATGCATAATATGTGCCCTCAGGGACTGACTTATCTGCTCGTGTGGCATTGAAGCTGATGGGCTGTGGCTGACTTCACATCACACATAGCAGCAATTCACCCCTGTCATTCAATATGTTTATGTCTGGTGCTCACAATCCCACGACCCCATCTCAGTTCAAAAGTGTCTTTTATATAGCATAGTGATGAGCGTTGGAACCTTTGTTTTCAACAAAGCTTTTTTAGAAAAGGAATTTCAAAAGTTCAATTGATTGAAAATGATATATTCTCAATCATTACAATTCTCACCAAAAAAATACGTACTGTGAGATATATACAGATAAATTAGTATTTTCCACCCAACAAGACACCTAATTGTTTTCAGTAAATACTATTTTCATACATACATCACATATTTTTATATATAAAATGTGTAAGAAAGTGAGCTAAGCGTTTTAAAAAGAATGTGTTTAGCTCTATGTACAGTAAACCCAAGCGTTAACTTGTGAAAGAGAAATCGAGCTATTATACTAAATTAAATTATTAAAAGAAAATACTGTGCAGTTTTTGTCTTCATGCATACATTTCATGTGTCAATATGCATATATTGCAGAATATTGAAAAATATCAACACTTGTTTCCCACATATACAGAAATGCATTATTCAATATATTGCATTATATTTTAAAAGTTATTCCCATAAATTTCCTCATATCCAAAATGTTCCCCAAAAAAAATTTCTGTGGAATAATTGGCATAGCTGCTGTTCATAGCACTTCCGGCAGAAAACGTGAATTTTCATCAAAGTAAAAAACAAATGCTTTAGTTCATCCGGTGTTTTAAAAATCTTTGTGTCTGGCATTTCTTTATATAGCATTTATATAGTAGGTTACACGCTATAGCCTCAACTTTTACCGTGAATGCAAATGATAGCGTAAATGTAATTCAAAGCGAGCTTTTCTCTAAGCATTGCACAATTCCTCAGATGTGCTGGCTGAGACACATGTGGCTGCTCACTAAATCTTTTTGTGCATAGCCAAGCTACGTCTCCTTTCAACCACACAGCAGTTGTTTTCCGTATTTTTGGGCTCTCCATCACAGCATGTAAAATCTGTCCTGATTACTCTGTCCACAGGCTGAGTGAACGTCCCCAGGAATGGTCCCCAAGTGAATGAGGTTGTGCAATACAGAAGGGCTTTCACTCTGCTGCTGAGTGCACTCTGACAAGATTGCTGTCAAATCCTGGGGATGGACAAGATTTATTGAGTGTCACGTGACAGTAATGGGAAGGCAGGGGGTGTGGAATATAGGGGTGAAGAGGCATGTTGATACATGCCGAACTAGGGGAAAAAAACTCTTAGTGCTGTATTGTGCTCATTACAGCATCTTTTTTTTCAAATTAGAGGATCCAAAGGTTCCTGCGAGACCTGCTTCGGTTTAGCATTTTTCTAATATAATGCAATGCGATACAGAAGCCCTGAATAACGAAAGTGAAAAATGCATGCTTCTTAAGTTTCTACTTAGAGGGAAAAAAAGTGTTGTTTTTTTTCTCTGTACGAATTTGTCGTTGTCTTTTTTATTATAATGTTCAATGATAAATCAATGGATGGTCATAAGCGTTATTTGATGCTTAATGTTAGTGGCATCTGGTGGCTGTGGTTGGTACTGCATGAAATAGCTGACTGGAAAAGAAAATAAATCAGATAATAATAATAATAATTTCATGTTGGGAGAAACAGTTTAGAGAAAAAACGGAGGCAGTATTTTTTATTAACATTTTTTTTTATTGACAGAGTTTCCATTAAACGCGAAAAGGAATTTAATAATGAAAAGTATTTGTTTTTCTCCCATTTTCCTTGATAATGGCAGCGCTTGACATAGATTGGAGTTTGTATGTGACATGAATTAAAGCCTGATGATCCATGCACATATTTGAAATAACAATTTCAATATCATTTCATCATTGCATATTTCATTTAAAGTATATAAAAAAAACTCATATCATTCATCTTTAAATAAATGAGCAGCAAACATCTTTGAGATACAATGCTACAGGCATATTTCACAAATTAATGATCCAAAGAGCATCTTGTGCTTCAGTGGAGACGTGGAAATTTGACCTTGTGTGCAAATTAGCTTACATGCTCGATATCACAAATGTGTTAAATACTTATTCATTTCATGTCGTAATATATCTTAGTATGAAACAAACAAAATCACAAACATCGTTTTTTTTCTAGGCTGAATATACAAAAATGTGACGCACGCTTTGTAGCTGTTTCCGTCCTTCCCGATGCTCTGCGTATGGAGTCGGATTTGTGTATTCCACAGGAATTAAGTGCTCTCTTGTGGCATTAACAGAAACTGACCCTGCTCAGCATGCAACAGTGTTCGTGGCGGCCTTTTGTCATATTGTCATAATGAAAGAACCCGTGTTTTGTAAAGAAATCAGGGGGGAGACATTAGATGAATATATTTACATCGTACACCACAGGCAACATTCAAAAAGCTAAAAGAGTCGAGAACAAAAGCACGGAGACCAGTACAAAAAAAACAATCTCTCTAGGTGCCAATCAAGTGCTTTCTCTCAGCATGTCCAATTCTAGAGCTGCCCGTTCAGGAGACCCCGCTTTTCTTCTCTTTCTTCTCCGAGCTGATACAGCACCTCTCACAATTTGAGCAATAATCGAGTATTTGTGTGCTCTGCACCGAGCCGTCTCATCCTGGTCCACTTTAACAACTGCGTTCTCCCTCTCACTGATACCGACTCTTATCTGTCCTTTTCTCATTACCTGCTTCTGTTTTTCCACATTGCCTTTTCAGTAATCTCAGCCTATCTGCGTATCATGTGTCGTCTCTATCACGCAATCTCCTTTCCACGTTCTCGCTGTTTTGCCTCTCTTTAGCAGCCGTGGCCCGACTTGCTGAATTTCACCCACGTACTCTCTCTCTCTCTCTCTATCTCTCTCTCTCTCGCACACACGCTGCCTCTAATCTTATTTTCATCTCCAATCATTAACACGCTCTACAGTCTCTCTCGCCTCTGCACACGCTCATTTATCTCTCTCCAATTTATTGTTTTTCTCCATCCAGCGCCACCTTTGCTTTCCATCACGGTGAAGTAAGTTTAGCAGGTAAATCAGCCGTCACTGTTGAGTAGGCCTGGCGATTGCCCATGAGTGCTTTTCTGTGAAATGATTCCCGCCCCTGACCTGGAGGACTGCTGCTCTGCTCCTAGGGGGAGGGACGGTTACAGATGTGAACTGAGGACAAACTGTGCAGCGGCGGAAACGGATCATTAAAGACTTAAACGATTCAAATATTTTATTTAAAAGAGTAGAACCCCCCTGCTGGGGCAACTGTTATTGTAATCAGCCCAAGCAGCCGTTAAACATACAGATGAAGCACAACAGCAAGGCACTGTAAACATGGTACCTAAAGGCCGTGGCACAATAACGCTGGGAGCAAACTGCATGACTTTTTGTTTTTTTTTGGTTGCTTGGATCGCTGTTCTTCTCCCACTGCACAACTGTCTGGGGTGCAGATTCCTTTCAAGAAAATTCTGTTCACTCCGAGGACGTGTTTGCAATGCCTTTGGGAAGCTCAGACAAGACCAGGTCCCATCTGAGCGAACGGGGGAATCCTGAATTCTCAAAAACTCCATTTTTGAACTTGAGATTTATACACCATCTGAAAGCTGTTTAAATAGGCTTTCTGTTGATGTATGGTCTGTTAGGATATGGTGGGATACGATTATTTGAATATCTGGCATCCGAGGGGGCAAAAAACGATTTTTTTGCATAAAAGAAAAATCTATGCTTTTGACCCTTTATGCATTAATTATTAGGTTTTGTGCTCTAGGGTCACCATTAAATGAAAATCTGAAATGAACTGCTCTGTGAATGTTGTTCCTTATGATCAAATAGCATTAAAAAAGCTTGTATTTCAGGCATGACTGCGCATGCACGTTATATGGTCTGTCTTCAGGTTTTTATGGGAACCAGAGCTTCTAATGCCTGCTGCAGTGATGCAAAGACCGATTGACTCTTTCAATTAGAAGGCGGGACTATTTCACCATGCTGTGCATTGCAGTTTCTCCCATGTAAAAGTATTTGAGTGAAGCGTCTTTGTATTTCTATTATATTTGGTGCTACACAACATGCAGTAACACATTGCACATTTCAGTTGACCAATTTGGAGTAGATGTCACCGTTATGCCACTTGCAGCTATGTGTGCACTGAGGTGGCAGAAAACCACTGGTAACAAGTAGAGGGAAACAAGAAAAAATACTTTAGTCAAATACGCCATTTGAAGCTAACGCAGACGTTTAAACAGGCTATGGATGAAACCTGCTTTCTATATAAATTTGATTTAAACAAGGTCTAAGTAGTATTCACAGATGCAAAGATCCATGTGCAAGCTTTTATTAACAGACATGGTGAAAAATACACAGAGGGTCAAAACAATGGCAAACGGGTATGTAGGAGGAAACCAGAGCAGTCTGAGAAGACAAGCGAGGGTTAGTTCACGCAGACGTAATCCAGAGGGGCAAAACAGAGCAACAATTGAGGAGAGAGCAACAATCCAAAAGGGGTGAAAACAGTGTCCAAGACGGGTAAATCTAGGAACCAGACGGAGATCAGAACATGAGAGAATCTAACAAAGCACAAACTAGGAAACAGGGAATGGATTACGTGGCTCTCTCTCTGGGAGAGAGATAAATGCTAAACACTGCGGGGGACAAAAACAAAACACAGAATGGCACGGTAAGGCAGCTAGTGCTAAGAGAGTTCTAAACGCCGATCAATACTCTGCATTGAACAGAGTTCTACTGCTATTTATGGTGTGAGTGTGACTGGAAGCAGCTGTATGATCGGGTGAGTGAGTGAGTGATTAGTGGAATCAGGTGTGTGTGGGACGTCAGTGCAATGGGTGATTGGCATTGAAGTCCGGAGTGAAATACAATCAGGAGTTAAATGTGGAGAGGAGGTGACATCTGGTGGTGAGTGGGTGGCCCGGAATCAGAACAGTTACAGCACGAAATATTATTCAAACCCCAAACATTTCACATTTCTGATTTTCCTTTCTATTTTCTTCAATGGCTTATTCCAAGTCACAAAAAGAAGCATGCAATCTAAGTTGTCTGTAGATAGATTTGCAGCGAAAAATAAAAAGAGAAATATGAGTATGAAGAAGAAACTTGTCCGCAAGTCGTTGCCGATGTCATTTCCGATCAAAACACATTTCACACTGCAGCACTATGAGTTGCCAGATATTTATGCTACAATCAGTTTACCACAGAAGTCAGGTGTCAAAGCTTCACTCATGTTAGCATTAGCAATGTTAGAAAAACACATTACACTGCATTTTGGAACTGCAGAGACACACGTACACCATAGCAACATGTTTAAAGATTGAGGCTGGACTTAATAATGACTCGCTTAATGATTCACTTTTGCTCACGTAGGGAGCAGCCATCTTTATTTCTCGCCTTCTGGACCAAATTACATTTGGAAATCTCATACCTTCACAGCATTATCATGCTAAATATCTCACGGGCAGTTTTTTGATGAATTCGAGTTTCTCTCAGCTGGTATCTTTGACAACACATTTGCGGAAAAGGGCACAGATTTGCCTGTTTTTCAGGCATTTGTCTGTGTTCTCTACAAAACTGTGAAAATCGGGGCAAAAATCATTCAATGTGAACTCTGCATAAGCTGACCATCTGCCAGAGTTGTCCAGTCTAGTTTTTTTCAAAGTGTTCCACACCATCAGCGCTAGTCAGACTCAGACCCCATATATGCATTGAGTGTGCATGAATTGGCTTTGGGCAGTCGGTGAGACGGATCAGTCTGATTGGTGTTTATCTCAGTGCAGTGTTTCCCACCCTGTTGCTGGAATCATACCGCACTACTAGGGCTAGGCAATATATCTAATATAAGCTATGCAATATCGCTTTCAGTAAATCACCAGTGAAACTGAACGCGAAATTGTGTAGCTTGTCCATTTGAAAACAGCTGATGGAGATTTACAGATAATTAACGAACCGGCTTTACTGACGAGATGCGCGTGGATATCTCGTGTGATATATTGCCCATCCCTATGCACTACCTCTGTGTCACAAATCAGAGGTTACGTCCTGAAGACGGAGGCTATCACAATTTGGAGGGTCCTTCATATTTGGCTTTGAAAAACATCCTTCATTTCCAGGGCATTGAATGGATACAGCTAATGGATTCATTGCAGCCCAGACTATCCCGAGACACACTGTGCACCAATCACAATAGGATTTTGAAAGAAAATGCCAGATTACACAACTAGAATGGAAGTACTGGAATTTAACTTGAATGTCTAATGATATCATTTGTATCTAATAATGCAAATGTTCAATTAAGTTAACATGCTCAATATAAACTATAAAATCATCTTATCTTATTTATTATGTGCATTAATGGACCAAAGTGGGCATATTAAGGGTAGATTTATACAACAGGGATTGAATTACAAACTGAAAACTGAGCGTTTCACATACAGACGACAGAGCTGTCAAGATGAATCTGCAAAAAAGACCAAAAGCAATATATTGCACAAACAAGAACAATAGTTGGCAATGTAACTTGAAACAATGAAACGAAACACTAGACTATAACTTGTAGACTTAATAGACTTCTGTTTTCATACTTTAAACCAGAGATAATGCACTTTGATTTCAAATGTTTGTGTTTAAGGCCAAATTGCCATTGTAATGTAAATAAAAGGCCACAATATATAAGACGTTTTTAGTTGAGACAAGTTGTGAATACTGTTTAGTTTCACTCAATTCATCTTATGTTACTCAACAACCACAACATTCAGCAAGTTATTCACTAATAACTAGTTGCCTATTGAACTGTTACCTAAAAACAATATCGCATTCACAATTGCTCTGGCAGTAGGACTAGAAGTCAATAGCCTTTGACACTGCATTTAAAAAACACAGCACCTAAAAACAAGATGCGACACAGCATTCTGAAGACCATCTGGTGCATATGTACATTGACCAATTAAAAAGCAGCTCAGACAGAACGGGTCCCAGGGCGAACAGCCGTTAAGGATTTGTTTACACTGCATATAGATGCGATTTGGTTTTCAAATACCTAAGCCATTTTGCAAAGTGATGCAATAAGACCCGTTCGCTCAGACAGTATAGTCGATATCTGTTGTATCTACTTTGGTTGCTATAGTGATGATGCAATCATCAGCAGGATGTCAAGAGACTTTCTCATGCAACAAGCGAGAATGGCTGTCAGTGTAGAAAGAGATGACAGATAACTGGAAATTTTGCTTCTGTTCACATCTATCATGACATGTCGCTGTTCAGCCCGCAGTGATAAACTCACAATGTTCTCGCAGAAATTTGACATTTAGAAAGCAATTCAACAATAGTGTAGTTTAATTATTATTGTAACATTTACATTCCTTTATTAGAATATTTCTGGGTTTTTTTCCAATTAAAAATTTAAACTCTGCATATTTTTTCAGTGAATTCATGGTCATTTATAATACATTAAAAACATTTTTAAAGCACACTTAAGGTACTGTCTAGGCTCAACACTTCACTATTTAATGCTTTTTCTTCGAAGTAGAAATGTCTTTGAGATTGAAAGATTTTTAATCAATTAGAATCCCTAGTAATCTCAGCATCTTGTGCTTTACATACCGTAATTGTTATAGTCATCCTTCACAGCACGTTACTCTGTGCAGCCTCTCAGAAACACTTGTGACAGCAATCATATAAAAGAGCCCTCATCAATGACAGCCCTTCTATATCACACAACCACTCTTCACTTTTGTTCCCAGGGACATTTAATCGCTTTGAAGATATGAAGGGCTAATGAATATTACACTCCAAACAAGAGAAATGAAGTTCAGTCTATAGATAATGATTGCGACTTCTCAAGATGCTCATGGAGCTACAAAAGGCTTCCTGTGACTCACAGCTTACATTTAAAACAGTTGAGGTCTTTATTTCCCATCATCCTCCAAGGAGAAGTGGATGGCAAGTGGTCAAAATCCATCATCATCATCCCTTTGCTTATTCTTTAGGTTGCAGATTTCTCCAAACACCAAGGTATTAAACTTTGACTCGCAACTCATCTCAAACCATTTGTATACTAACATGAATAATACCCTCAAATCTTACAGCTGGGTGAGAAAGATCTGTTTGAAGATAAAATGGGCAAAAGATCTCATAGACTTACACTGAAGGATAGACCTGAGGTCTATAATAAGAAAGACCTGAGGTCTTTGACAGCAACCTCTAGCAATGTCCTATTACACCACTTTAACATTGTGACAGTTTAACGCAGGCAAGCATCATCCCTTTTTCTTCAGAAAATATTGCAACCTAGACTGATCATATAGCATTTCAAATCTAACACCCACACAGACCACAAATGGCTTTTCATAAACACTTGACATCTTGATCTGAATCTGAGGCCAATCTCTCACTTTTTAGATTTGGGTGTTTTTGTAAAAGACATGATAAGAATGAGCAGTTCCATTATGTATTTTAGAGCAGCGGCAGCGGCGGGTGTTTTTTTCCTTTTTTATGGAAAATCTTTTTATGGAAAATCTGATATTACATTAATGTATGCAAACAGATGAAGTGACGTGCATACAACAAAGTTATAAGTTATTCTGTTTGTGTGTTTAGAAGCTTGTTGCAGTATTTAGCTTGTTTAATATTTCTTTATTTTTTGTGTTAACTCTTGAATAAAAAGAATATGAAAGATGTAGTTGTATGAGACTCTACAGCATTCTTTGTTGGCATTGATTGCTCCATGAAGAAAATTGAACAGCGGTAAACAAACTGAACATTTCCATTGATATATATATATATATATATATATATATATATATATATATATATATATATATATATATATATATATATATCATACTGGGACAGTTGAAATTATGTTCAGGAGCATTCATATTGCTTGTAGATGTTTCTACACTTAGGGTGAAGTGAACCTGTGACCAAGTCAACTGAATGGTTATGATTCAGAAAGGCACACATCTTAATAAAAGGCCTAACAGCCTATTATGCATATCAGAGCAATAAACCATACAATAAGGTGAATAGAAATTGCCTGAAGTACTGAGAAACAGGTTTGTGCCAAGCCACACATCTGTGGAAGAGTTCAAAAACAAATTTTTGCTTCACTGAAGGGTCACAGAATCATGTAAAGCTTAAAGGAAAAGAGTTTAAAACAACCAGGATCTTTCTTGATCTAGCCTCCTGGCCAAACTGAGCAACTGATGGAGAAGGGCTTTGGTTAGAGGGGTGACCAAGAACCTGATGGTCACTCTAGTAGAGCTTCATGATCATCTGTGGAGATGGAAGAAATCTACAGAAGGACAAACATTACTGTAACACACATTGATCTGGGCTTTATGGCAGTGTGGTAAGACTCAATCTTCTCTTCAGTTAAGATGCATGTAAACACACTTGGAATTTGCAAAAAAGCACCTAAAGGACCCTCGTGCTCTGAAAAACAAGATTCTCTGGTCTGATGAAGCTTGATTCTAAGCATCATGTTTAAAGAAAAGCAACTTTGCTCATCACCTGCAGAGTAGCATCCCAAAAGTAAAGTGTACTGGTAGTAGCCTCATGCTGTGGGGCTGTTTTTCAGCTGCAGGAACTGAGGGACTCATCAGAGTAGAAGGAACGCTCAGTGCAGCAATATATAGAGATAGCTTTAAAGGAAACCCAGTCCAGAGCATTCAGAAACTCAGACTGGGCAGAAGCTTCACCTTCCAACAGGACGCTGACCCTAAACACACAGCAGGAGTGGCTTATAGACAACTTTTTGAATGTCCTTGAGTGGCCAAGTCACAGCCTGGGGTTGAACCCAATTAAATATTTCTGGATAAACCTTGAACATGTGCATCTGCCCCCATTCAATCTGACAGAGCTTGAGAGGTGAAGAGGTGAGGAGATGAGTGGCAGATAATTGACAAATTGCTGATAAGCAAATCAATCAGCAATCAATCAGCATTTGTCGCAACAAACAAAAAAGACTGTAAAGATGCTTCAGCTATATGTATATGTGTGTGTGTGTGTGTGTGAATATACTGTACATTCATTGCTATTCGAGCTCAAACAATGGGGGGGGCATAATTCAGTCTTGGAAAGCTGTTCATTGCACCCCTGGATGTTCATAAAGAATCATTCTTGGTGAGAACTTGTCATTTCAAGAGACAGCTTAACCATTTTACCCACACAGCAAGCAGAGTCACATTTGACAGCAACCTGTCATTTGCACCCTGCATAGGCTAACCACAGTCAAACCATGCTGATTCCTCCTGAAAAACAGATCATTTCTCACCAGGTACACTACCGGTTCGCCTTTGCATTGAATACTGCATCTCAAATACACTGCAGCCCACCTGATTTTCACTACACTCATTTTCAATTTAACTGGTTTTATGTGCATTTGTAGTGTAATATTAATTAAATAAAAAACGACACTTTCATGAATGTGTTTTTCCACATACTTTTACTTGTATGATTACTTGTACGATGTACAAAGTATACTTTGCAATAATGTCAAATGGGGAAAAAAACACTTTAAAGTTCAGATAATTGCTTTTAATATACATTTAAATTAAAATACAGTAAGTTTGCACTTACGTGTATTATTTGTAGGTACTGTATTATATCATTGTCACGTTTATGTTCCTGTTTCTCTCGTGTGTTCCCTATTTTTAGTCTTTGTGTTCCCTGATTGTTCTCACTCATTCCAGCTGTGTCTCATCTTCCCCTTGAGTTGTGTTTTTAGGAGAGTTCTTTGAGTTCTTTGTTGTATATATCATTCAGTGTCTGTATCTACACTGTGCTGTTTAATTAGAAGTGCATCTCCTTGTCTCTTCACCCCCAGCATTAAGTGTATATTATATTATACTATATATGTGTTTTTTATGTTTATACTTTATGTACGCTAAAGCGTGCTTGTCTATCATAAGGATAAGTTAATCGTACTTGTTTATTTTGCACAGGAAGCCCTTCTTTAGCAGATAGCGCTCCGAATGAAATGCGTGCCGTCTGTTGATTACATTGCTCCCCTATGATATGAAAACATCTTCTAAAGAAGAGCGTCTTCTAAAAGCCTTAAATACGTTCATCTGTTTGTTTTGTTTTCTGAACGCGAATGCTGAATGTAGAGCAACCACGGGACATATTTTAAATATAAATAGCATAATGAAGTGTTTATATTGAAAATGGTCCCTTTTCTTGTATCTGTGTGACACAATATTCGTTCATTTTAGATCATTTAAAGATTTTGTTTGGAATAAACTCAACCAAGTCATTTGCACACATTTGTCAAACGATTGCAGATGACAAGAAAATGTTATGTATGTTATGTAATATGAGCGACGCAGCATCTGTTTCTGTGAATCTTGTGAATCTTGCATGTTTTTAGTGGAGAAATGTAGCCAAATGTGACCCTTTATTCAGTTGCATTAACCCACATTAAACTGAAATGCAGTTGCATGCATTCTTCTGGAAAAACATCCATCACAACCTTTCAGAAGAGAGATGTTTATTGTGCTTCAGCCCGTGTCCTTCAGCACTGCAGCCCGCTAAAGGTCAAGCAAGAGTCATGCCTGGAGACAGCTTAATTGGAAATCAAACACGGGCCGTGAGAAAGGGAGAAAGAAAGAAAGAAAGCAACAGATGTTAAAGGAGGGAAAGGGGACATGAGTCAAAGAAAGAGACAGGTATAAGGAAAAAGCACAGAGTGAAAACTCTCAAGACCAATATTGATTTACGGTGAAAAGAAAAATGAGGAAAGTGATGGGCGTGGTGGTGAGAGAGAGCGATAAATAAAAGATTAAATGTCCTGACATTGGGTTGGACAGAAATCAATGGAAATAATAATGTTACAATGCACATTTTCATTAGTCTGGGGACAGGCCGAAGGCGGACCGCATGTCTAATGTATCAGTCAAAGCAAGCAGGTCTGTGCGTACTCTCTTATTTGTTTTATGAATATAATTTAGGGCACACTTCAGGGCAGATTATATCACAGGCAAATGTTTTGAGTTTTCGCTCTGACATACTGTCTCCTTGTAAGCCAATGCAACGTAAATAAATAATCGTACATCCTGTTTTAACATTCTGGGCTGGATTATGGATCAGCACAGCGGACCTCGAACTGTCAGGGGCCTCTAAAGTTGCAGAGATGCGAATGTGCATTTGTTGCGTACTTGAAATCTTAAAACTGTATTTTTTTCAAAACCGTATCTTATTAATGAAATAAAAGGTCACATAATTAAAGAAAGCGCACTTAACTATATCTTAACATTCTATATCTTTAACAGACAAGGCTTAAGTCTAGTCCTAAACTAAATGTAAGTCTGAGCTGTTTCAACTGAAAGAACCTTGCACTGAGTTGATCCTTTTTTGTCTTAAGATACACACCAGTAATACTGACATAAGTTATAGGACTGAGGGACTGCAAAGGTTTAAGTTAAATCTTTGTTTTTGTTCTACTGAAGAAAAAAGTCATCTACATCTTGGATGCCCTGGGGATAAGCAGATAAAAGTTATTTTTTAATTTTTGGGTGAATTATGCCATTAGTGAATAGAAATTAACGACAATTAAATGAACCTATTCACCTTTAGGCAAGATATAGAAGAGTTTATTTCGAAAAGCAGATTTTTAGTGTCACATCACTTGCTCGTCTGCAGTGAATGGGTGCCGTCAGAATGAGAGTTCAAGCAGCTGATTAAAAAACACTCCAAAATCCACTCCAGTCCGTCAATTAATGAAGTGAAAAGCTGTGTGTTTGCAAGAAACAAATCCATTGTTAATACATTTTACCTTTAAACCAGGGGTCACCAAGTTGGGTCCTGCAGAGTTTAGCTCCAAGCCGAGTCAAACACACCTGAAGCAGCTAATCAAGGTCTTACTAGGTATACTTCAAACGTCCAAGCAGGTGTGTTGAGGCAAGTTGGAGTAAACTCTGCAGGACACTGTCCTTCCAGGATCAAATTTGATGACTGCTTTAAACCGTTCAAATGTTTTGATGAAGAAACAAAGCCAGAAGAGTACATTTTTAGCATACATTTGAGTGAATGAAGTCTACAAAAACATTACATTCAGTTTGTACTGCATGTTTTAATGTTCATTGCTGTAAAAAAAAAGGGCTGGCACGAGCTTTAGACTGTCTGGGACACCAGAGGCCAATGGGGCATTTATCAGACCACCCGAGTCCTTTGCTCTTTGCTTCATAGAGTATAAAACAAGTGGCCCTTGCAGTACGAGGACCCACAGCTTTCTCTGCATGCTTAGTGCAATGTAGAAACCTTTATAGTCAGGCGCCTCTCGCGACTTCATCTCACCCTGTTAATCTTCGATCGAGCAATAAAAATAAAAATAATGTGCTCCCTCATTTTTGGTCTCTATTGTTAAAAGACCATTTTGTTTCTTTAATCATTCCGCTTCAATGTCATTTAATTTGTTTTTAATTTTGAACAAGCCATCACTAACTGATGAATCTTTCAATTAGCTTCCCTTCAGTCTGTCCTTTGGGACCCATGTTTTACTCCCTAATTAAGCTGAAGAAATGTACCGCAGACGTCTCACCTCATCCCAGCGCATAAGTGAACAGAGACTGCTTAAAACCCAATCAATATTTCCCGCTTGAAACTTTCTTTCCTCATCTTTTATTTCCGTCTCATCTTTTTTTATCAAGAAGTCACACGCACATATAAAGAGGATTTGCTGGAGTGGTGCTTTTTTGAAAAAAATAGGTATAAGATATCTCAGCCACCTTATTATTATACTGAAGAAGCTGTGTCATTCCTTAGTGAATCAACTTTAATTTTTCTTGATTTATTTTCATATGGAAATACTTTGAAAAGATATTCCCTTAAGGAGACAATTACGACTGAAGTGGGGTTGTCTAGATTAAATCTGTATTGAAAACTAGGTTGTTTGTACCCAGTGACACTGATTGTTATTTAACATGCTGCCTTAGCTTGTTAGCGTAAGCGCTGATGCAATAGTAACGTGGTTATCTTATTAATTAACATGATATGGTCTAGATATGGAGAGCAATTTATATTTACAGATGCTATACCCATGATACAATGCAAGAAATGATCTTAATCTTTGATCTCTGTAATGGTATGTTAATAGAGCACATTTAATGTTGCTTTAGGCGAGATATGACACATAAAGATGTGGTGTGGTGAATCAAAAGGGCATTCATATTTATGTTAGTAAACACAGGGGAGTGGTTAGTGTAGGAACCTTGAAACGCCTTCTAGTGCTTACTCTGCCTGGACTGATGTGATTATAGCTTTGAGCTTTGCTCAGCACCAGTGGTTAATATTTCAGAATCTGCTGAATCCTACATAGCAGGAATTTAAAATCACTTTCCTGAGGAAAAAAAATAATGCCGCTCATATACACATGAACTAAAATCAGACTAGGCCGTAAAAATATTGCATTTTTTCCAACCTGTATGCGAAGAATTCGTATGTGTTTGTAATAAGTGTGACTCTAACTTTTGTTAATAAATAAAACTTTAACGTCAGAAAAAAATAATGATAAAAGTCAACACTAGCATGAAGGTACATTTCTGCAGAATGTGAATGTGTAGATTGGGATGAAATTACTGCCATCTCTTGGTATGAAGAAGATTATTATTAATACAATTATTATTCCTCAAATCTAGAAAATAATTGTACTGCTGTGATTAAAAAGTTAAATATGTTATAAAGGTTAAAGGCTGAATTTCAAGGCAATACAAGTCAGAAAAACGTAAGTTTAAAACAAATTGCTGAGTGGTTGCTAGGGTGTTTCTAGCATGTTGCTAATGTGTTTTTAGCATATATAGCATGAAAACATCCCCAAAACACACAAAAAAAGTAATTTGTAAAGGTTTAACTGAAAGAATGCAATGGTTCATAATGGTATTTTAATGGAAAACATTAGAATCTCTGTGATGGTTAAAGAGTAAAGGTATTCTGTAGTCTTTGACCTACAGTACAGGGAATGACTTCAAGCTCATCCTTCCAACATGACGGCTGCATCTACATCCCTGGGGTGTCTATGACTACCAAGTTGTTATTAGCATGTTGCATGATTAGCAAGTTAACATGTTAAAAAGCTAGCAAAAACTGGTTCAAACCACCCTAAATCCAGCCTAGACTAGTTGTCTAGTTTTAGCTGGATTTAAGATTAGTAGCTGGCTGGTCTTTCAGCAGGTCTCCTAGTTTGATCAGCCAAAAAGGTGCCAAAACCACTTTAAAGCCAGTGACTGGGACGATCAATTTTAAAATATTGAAAAAGTAAGTTACGCAAAGATTGTTTTCAGTTTATAACATCCAGCCAGCAGAGGTCGCTAGTTTCTAGCAGCCCTCTTTATTAATTTCAGCGCAGTAGGACTTGCGCTGTTAATATTTGCTAATGATAACCGAAAAAAAAAAAAAAAAACATGATAACGTTTCAGTCAGCCACAGCTGCCTTGTGTTACTGCAGTTACCGGGTGTTGTTAAGTATTTTTGCTATATATCTTGTACATGTGACCCAGTGGATCAACGAAGAGCTAATGCAGCATAAAAATCTAAACGATTAAGACAACAAGATATGTGTAAGTTATTTAGTATAATTGATTTCACGTGGTTAGTATAGTACCACAAAACGTTTCTCATCGGCCCTGACTAACGCTACCACAAGTTGACGCGCTTGACTAAACAAGATAACTGTAGTCCTCATTTAGCATCCAGGGGCCTGTTTCATAAAACAAGTTTACATTTTGTCCATTGATTTGGTTCATAATAATCTGATTAACTCCTGATTAAATCCTGGCTTGTTTGGTAAACCCTTTTAATGAAAGCCCCCTTTTTTATTATTATTATTATTATTAACAGAGCAGTTTTAAACATTGTACACTATAAATATAAAGTCTTTAGATGCGTTTGGGAACGACTTGTCGATAAATATTTGCAAAATTCACATGCGGTGGCTACGATGCGCATGCGCACTGCACAGGAAACACTTCCAAACAAAGAGGAAGCTATTCTGTGATTTAAAGGGGACCGTACACAATCCAGAAATCATGTTGGTTTTTTTGCTAACACATCAGTAAGTTGTTTTCAAAATGAAAATCGTTACGCGATGAGCTTGGGATGATCTTGCAACTAAAACTGAGGTAAAATGTGATTTGAGTATAGCCTCTCACGGTTAGCTGGTCTTATAGCTGCTGCATTAGTTTAGCTAAGATTAGCATGTGAGCTAATTCCACGTTGATCAACAAAGCGACACGTAAACAGAGCCACTAAAAATAGAACTGTAAGTGACATTTCGGTCAGTATCAAATGACAGTTGCGGCACATGCTGGGAAAAAATAACATTTCCAGTATTTTTTCTTTTTACTAAAGTTAACTGAAGTTGCTTATGAATATGTTTCCTCTGCAATGCATTGTGCCGGACTGCAGGTGGTTTATAATATTACTGACTGCTGTACGCGTGGATACGTAAACCTACATAAATGTAACTGCGCTAAATGTAAAAATGTTAAATCAGGCCGATCATCCAATAGACAGCACTCTTTGAATTAAATTGGTTGAAGTATTGATTTGAATGTGTACCATTTATATACTAATGTAGGCATTTGGTTTGTTCTCTGCCATCTATGAACGTTTCCAGCTAGATGTTATTGGTTTTGTTTCATTCTTAAAATATTATTGCTTTTTTCATTACTGCTTAATGGAAATTAATTAATTTCAGCTGCCACCTCACCAGCCTATACTAAGAATATTCAGCTTAACATTTCCTCACAACTCTGGTTTGTTTAAAAAAACAACAACAACAACCCTGAATGCTGTTTAATCATGAAAGTTTTGTTTATTTTCTTGCAGAAATCACTTCTGCTGTGTAAGATGAAAACTCCCTTTTACTGAACTTTATGCCCAGTCTTTGGCTCGGCAGGGCAGTGAGGACACTCAGCAGATCATCTTTGACAAAACTTTGTAGGGAAGCGTCATTCAGAGCAACACTAAATCAAAAGTCTCTCCAGTGCTCGAGGACTCTTGTATTTTCGTGGGGCTCTGCATCTAGCCCCAGTGGCATCATTTTCTGTGCGCCCCAAATTTGCCAGTTCAGTTTCAGCTCTAGCTCTTATTTCCACGTTTCTTGGCCTGAGCGGCAAAGTGGACGACCGGTCATGGCAGAGCAGAGGTACTGTGTGGAATACGCCAAACGCGGCACGGCTGGCTGCAAGAAATGCAAAGACAAGATCATGAAGGGGCTGGTCCGGATTGGCAAGATAGTGCCAAACCCGTTCAGTGAATCCGCCGGAGAAATGAAGGAGTGGTACCACGTGAAGTGCATCTTTGAGAAGCTTGAGAGAGCACGTGCCACCACGAAGAAAATCGAAGACATCACAGAGCTGGAGGGATGGGAGGAACTTCAGGATGAGGATAAAGAGCTAATCAACAAGCATGTTTCGGGTATCCTGCTATTGTTACCCTTTGTTTTACTCTCCTGGCGTAGTTTGCAGCAGTTGTCACTGTAGACTTGACATAGGCTGAACAGTTTCTCTTCTCTTCTCCAACAGAGCTGGCAGCCAAAGCCAGCGCAACCCCTAAAAAGAAAGTGCAAGCAAAGTTAAACAACAGTGGGCAGCTGTCAGCACCTCTAGCTGATCCAACAGTCAATGCTCCTCGCAAGTTTTCTGGCTTCACAGGTACAAGAGAGTTGCACAACATGTATTTATTTACTTGCTTATTTATTTATGTGCTGATATTCTTTGTTGCTTTTGTTTGTTGTAACGTGCACTGTGATTCAAAAGTTTGGAGTCTGTAAAGTATTTTTCTTTCTTTTGTGCTCACCAAGACTCTGTTTGTTTGATACAGTAAAAACAGTAATACTATGACACAGTTTTCAGTTAAAATATATTTTAAAATGTAATTTATTCCTGTGATGCCAAATCATTATAATATGCTGATTTTCTGCCCAGGAAACACATAATCTTTTAATCAGTTAAAAAATAAATAAATAAATAAATAATTAAAACCCCTTGAATGGTAATGTAACTTGGTTACTGAAGGGACCATATGTATTTAAATTAACTATTATTATTGCTGAAAATTAATAAAATAACAAAGTATTTTTGTGCCATATTTGTAAAATATTTATCATGTCTAATTGTTTTTTTAAATTAATTTATTTATATACCAAATTTATTTAACCAAAGGATATATGTAGATACTTAGTACAGTACATGAAGACTTCAGATGCAGTTTTTTTCCATTAAATAAAGCATTTTAACAGACTTCTGTTTAGGTTCAGTAGTTTCACTTTAATGGCGAAGAAAAGGTTAATAGTCAGTTATTAAATAGCTTATTTTCAGAAATTATTGCTTGATTAAAAATGCTCATTTAAAATCTCAGATGGATGTTTTGGCATCTGATCTCTTTATATTATAGAAATTTAGTGTATGTTGGTTTAAAATTGCACGGACAAGTGTCAGATTATCTTTACCCACCAAAGCTATTTTTGGACAGCTGTGATATAGATGTATAACATATAGAGTAATACATTTCACTGCATGTCGTACCATGTATGTATGTGTATGTGACAAATAAAATTTGAATTTGAACTGTCATGCTCTGCCAACTTAAGACAAAGTTCATGATGTGTCCACAGCTACCAAGGCCGGTTCCTCTTCCTCCAGTCCAGGACCATCTCCAGCCAAAGCCACCCAGGCTAGCGCTTTATCAGCTCAGTTATGTGACCCCCACCATAAAGACTGCTTACTGCGGGAGTTCCGCAAACTTTGTGCCTTAGTTGCAGAGAAGTCCGGCTATAACGCCAAGACAGAGATCATCAGAGACTTCTTAAGCAAAGGCTGTGGTGGAGGTGAGCATGGAAAATATGAGCCAAGATCAACACGGTAGCTTTTCAAAAGCATGTTTTTTTTTTTGTTCTCTGTTAATATGCCTCCCACATCTTTACAGACAAATTCCGAGGAGATTTGTACTTGACAGTGAAGCTTCTCCTCCCAGGAGTGGTTAAGAATGTGTATAACCTCAACGACAAACAAATTGTCAAGCTTTTCAGCCGCATATTGAATTGCAGTCAAGATGAGATGGTGCGAGACTTGGAACAGGTTTGTCACATTGTTTAACATTTCTTTTTCAAAAGAAGTCAGTTCTTTTGAGAAGCACTTGACCTTTTTCTTCACTGATCTTTTTCGGTTTCATATAGGGTGACGTTTCCGAGACGGTGCGGATGTTTTTCGAAGACAGCAAGTCTTTCCCTCCAGCAGCAAAGAGTCTTCTAACTATTCAGGAGGTGGATGCTTCATTGAGCCGTCTGTCACAACTCACAAAGGAGGACGATCAGCAGGCTGAGCTGCAGGATATTGCAAAAAAGTCTGAAATAAATGATTTTTACAATGAAGGTTATATTAAAATGACAAATGTTTAAATTTTGAGAGTAAGTTAAAATGCCTTTCTTGATTTCCAGATGCACCGGAAATGATCTGAAGTGTTACATTCGTTTGGTCAAACATGATCTGAAAATCAACTCTGGGGCCAAGCATGTGTAAGTGTCACTAACAAATTGTTCCTAATTGCATTGTTTATTCTGTCTGACTCATTTTTTTTCTTTTATCAGTTTGGATGCTGTGGATCCTAATGCCTACGATGCCTTTAAAGCATCTCGTAACCTGGGTGATGTAATTGACCGGGTGCTACGGAACCAGCAGGATGCTTCTAATGGGACAGGGCCCAGAAAGATCCTTAGTGTGGAGGCGTCCTTGATGACCCCCGTGCAGCCAATGCTGGTCTGAATCAGATAATTAAGTTCTCTAATCCTCATGTTGCTCCGAACGTGTACGAGTTACTTTCTCTTGTGAAGAGGATATTTGGAAATATATATCTCTGTATATCCTCTTTGAGGTTCCACTGAAGAAATTCAAACAGAACTGGAATAGCGTGATGACAGAATACATTTTTTTTTGATGTGCTGTCTGTTTAGTTCAGTGTTTTTAAATCGCAACCAAAAAGCCCCGAAAGATTATGCTTATATACTGCTTGTTGGATTTTTTTTTTTAATCTTGTAGGCAGAAGCATGTAAGTCCATTGAGTATGCCATGAAGAAATGCCCTAATGGGATGTATTCTGAGATCAAGTATGATGGTGAGCGTGTGCAGGTCCATAAGAACGGCAATCACTTCAGTTACTTCAGTCGAAGTCTCAAACCAGTACTCCCACACAAGGTCAGGACCTCCAGTCTTTGAGTTCTTTTAAGTCCTTTAAGTCAAATGCCACGGAAGCTTATATACGTGTTTAAAACCTTTAAAAATCAATTTTAAAGACTTCGATTTTCTCCCACAGGTCGCCCATTTTAAAGATTTCATACCACAAGCATTTCCCGGTGGCCAGAGTATGATCCTTGATGCTGAAGTTCTTCTTATTGATACAAAGACTAGCAAACCTCTGCCTTTTGGGACTCTTGGTGTACACAAGGTAAACCAGAACCATGTTTTGATGTTCTTTAAAGGATTAGTTAAATATACCTAAAATGGCATTATTTATTTATTCTGATGTAACTTTTACTTTCATTATTCTGTGAATGGATGCTGAAAAAAGGCACAATGAAATGAATTAATGTAAACTCTGCACTTTGTTCAAATAGTGTTTCAAAAATCATTCAGATGTTTGAGAGATGTACGATTTATTTATTTTTTTGTCTCTTATGCTCACCCAGACTGAATGTATTGGAGTAAAAAAAAAAAAGTAAAACGGTAATATGGTCAGATATTATTACAATAACTTTTTCTATTGTATTATGTTTTAAAATGTGTTTTTAGAAAGCGGCTTTCCAGGATGCTCAAGTGGGTCTGTTCGTGTTCGACTGCATTTATTTCAACGGTGTCAGTCTCATGGACAAGTGAGTCAACTGAGGGATTCCTTTTTCAAGTATCTGAAAAGTTTGAGAAAAAGTGTAACATTTGTTTTCTATTAAATGTTGATTGAGGTTTTCATGAGACTTGAAAAATGTTTTCCAGGCCTCTCTGTGAGAGAAGAAAGTTTCTCCATGACAATATGGTAGAAGTTCCTAACAGGATTTTGTTCTCAGAAATGAAGCACGTCACGGTCAGTTTTGCTGTGTTTTTAAATGCTTTCCGTTCTCTACTCATTGTGCACATGTTCTCAGTGTTCAAGAGCGGTTAATTAAATTAAAGGTTGATGTTATGATAGGACTTCAGGGTGGGTGATTTAATAAAGATAATGACATTGTGTTCCAACAGAGAGCTGCTGATCTGGCAGAAATGATCACACGTGTCATCAGAGAAGGACTCGAGGGTTTGGTTCTTAAGGATATCAAGGTATAGCCTGCGTATGATCTGAATTTGATGATAGCATGATAGATAATAGATTCGCATGCCAACAAATCAACACATTTTCTCTCTTCAGAAAGATGTTTTACTGTGTCTGCCATCATAGTGCAAATAAAACTGGCCAACCAGCAATATGTAAACTATTGGTTACATGGGTTGCTGCTGTTACATAAACCTATAATTTGATGGCACTCTCAAACAGTATTTTCCTAAGCAACAGTGAATAGAAGAGGAATAAAAAGTTTTTATACAAACTCTTTATACACACTGTGCAGAATAGAAAAGTTGCATTAAAACTTTGTACTTAACTGAAAAAACATTACGCTCAAGGATTCTGACAGCTTATTGTTTTAACATGATAAAGTGCAGTGCATTTGTGTTTGTTGGGTCACTTCATGGGTTTGTTGCTGCTTTAGGGGAATTATGAACCAGGAAAACGTCACTGGTTGAAGGTGAAGAAGGACTATCTGAATGAAGGAGCAATGGCAGACACCGCTGACCTCGTAGTGCTTGGCGCTTTCTATGGAAAAGGATCAAATGGTCAGTATCGGCAGTCCAGTCCAAATGGTTTTAAACAATAACTGAACCTCAGAGTTGCTAGACTATCAATTTTGAAATATGTTTTTTGTCTGCCAGGTGGAATTATGTCCAGTTTCCTCATGGGATGCTATGACCCAGAATCTAAGAAGTGGTGTACTGTGACCAAGTGTTCAGGAGGCTATGACGACGCCACCTTAGCCAGACTGCAGAAGGAGTTGGACGTCATCAAAATTGGCAAGGTAAATCTCACGATTTAATAGGTAGTGCCTCCATTGCCGTATCAGATTTATGAAAGATGCATCTCATAAGTTTCCTATCTATCACAGGATCCAAGTAAAATCCCAGGATGGTTGAAGATCGTCAAGAACTATTACCCAGATTTCATTATCAGAGATCCAGAAGTAAGGCTTTTTCTAATTCGACCAAAGGGATGCTTAATGTTTATGTGCGTGTAATGTGAAATGAGCTTGATGAGACTCTGTTAAAAGCCTGGTTACAGTTGAGTATGTGATAGAAAAATGGCAATGAAGGAACTTTATTGAAGAATGTGTTTAATAGACCATACAACACTTAAATGTTTAGGATGTTTGTACTAAATTGAAACTGTAGTAGTTTACGTTGCATATTGGACTACCAGGAATAATATCCTGTATGTCAATTTTTACAGAAAGCACCAGTTTGGGAAATAACAGGAGCTGAGTTTTCCAAATCAGAAATGCACACTGCAGATGGCATATCTATCCGCTTTCCACGATGCACTCGAATGAGAGACGACAAAGACTGGAAGACTGCCACTAATCTCCAGCAGCTCAAGGTACACTTGATTGGAAAATATCTGCACATTTGTATGCATTTTACATAAAGACGCAACCCTGGAACTGTAGTGTGCCATCAAGGACCTCAAAGATAATGTCATTTCGTAGCATATTCACAATTCTAAATCAAAGTGAAATAAGTGGACTTGAACTAAAAATTCTGATATTACCATGCATTTTTATAAATGCATGGTATATACAAGGATGAGTCATTCACAATAAGATCCACATTTTTTTGATCACAGAATGTTTAATCAAAAATGTCTTAATCTTCCGGTAAAAGTACATACTTTTCTCTGTTGTACACCAAACTTATGCTCTCATTTAGTCTGCTTAAACTCAGCCCAATGAATAATGTTACAGTTGGTACTATATGAAAGAACTGCCACTTTAAATACATTTTCTGCCAAGTATTAGGTTAGTTTGTAAATCAAATATCAGAATTAGTTTTTTAATAATGTAGTATTATTTTGTGTATTTTTTGCAGGAGCTGTATCGAATTTCAAAGGAGAACTGTGATTTTGAGGTGACAGCTGGTCCGTCCAAAACTAGCCAAAATGACAAGAGCTCCTCGGGAGGAGAGAGTGGAGGAAGCTCTCCCTCTGTATCTCATGGAGCTTCCACAGCTAACAAGACCAGTAAGTGTTCACCGTGAACAGGCCGTGTTTAGTCTGTAGTTGTAAAGTTTGACATCTGCATCATAAAAGTGCCATTTGAAAAAGTTCTTGCATTCTGTAATTGTTCCAACTGTTCAGAAAACGGTCATACTCCCAAAGCAAAGGCAGTGAAAACAGAATCATCTTCTCCAGCAGTTAAGAGGAAATTACCCGCAGAGAAACAAGATGCCAAGAAGGTTTGTTATCTGACAAACCCATATATACAATACAGTACTATTCAAAAGTTTAAGGTCATTAAGAGGTTTTATTCATTTTATTTAAATGTCTCTTATGCTCCCCAAGGCAACATTGATCAAAATGCAGTAAAACAGTAATGCTGTCAGATATAATTGATTTGCATTAACTTTTAACATATTTTAAAATTATAATTTATTTCTATGATATCAAAGCTAATTTTCAGCAGCCATAACTCCAGTCTTGAGTGCCACACAAACCTTCAGAAATCATTCTATCATGCTGATTTGGTGCTTAATTGGTTTTGAAAAAGCTTGTGCTGCTTGCTCACTGGCCTAACCTTAACTTGGTGACCCAAAACTTTGAAAAGGCAGTGTATTTTCTTTGAACACAGGTTTAGTCTGTCATGCCATGCCTTGTCATGGTTCATTTATCCTTTTTTTTTTTTTTTTTTTTTAAAGATCATCTCTCAACTGAAACCCTATGATCTTGTTCCATTTCAGATAAAAACAGAACCCGTTCACAGCAATGGACAAAGCAAATTGAAGAGTGTTCAAACAACAGACCCAAAAAATGAAAAGGTTTGTTTTTCCTTTTCCTTTTTCTTTTGGTTTCACTTTTTTGTTTTGATTTATCACATCCATCATGCTGAAATCAAAAAGCCATATCAGTTTAAACTTCTGATGATATGGTTTTCTGAGCACACACAACGAAAGCAACTTCCACAGAAAACGGCTGTCATATAGCATGTGGCTATTAAAAGAAGTTTCATGTCTTATTGCTCTTAATCTGTCAAATACACACAGGTTTAACAACACAAGTAACAAAAACCTTTGGCTGTGTCTGTGAAGGAAAACAGCTGGGAAAGAAATCACATTTTTATATCTTGGAGAAAGCGACATCAGTGTGTTTAAAACATACATATTCTACACATTTCTACTGTTTTTGCCGATAAGTGAAAGACTAGACTCTGCTGACTCAAGTGTCAAAAAAAAAACCTTTAAAGCTAAAGGGTGTAATTTTGCTGTTGCAATTATTCATCCGTTCCTAAAACTCTTGTCCTCTTCCTGCAGACGCTACTGGACATTTTCACCGGCGTGAAGCTCTACCTCCCAGAGTCGGTGCAGGATTTTGTGAAGCTTCGGCGCTACTTCCTAGCGTACGATGGAGATCTGGTGCCAGAGTATGACTCTGCTTCAGCCACACATACACTGGGAGAGCCAGAGGATGACTGCTCAGCCCAGAGGGTCACCTCCAGCTGGATCTGGGAATGCATCCGAAAGAGGAGGGTGGTTCCTCCCTGCTGAATGAGGCAGAGGGACTGATGGAAAGACACTACCACAACGCTCAGGTGTTTTGTCCTATAATGACAGAGTTCATTAGAGAACAGCAAACCTGTTTCATGAGACCCGCAGCTACAGCAATAAAGAGCTGAATGGACTTTTTCTAACCGGCGTCTCAATTTCATGTTTTTGTTAGCTTTACCACATTGTGGTATTATACACATTGTACTAGAAAACTGTCCTTTTTGACATTATTTCTCCTTATGGATTCCCATATTTATCATTTTTAAACCTTGGTGTCATTGACCAGTGCTGCCATTCATGTCATAATGTTTTTGATGACTTCATGATACGGTGTCATTTATCCGTTTCTGAAAATGATGTTTGTATGGAGTATGCTCTTGGGCACAGGATGAGTGATTAACAATACAATAGTAACAGCCATGAGGCATGATTGTGGAATGAATAATTGTGTAGAGTAAATTGGGTAAGAGCCCTTTAGCTTAGTAATGGTAGTTGTAATTTCAACCGTTTCAATCATTCTAATTAAAACAAGTCTTTTATGCACAAAGAAATTGATTTGTACCTGAATTGTGGGCACACAACAGGGTTCTGTTCTCCAGCATGAGTGATTGTATGAGACTGTATAACATGGCATGTTTTTTTTTTTTTATTTCCTTGTCTAATCAGTCATTTTTGGAGTTACACTGACACACAGAGGTGGTTTGCAGAATAATGCAAAAATGTTTTGTTTTTCCATTGAAAATGGTAAGTAATGTGCATTATTACTGTTGGTACTGAAGCAAACAACTCTGTTTAAGGTTACTCATCGCTGAATTTCATTTAGAAACTAAGGTGCTGACATTATGCAAATACTTTAAAAAAAAAGAAAAAAGAATGCAAGGTCTTTTTGACTTGATTATACAGTGTGTGTTAATATACACATTCTCATTTAATTCGAGTGAAGAAAATGTCTTATTTGTCAAAGGCCACAACAGAAACAGTCTGTAGAAATATCTTACATATTTACATTAAATATACTAGTCTGAAATAAAAAAAAGACAGCCATTCATGTTATCACTGAAAACACTGTGGAACTTTTTTTTTGTCAAGGTTTACTTCTTTCCTCTAGTTTCCTCTTGCCTGAAATGGAGGTTCTCCTCTCTTCAGACCAGTGACAAAGATCAAACTCCTCTACCAGATGACAACCCTGCAGATGATTCAAAACAACAACAGTAAATAAGTAATATCCCATGTCATTAGCTTCCAACTAAGTAAAGACTTTACTGGGTTATTCTTTTTATTTTAGGATAATTTCCCCAAAAACAACCTGTCGTGATGATTTAGTCAGAGTCGCAGTCCTTAAGGATGAAGCCTCTGCGTCCTTCATTCTCTGCAGGAGCACACGTGTGCGTGGCACATGACTCCATGATTGTCCCAGTCCAGCCTTCAAATGCCCATTACCATCTTTGGTCACATGGTTTGTCACCTACAGTTCAAGATTTCACAAGACCAGAGTTTATTTCAAAAGACATTTCAACATTTAGTCATACACTAAATGTAGATGGCACGAAAGTCCGACACATGGTTATTTATCAGATAAGGTAAATTGGTTGAATGCGAACTTATAAATGATTAAAAAAAATCTTTATAGATGAATGGTTCATTACGATCTAAAGTGCACTTAAATTTCATGACAAATTTTATTTTATCATTCACAAAGATTAATTTCATATATTCCGAACAAAACAAGTACTATTTGTTCTCATTAGACTTCTCTTAGACTTTTGAATTTCAGTATTATTATTTTTTTGTTTGGCAGTAGAAAGGTGTATACCAGTACGGCAACGTTGAAGTCTTTAGCGATCATCTTCAGCTCCCCTGCAACTTGCATCAGCAAGGACATACCTGATGCAAAGCAGCAACACTGTGACGTCTGATGCATAAGATGCTAATTAGGACAGAACGTTTTGAGGAGTATTGTGCAATACTGTAAACAAATACCCTCGTTCTGTTTCCCTCCGAGCATGGATGACAGCACAGCAGAGACTGAATCCACCATCAGCGCTTTGACTGAACCACCTCCGACGCACGCCTGGGGAACATTCGAGAGTTCTGCTACAAACAACCACTTATATCAGCACACTTTTAAAAAACAACAATACTTACCTTCTGAAGGCCATTTGATCGGAGATTCTGAAGACACTCGAGCAAAGAGAAGACATCAAATACCCTGAACACCTTGATCTTTTTAAGTGCCTCCATCTACGTATTGAAAAGGAAAAATATAACCCCTGTAGAACAGTATGATATAATACTTTATGACACATGGTGTTCATTTGGAACAGTTGAGCAAGGAAGCACTACTAATTATGAAATGATACTTTATTCACCTGCTCCTCCACATTAGGGGTCTTTGTTTGTAGCATCTGAAGCAGTCGGTTTGCGCACACACAACTCTTTGTGTCAATGTAAAACACAGTCTGCTTCAACTGGTGGGATATATTAACCGCAACACTAAAACACACCTACAAAATGATGGAGAGACACACAGAGCGTTACTGATCATTCACCCATCAGCCCACCCAACCTTAACAGCTAATAAATGCAGTCTAGATTTTGACATTGTATAGCAGGATCAAGAAACAGATGAATTTCAAGGACAAAAGATCACCTGTGTTTTCCCGCTCCCTGGACTTCCTGTCAGCTCAGTTATTTCCCCTGTGTAGAGCCCGGAATCCAACAGATGATCCAAACTGAAGACAAAACAGCACGGTTTTGCTCAGAGCCTTAATACACCTAATACCATTTTAAAAACGTCAATGTTTTTTGATCAATTACTTTCAAGGACGTATACTATGTTCACTAAGGCTGCATTTATTGATCAAAAATACAGTAAAATAAATAAACAATAAAGTGCAATATTAGATATCAAAATATTCGATTTCAATGTATTTATAATTAATTTTTGAATATTAATTTTTATAAGCCATTAGCCCGGTCTTCAGGTGATCCTTCACATAACAGATACACTGCTTAATTTTTTTTTGTGATACTTATTTGTATTCATTAAATTAAAAAAACACCCCAAAACCTGGGATTGCCAGTGGACAAAATTGCGGTGGTGCTCAAGAGTTCCTCATACAGATCAGCTCCAGAGATGGGAAAAGCTGTGTACTGAGCCAGGAGCACGCGTCGAACAGCTACTAGAGCCTGAAAGATAACATAGACAGTGTTTAGTTTGCTTTAGTTACACGCCGTCTCTGTGATAGATAGTGGTAAATAAAGGTGAGGCCTGAATAGGCTTTAGCTGAAGTTAGAAAACTGGCGCACTAAAGATGAAGTCATTCCACATACCTTGTAAGACAATGAACACTTTTGTGCAAGTTCTTCGGGGTTACATGAGACAAAGTCTTCAACTTAAAGAATTAAACAAGTATTATTACAAGGCCACAGGCAGTCAATGAGTAACAAATACTTTATTGATTCCCAAAAGTGTGTGAGCAGCAACTCCTTCAGTAAATAGCTCTCTAATATTTTTATTCATGTCATTTCAAACTGCGCTGTTATTTTTGTTATTGTTGGAACGCACTCTGCTCTTTTCCATACAACAACAGTTTATTGTCTGTCAAACTCAACTAAACTTTTTTTTGTGTGAGGAAAACACCAAAGTTTATTTTATTATTCATCTTTCCACCCTCCACCGAGGCAGTCAAGGCCAAAATAACATTGGTTGGTTCGACAGGTTTCTGGCATGAATTTCATTATCACAGAAAGGCTCCAGAAAACTTTGAATACATCTCATTTTTCACATGGAATTCCTTTACGGCGCTGGCATGGGTTTCTTTAATCATTTATAAAGCAACGTGTAATGCCCCATCTCTTTTTATTGCCTGTTATTGATCTTGCTGTGAATTATTCATTTGCACATTTTTCAATCTTTTGGTAAAAACAACAGGCTTTTACCAAAAGGTCTTCTACTGAATACTTCCCATTTCATTTATGATTATAATTATAAGGATGCATGAATAGAACTAAAACAAAAATGGTCTTTTTTTTTATTTCACGGCTACTCGAAGACCGACAGATTTGATTGCTATGATCTGTGGTTGTATGAACAGCTATAAGAAGAAAAACTACAGAAGCATAAAATACATAATATGCAGATATATAACTCCAACACAATAAAAAAGAACCCAAGACAACCTAACATTAGAGTTAGACTTACTAAAGTGAGGGAAGAAAAAAAAACATTTTAAAGTTATATATCTGTGGTAGATGGTTTAAGCTCCTATGTGTACTTCTTAGATGAAAAGACCATTGTCAACACCTGTTCTGATATCCTCTGAATGTAAGGCTTTAATGAATTCCTCGTTCATTCCAGGGCAGATCCCGTCTCTCAAGATCACCATGACTCCCTAGACAGAGTTTAAAAACACCATCGAAAACAATGCATGAGAGTTCAACGCTACGTTAAATAACCTAACAACAAAATACTCGATCTTCTCACCAGATGGCTCGTAAGCCCATCAACGCACTTGTGTCCTTCACTTTAGGGTTCTTCTGGGTGTATTTACACATTAGTAGACCTCTTCATGACTTCATATTGCTGCCCGCCACATTTCAACACGAGTCAGCGAGCAGCGCGATTGACAGGAGAGCCGTCCAATCGCAGCCTCCGTCGTAGTGCCCGAGCCAATGAAAACCTGTCCACTTGTTCTAAGCCCCGCCTCGCGTGATCGGGGCGTGCGTAGAGAAGTGAAAGTAACGCGATTGGTTCTGCTGGTTCCTAAACACAGAAGACATCTACAGTCGGTTTCCGTCAGCCAGCGGCTCGCTATAGACTCGAAGGCCAAGTAAAACCGCGTTTTGAGAATATAGCGCACGGGCGAATAATGGGAAGGGGCGTTGTGCGCTCTTATACCGCTGTCAGCTGTGTGTTTGTCGCTCAGGCCCGTTAGGCTCCAGTCAGTTAGCTTTAGCCGCCTGCAGCTGTCGTGCGCGCGCACTCGCGGGGGCAAAATGGTGAGTTTGAGATTTCCAGCTTGTTTTACGTTCATCGCTTAACGGGTCGTGTCTGTGTGCTTGGGAATGGTTGCGTAACCGGTCAGCCGCATAGCTGCTCGCGTCGCACGTTGCCAGATCGAGCCGTTTATGTGGGAACGGTAACGATACGTGACGTTCGGACCGGAGCTCGTAGCTAACGCGGGCAGCTAGATGTCGGCTGTGTGTCAAAACAGAGTCGCTTGCCTTTGCTGCATTTATATGTGCCAGAGACCCGTCAGCGATGCCCAGCAAATCCTTTCTACGTGGCTTACTGTAGTTTGACTTGAGGTCTCCGTGTAGATTTGACAGCTAGATATGTGCTGCAGACTGTGACTAAGAGGTCGAGAGATTCAGGCCGTCATCGGCAGTCTAATAGGAGCAAATATTAGACATAGACCTAGTGGACCTGCCGGTTAGAAAACAGGGAACACGACCATAAGGAACTTAACGATTACGATTTTATTTCTTCAGTTTTTTTTAAAAAAATGTTTCCTTCACAACTTATGAGCGAGAAATGTTTGTAATAATGTTTACCTAAGAAGTATTTTTCTCGAGGCCATTTTGGATTCAGCAGAACAAGTATAGGACCTAACAAATCACACATTTTTGTGAAAGGTCACATATTTTTACACAATAATAATAATAATAATAATTTAACACTTTAAAATTCCATAAAAAAAATAAGTTGTACATTTAAAGGCTGACGGGCGTAGACACCATGAGTTTTGATTTTTGCGAAAAGCTTTTTTTGTATTTTTTTGCATTTGATGTGGGGAAAATTATTTTAGGTTTGGAACAATTTGAGATAAGTAAAGAACTACAGAAATGTAAAATGCGCTCTATGCATGTTCCAGCACCCAGCGCAGTTGCTCAGTAAATAAACTTCAAAATCAATTTTTCTTTACAGTTCTTGTGGTACTTCAACAGTCTGGTGAGGCCTCCCTCAACAGTCTTTTGTCAATTCTTGAAATTGTTTCTAGTTTAAACAGAACAAATATAGGACCTAACCAACCAGTGATGCTGTTTCTGAAATTCTTGTTTTATTTAATGCCTTTCACTGATTTTTTTAGAGGTGCCATATTCAAATCAAGAGTAATTATAGACGTGTGTATATATAAATACCAAAGTGGCGTAAAAGAGTAAAACTTATTGCGTTACAAACCAGTTATTAAACAATTAAGTTAAATATTGATGAGACTGGTGTAATGAAGACGGCACGTTTAGAATGTTGGCGTAATATTTAGAAGAAAAACAATGCTTTGTGTATCTTGATGAATTTATTTTGATAATCAGAATGCAGCAGTAAGGCCTCAACTCACAATAATGTGAGGTTGTGTTACATATGTTGCATAATGCACAAAGCAGCATGAGCTTGTAACCCATGCCACACTGTCTCTCCTGTGACTTAGGGAAGACATTTCTTGATATTTAATTGTATTAATGTAAACTTAATGTAGTTGAACAGTTTATTAGCCACTCTGAAGATGTCTGGTTATTTACTGATAGTATTTTCTCTTTATTCCTTTTGTCAACTCAGTGTGTGTGTGTGTGTGTGTGTGTGTGTGTGTGTGTGTGTGTGCGCGCGCGTGTGTGTGTGTGGGGTGTGGTGTTTCTGCTTGCATTTCTACTCCAAACAGTTTTGACAGTATCTCTGGTTGTCCTCAACCCAGTTGAGTTCTAATCCTCTAATTATTTGCAAACTGCAATAATGTTTGATTTTGTGATGAGTAATCCCTGTTAATATTGTTTAGGTCTTAATGACTCTAAAGCAAGTTGTTAAACCTCAAGGTTCAGCTGTTGTCATACATAGAAATAATACACCAATAAGATCCACATATTGACTTAAGGCCATATGTTAGTGCTTAGCAAACCTTTGTTCCTTAAAGGTAAGATTAAGTACACGAACCGGTTCTTATTCATATGTTTTCTGTTAATTATAATTTGCTGGCATGTGCTTGTGAACTGAATGAAAGCGTTGATGTAGGTGAAAGTTTTCCTACACTTGAGGGACTTTTTTTTTTTTTTTTCTCCTCTCTGTCTCTTGCTGCAGGTGTTATTGTTGAATCCACTGGAGAATCTAAAGACCTACATAAGTAACCGTCCACCGCTGGTCATTTTTATGGTCAGCGTCAGCGCTGTGGCCATCGCTTTCCTCACTATAGGATACTTCTTTAAGATTAAGGAAATCAAATCTCCTGAAATGACTGAGGTAGGAAATGCTTTGGTTTAAGCTCAAACGTTTCAGCTGTGAACCTTTGAAATGAGAATGTAGTAGGTAATGATAAGTAAACTGTTATTTTAATATTATTTTATATTATGATATAATTAATTGGTATTTTGAATTAACTAATTATTGTTGTATATTAACTTTGCTTTGTGTTGTATTTTGTTATAATTATATTTATGTTGTAATTTTTTTTATTAACTTGGTATTAGGTTTTATTTAATTATTTCAGTCTGTCATCAAGGCTAAATTTTTATTCTAGTTTAAATGGTTTTAATGTTTCTCTCTCTAAAGGTGCCGTATGTCAGTTTTTGACTCTTTTAAGCCAAAAAATAAAATGAAGGCTTCACAGACAGGGCTTGGACTAAGCCAGGATTAGTTCAATTAAGACATTTAAATGATTTTTATAAACATGCTTAAAAAAAACAATACTGGGGTCGATCTTGAGACAAAACATAGGCACTGATGTATTTTAAGATCAGTCAGTGCAACTTTATTGAAACAGCTAAGACTTAGCTAGTACTAGCTTAGCTTAGTTTAGGACTAGTCCTGTCTGTGAAACCAGGGGAAGATGTTTGTAGTTATTTAGGAAACATGTTATGTTTACATAAGAAATATTATTTTCTAATATATAAATATTTATTAACAAAAATAAATAATGCTATTGCTGGTAATTCTACTCTGAAAAGTGCATTCTGGGGTGGAGTACCTTTGTTTTTGCAGTACCCACTTCAACTGTCTTACATACTGCACCTTTAAATAAATTTTAATTTATTTAAAGTTTTATTAAATTTTTTGTAATTATTTCTACTATTAGAAGTTTGCAGTTCCTCTACATGCATTTTGAATGTATAAAGATACATCTTGACCATTCATTGGTAAAAAGATTATATTTAAATAGCAATTTTTTTTATCTAATATTACATGATACTTTATTTCAGCATTATTTCAATTACGGCAAACACTTTGTAATAGTTTCAATTAATAACGACACCGTATTAGACATGAATGTATGAGAATCTTGTTCACTTGGGTGTTATTAGGAAATTTCAGAGATGAGCTTTATTTGAAATGAATCAATTTGCGAAACAAATTTCTCCTCTAGGATTGGAACACGTTCCTCCTTCGATTCAATGAGCTTGACTTTTGCATCTCAGAAAACGAGACCCTCAAACACAGCTTGAACGAGTCCATCACTCCAGAGAGCACAGTGACCAGCAGTCAAACGCGATCCAGCACCCAGTCCCCTCCCCTGTTAGAGGACCCCGGGCCGATCAACATCTCTGTGCCCATCACATTGACCCTGGATCCGCTGAGGCCGTTTGGGGGCTACTCGCGCAATATTACTCACCTCTATGCCAGTGTGCTTGGGCAGCAAGTTGGCCTTGCTGGTATGTCTCTATTCTTTTTCAACCTCTATGTGTTTGTTTGAAATTGACCTTGGATGTGTGCCATCTGATAACATACCTCCACGTGGTCAGTGATTTTTGTCAGCTGTTTTTTCAGCTGTTTTTCCACACGGACCATTTTCTTAACCACTTCCACTTCCTAACTTAAAAACATGTAACCGCAGTTCCTTGCAGAATTAGATTCCAAGCGTGGGGTTGTGCTCCGGCGTGGCTCAAGCGCAGATCAGTCGAATATTTTGAGGAGTATGTGTATGACGCCAGAATCGTGGAATATATGACCCAAATAAGCAGTCTGCCACGCTTTGTTCTGACCGCCTGTGGAAACAAGCATTACTATAAGTTGCTCCACCAATGGTAATTAATTTTTTAACACTCAGTTAGTTCATATCAAATCAAACCCCGCTAATTATTTTTATTGTCATTCTCAAATTAGTAATGTTAACATTGACTTTGAGTAAAGTGTGTAATTAGCGTGTCGTTTTTCAATTTATGTACTGTCTAACCTCTAATTGTCACATCGTTTGAATTTCATATTAAGAAATTCTTTTAACCCAAAAAGCAAACTTTGCTTGTCTTTTAAAATACAAATGTGACCCGTGCTGTCAAAATAAGTCGCAATGCGCACCGACTAATTTTGAGCTAATTTTGGCCAAAGAAGTGAAAGAATTTGAGGTTTTACAAAAATTGAGTTCATTAAGCACTCTTCTAGCAATCCGAATGCCCCTAAATAGTGATTTGACATCTAAAATGATCTTTATTTGCACGTTTTCTGAAAGAAGTACCTGTTGCAAAGTGCAGCGTTCCAGCTTTGTGAATATTCATATTGATGAAAACAAAATGATCGCAGTGATGAAGGGTGTGCATGAGATGGGCCTTTTTTGCAAACTTGCGAAGTATGTTTTGGCAAGTTTCACACAATCACATGAATGTTTGTCTGAGGAAAAATCTGATGTGTAACAATATATTTGATCCATGCGTTACAGTAGAGGTCAATGTTAGTCATGCATTACAAGAAAAGACGGAATCATTTGCTGCTCTTGAAATACTATTTATATGCATCTTTGTTCTTATTTTTAATAATAAATATTATTATTATTATTATTATTAAGAAAAGAATTGGAGAAAATATGCAACGTTGTTTGGTGAATTTACTTAGTAATCTTTAATTCTATTTTTCTCTAAATCAGATCTGCTGCCTCTTTTGCCTTCAAACTCAGTAATTTGAAATCATTTTAAAAGTCATATATGATTTTGAAGGTATTTTAATGAAGAGTGCGTAAATAAAAATAAATAATTTTTGAAAATGTGCGCTTTCCAACTAATTCTGTCATTAAGGGTCACAAATCTTTACCTAATGTCATCAGAAGCACATTTAAAACTGGAATATAATTTAAATGTAATTCACATGTGTTTTATATAATCCTTTCTGCATTACAGTCCACCTTAAATAACCTTTTGGCATTTAATTATTCCAGCTGTTGTGAGAATAAGCTATAAATAAACAGGATTCTCACGGGCGAATGAGGCCATAGCCCGTACTTGCCGGGACAGCTTCTTTATGTTTAGAGATTCCTACAAAAACCATACCACTCAAATTAGAAAACATTATTATTATTATTATTATTATTATTATTATTATTTATTATTATTATTATTAGCTAATGGTGGTCAATAAGCCTAAAGTAAAGCAATAGTTTGTCTGGCTGTTTATGTACTTGATTTTGGATTATTTTTAACTTAGTTACAAGACTGCAGCTTTAACTGTATACATGTCTATATGTAGAAACAGCCATGACTCCTTCTCCACTATTATGTTATTTGTTTTCTGTGCCTTTCTGAACGCGGGTTCATGCTTCGGGTACACCCCCTAAAAGCCGTGTTATACTTTCGGAAGTGGACTTCTTGTATTTACCAAATGTGTACGCTGGTGGCGCAATCGGCTTAAACTGAAAATAAACATGTGAACACACAGAGTTATTGCGCATTAGGCTATCTTTACATTGTTTTATGGACTAATTGCAGAAGTGTGGGTAGCGACAGACTATATGCAGCATATGCAGCTGGTGCTTTCCCAGCCTAGAGATGGTCACAGTCATTTGGAGGCACGCGTACACCCTCAGAAGACATAGTGGACCATAGTGGACACACGCAGCACACATACCCACCCCCGCATCGTATGATGCCAGTTCTGTTGACATCGCCAAGCCCTGTTTAAGATATTTGTCTTTAAGATATTATTTTAAGATGTTCGATTTCGAAATATCATTTATCCCTGTGATGGCAAAACACTGATCAAAATCCAGAATGCTGATTTGGTGCTAAAGAAAACTTTATTACCAATATTCCAATATTGTGCTTCTTAAGATAATAGTTTCCACAAAAGATATTTTCATGTATCTTGCTAGCCTCAATTATTTGAATAGTAATGTTCAACATATATGGCCATATATGTTGAACATTACTATTCAAATAATTGAGGATGAAAAAAACAGTCATAAAGGTCAGTTGAAATTGAGATTACAGCTGAATAAATAAGCTTTCTATTAATGCATGGTTTGATAGGATGAGATAAAACTATTTGAAAGTCTGGAATCTGAGAGTGTTTATTAAGTATGAAGTATAAAGTTTTAATATATTTACGGAATGAAGTTTACAAAATATCTTAATGGAATATGATCTTTACTTAATATCCTATAGAGTTTTGGCATAAAAGTAAAAAAACCCCACTTTGTACACAATTTAGCCTTTTGGCTTTCTTTCTCAGTCAGACTGATCAGTTATAAAACTTATTGCTGTGTTGTTGTTGTTATTTCTGTCTCTCTCTCTCTCTCTCTCTCTCTTTCCTAGTGTTTTGGCTGAATGTAGTCCAGTTGAAACAATGGTCCATTGTGCACAAAGGGATAGCAGTGGGAGAGAGGCCTGAGCTGAATACCTTCTAGATATCACTTGCAGGCACATCTAAGCTCCCTTTGTTTTGCAGAACATGCTGACTCTGTGTGGGTGTGTTTGTGTCATTAAAGGCAGAGAGGCCCATGAAGAGATGAACATCACATTCACTCTGCCGGTAGCCTGGAACTCAGATGAGTGCGTTCTGCATGGTCGTTGTGAGCAAATGGTCTTCAGCACCTGTATGACCATCACAGCAGCTAGTAATGTCTTCCCAGTCACAGTGTAAGTGCCCAGAAGTCGCCTCACATTTGTGTATTTATTTTATCCGTAAAGATAGGCAGCGGCTATTAGATGCTATTTACACTAATTGCAAATAGCAGCCTTTTTTTAGTGATATGCTATATATACTAAGTGAAAATTAGAATATTTTCTTAGCATATATGCTATTTACTTAAAAATAGCAGCATTATTTAAGTCCAAATAGTGTTTTCTGCTATACTACTGCAGGTGGCAATCATCTGCACCTCAGTATTGAAGTACATTATAAAACAGAATGCAACCTATTGAGTGTAAATGTTCATTTTAATTCAAATTAATAAATAGATGCCATGGTTGACACACTTATTGGGAGAATAAATCCCTCACTACACCTACCCTAACCCTGCCCAATATTCTATTTTCATCTTTTTGATTATTTCCTTCATTATTGGTGAACATAAATGCTTTTAGAATTTCGAACATCGATCACGTTTTACCGTCTATGCCACTGAAACTGATATCATGCAGGCATCTTTTTGTAATGATGACCATCCCAGAGTTAGGGTTCATTTAAAGTACACACAACAGTAGTTACATACCACTTGTCTTCTGTAGGGATGCTGGAAAGTTTGAGTAATATTAGTAAATATTAGCAATATATGCACCTAGTTTATATGCTCCTTTTTTCTTAGAAAAACTTTATCTTACCCAATTTTCCCTTACTATGTTAGCATATTAAATGTTGGAGGTTTTCATCTCAGTTTTTTCACTCAGATTTGTGTGCTAAGTAACTAAGAAATGAGTGTTTAAAGGGATCACACAAAAATGCTAATTTGCTTATAATTTACTCACTCTCAGGCCATCCGAGATGTAGATTTTTCTTTAGTAGACCAGTAAATATTTTTTTTAGTTTGTTTAGTCCCTGGTCTTTGGTGGTTTATAAAATGCAAGTCAACTGCTTCTGGTACTTGAGAGTCAAAAAAGCATATATCTGCAAGGCCAAATGAATACCTGTGACTCCTTATGATACTCTGATGAAGCAAAATGATTGACCTGTGCAAAAAAACTGAACATCAGCTATGATCCACAGCCTCAGTAAAATCGAGTGGAGTGATGTCTGGTTTACAAAAACATCCTTTTGAGTGTGTTTTTTTTTTTTTTTTAAGTGAACTGGATGAATCCGTTCACTCAAACCCAGGTACCATGTTGATGTTATGAGTATGCGATGTTACTGTTGGCTATGATTTCCAGGTGGTAATGCTGTAAATAATGTTTAGTTACTTGCACAGACCAATAGTTTCAAAAAGAACATACACAGAGGGCACATGTAAGACTTTAAGCAGTGTACAGTTGTGTTACATAACTGGGAGTAGTATTTTAAGGGTCCTAATTGAGGTTTCTTTCATCTGTAATGAGTAACTCATACCTTGTTTTGCAAATCCTCTGCAGGCAGCCGCCTCACTGTGTCCCAGAGACCTACAGCAATGCCACATCCTGGTACAAGATTTTCACCACAGCACGAGACTCAGACACTAAGTACACACAGGAGTACAACCCGTTCTGGTGTTACAAAGGTGCCATTGGGAAGGTGTATCACACACTCAATCCCAAGCTCACTGTCATCGTTCCAGATGTGAGAGTTGTTTTTTTTTTTGCCTTGTGTTAATAGCAAACAAAACACCCTATTAACCACATAGAAACACAAACATATAAGTCCTGTTTTTACCTGGTATTAGGATATGCTTTCCTAAACACAAGTGGTCTGCTGAGATCCATTACGGTTTGCACCTTGCCTTAAAGGAATAGTTCACCCAAAAATTTAAATTACCCCATATTCCCCACCAAGCTATCTTAAGTGTATATGACTTTCTTCTTTCAGACGAACACAGTCTGAGTTTTTTAAAAATGTATCCTTGCTCTTCCAAGCTTGGAAATGCTGGTGGATAGTGGCCATTATTTTGAAGCTCCGTAAATCGGATATATTCGCGAGTACCGTGTCGTTATACTAACCTATACTCCTTCGGTAGTTTATCACATGTCCTTCGGCAAATGGCCGCTTGCTCGTAACTGAGAGCACGTCTCGGCTGACCTCTGACTTGACCTATAATGCAGCTTACTAGAAATATTTACAAAAAAATCTTAAATGCAGTATTCACATTAAAAAAAAAGAAAAGAAATGAGTTGTGTTGTGCAGGTTGTCATATCCTCACTATAATTCAAGCATTCGTTTTCTTTCCTGATAGGACGATCGCTCTCTCATTAACCTGCACCTCATGCACACCAGCTACTTCCTGTTTGTGATGGTCATCACAATGTTCTGCTATGCAGTCATCAAGGGCAGGCCTGGCAAAGTTCGACAGAACAACCCAGATTTCTGTCCAGAAAAGGTATGGTTTGGTATACGAGATCTGTGTGGTAGAGACGTTGTGCAGTTGCTGACTTGCTCCCAACAAACAAGTGTACCAGTTGAATGCTAAAAATGCATGTTTTTCTCACAGGTGGCCTTGTCTGCGGGATAAATGGGGGTGAAGGTGAACATCTGAACCGAAGCATATCGGAAAGGGAAGTGAGAAAACTACATGTTGCCTACTGAACCCAAGAGAAGGGTGCAAAAAAAAAAAAAAAGCTCTGTGAATGCATTACTCTGCAATGTTGGGTCATTCCAACCAAAGACTTTTAAGTGCCTGTATCTACTGTGTAAATAATGATAGGACTCTTAAATTCAGTACAGAAGCAGTCTGCCTGAGCTTCCCCCTGCACCCTGTGCCATCCTGTAAATGTTCAGTATATCCAGTATCAACAGAGGACAGTGTTTGGCTAGAAATGCTCAGATGGAAAATATCACCTCTACTAAATCTGATCCTTTTTCACGCTCGCTCTTTGTGTTCTTGATCGGATCACTTCCTGTGTCATTCTATTTCTCTGGAGGTGACCTTTTGCCTTCTCATTCCTCTCGTGTCTTTGTCTTAACCGACCCTTTCGTATGTGTCCATTGCGGATTCTGCAGTGGCATTTCTTTTGATTCCTCCTTTGAGGACGGGCAGATGCGTGGATCTCTGCCATGTACCATGATCAACCTGCTGGTCATGATCTTTGGACGAGTTCCACTAGAAGTGACAGCAGGCTTCCGTACGACACGCTTCTTTTATCATCGAACCCACGCCGGTTTTATTGCGAACGTGTCTAAGTGAGAAGCCCGAGTGGAGGTTGGACACGGCGTTTGAATAAATTACTTTTAAAAGCAAATAAAACCACCAGACATCTTACTCGGAATGTCACCGTGTCGGCGAGTCGAGATAAAAGGCCTGTTCTCGGATCGATGGATTTGTGTGTTGAAATCTTAATGAACGCAATGATTAATGGCTTTGGGCTTCACGTCTCCGTTTCTAGACACTTCAAATGAATGTATTTGTAAAATCAGCAAATTAACAGCAGTGATGCAGCATCGATCTCTTGTACATGTAACATTGTAGTTAAAAAAAAAAATGTAAATCATTATTGTAGATATTTTTTGTAATCGCATTACTTTCCAGTTTTGTTTTTTTACAAAACCATTTCTACCTTCATCCATTGTGTTTCTTGCCTTTTTTTGTGTTTCATGCTTCATTTGATACTTAAGCAACGCCGGTTTCGTTTTAATCTTAGTGCAATATCTGATCTGTCTTTTGGCCTTCCAAACCTTTAGTTATTCTTATTGTCATTAGGTTTTCATTTCCACAGAGTGAAATGCATATCGTGCGTCATATCGCGTGACACGTATTACGAGAGAGCGCTTTCCTCCTCCATTCTGTCTAGTTCAAGCTTTTAAGCATCTTTGTCCTCTCCACCTACAAAGTCCACTGCTCTTTAGCGACAAACCCATTTTCCCATCATGCCTTGCTTAATTACGGCCCTCTTAAGCTGCATCAGTCACGGTTCATCAGCACTCCCCTTCTCTCGCCCTATATTAAAGCCCATAATAAACACGCATCCAACCACTAATGTGCCTTTGCACGGTCTCACCCATATTCGCCACACTTTGATCCGTTCAACCTGCTGAATTCATTTTGAGTGTGTACTGCTCACAGTGACTTCCTCCCCATTTCATATCCAATTCGGAGTCAAAACCGCAGTAACAGTTGGGAAAGATAGAAATTCATTTGTGCTTTTTCTGTTTATGCATAAGAGCAAACGCTTGTTTGTTTTACTCGCCAAACCCATCCTACGGTAACTAGATTTTCGAGTGTTAATTATGCTTTGAAACCTCTTTGAATAGCAATATCTTGCATTTGGGACGTTAATTTGTACGCTCTACTGAAGCGTTTGTGCTTTTTTTTTTTTTTTTTGAGACCTTTGCTCACGTCTAGTTTCTTTTTGGGATCGTGAGATGACTTTAAACCGTTCTGATGGCTGTAGGAGCCGTTCTGATAGCAAAAGTATTCTGCTTCATAATGCATAATTTCTGCGTTCATTAAAGTTGGCCTTTCAGTGCTCCTGGAGGACAATGGAAAATGACAACGAATTCCATGGATGCTGCCTGATGCTCAGATCATATTGATCTTCCCCCCCCTTGTCCTTCCTTTGGGCTTGTAGCATTTGAGTGAAGTGTATTTGTAAGTGGTAGAAGGTCCTTTCCTTGTCCGAACTTGCGGCGCGAACTCTCGCCGGTTTCCTCGTGTCGGCGAGAGTTGTCGCAAGCCCTTCGACTCGTCATGATGCATGATTGTAAATGTTCTACCTGCTGACCTGTTTGTATGAGGACAATCCCTCTGTTTTTGTTCTGTTTGTAAAATATCGTAGGCACATGCTTTGCTGAATAAAATCTAAGAAAAATGTCTTTGGTGTCATTGGCGTTTCTTTCTTGCTTCGTTATAACGCTAATTTAATCCAAAATTGTTATTTGACTCGAATCGTACGGATCAGGGTTAGTAATAAAACAATGTAACATTCATTAATGGAAAATGGTTTGCTTTAGAACATGTCAGAAATTGAAGTGGCTGGTTTTATGTGGAGAGCGTGACGGATGCACTCTATTCTGCTGAAGGCCATCTGGGCGTAACTAATTGTATTTTCTGTCAATAACGGATTTGATTGCCGCCGCGGCCAGTTTACCTGAGGAGCAGGAGCCTGACATTTCACCATTTACTTTCTACTTTGTCAGATGAATAAGCAAGAATAGACACTTTTAAAGAGTTTTTAAAGCAGTTATTAAGCAAGTGATTTATTGTAAGAATTGTGCATTTGTCATCGTTTTCTTTCCTCCCCATAGTCAGTTTTTGCATAGCCTTATTTTAACTGAAAACAGCCATTGATCATTTTGATTGTTATTGACCGGAGAAAAATTGTTCGGGCGTGCTGAAACACATTTACTAATTAAAACAATGCATTAAAATAAAACAATCAAGAAATATGTACCCTCAAAATATCAGTCAGTTCTTTTTGGTTGACAAATATGGCTTTTAATGTTTTAAGACCTAATGAGGGAACAACCGCACACTGGCTTAACCATATGGTTTATTTACTAACCAACGGTTTAACTAGTAGCTTTTTTCAAGGTATCGATATTTTAATATATAATATATAAACAAATTCTACAATAGAAATTCTCCATTTAAAAGTCTGCTTTCATTACATAATTGACTTTTCCCTGAATGTGCTCCAATGGGCAAAATGTTTAATTATAAAATATGTTTTGAATACTAATGTAAGAGCCTGCTGGTCAGGCTAATTCTAGCTGGTATATATTTATTATTATTATTATTATTATTATTTTAAAGGTAATTTATTAATGTTTTCAGCAGCCATTACTTCAATCTTCAGTGTCACATAATCCTTCAGAACAACCTGATTTGGATCTCATAAAACATTTCTTGTCATCAAGTCATAAATCGGGAATCTTTGATGAATAGAAATTTTGGTGTTTTGCTATAGGTCAGTGCCCTGAACATAAAGGTAAAATCATATACATGGAAATGCATGCATTTGCATTTACAGATTCAAAAAATACAGGTCCCACCTCAGGAAAAGCACATTGTTTAGACGTTTGAACAAAAACCCCACCCAACCTACAGGCAGAAAGAAAATACACCTGTCAGTGCTAACTCTACAGCAGTTTTTTTTTTTAATACCTCAGGGATAAGAACATTTTATTAGTGGCACAGCATGCTGCTTTCCAACTGTGTTTTTCCTCCTCCTCCTGTGTCTGTCTGTCTCTCTGTGTGTGTGTGTGTGTGTGTGTGTGTGTGTGTGTACTTTTTCACAAGCGCCTGTTGCTAAGTTACCCCCTGAGCAGAAACACTGGCCTCTTGGCAGGTAGCAATTCACAGATTCAGAGTTTCCAGTGTTTGTTTTTCATTTTTTCCCCCCAGATTAGTCTGTGACTTATTAATAAGGAAATTTAATTAACATGAAAATGTTTAATTTTAAACTCGTATTTGTATTTATTCCTACTGCGTCGCGGGCACTTTTATGTTCTGCGCCGGCATTTGGCGTCTCCGTATTTTATTTCACGTCCTACCAAAAAAATCACAATAAACACATTTTTTTTTGTACCATAAAGTTAATCACTAAAAATCATCTACTGATTTATTGCACTTCCTCTTTTCACCTTGGAAACTCGCGCGCGTTCGCCGGGAGGGAGCACGTGGTCAGCTCCAGCATCTGCTGCGGTGGGAAGGTGTGACCTCGGATTTTCCCCCCTGTCTCTCTCTCTCTTTGCAGAGTTGGAGATAAACTACCGCGTGGCTGTCCTCCAAAGCGACCGCCTAACCTCCAAGCACACAGTAAACACCTTCACACCATTATCCGCGGAAGTACCTTGTTTTCTGTGACACCTGCTACCTTTTTCGGGCGTGCGCAGCTTTGACCCTGCCAATGGGAGTTTGTGTCCGACAGCTGAGAGGCGTTTTGGGAAGAAAATAAATAACTTCTACTGGTTGTTTCCAGTGGAAACATCACGTCTCAAGGTAATGCATGCTGCTGCTGGGTTTACACCATCTGTTTGTTTTCCCTTTATATTGCTTGGTTGGAAATTAAGCAGTTGAGCAACTAATTAAGCAGTCGTTTTTAATCAGGACAAATGTGATAATATCAGCAGTCAAGTGCATTAGATAACATAATATTAAAATATGTGAGGCCAAGCATATGGGGCCAGAAATTTTCTTCAAACTAGCTTCACTTTCTTTCTGAACTGTTTTTGTTTCTAACCATCTGCTCTCCATGTGTTTTTGTGTATTTCTGAATTAATCTCTGTTCAATTTTTGTTCACCCTGAACATGACCCAACTAGAAAGCTTCTCAAAGTTTTATTGCTGTTGATTTATCGCTCAAAACCTAACAAACTTGTTTTTGTTTTGTTTGAAAAGTATATTTGCTCTCTTTTTTTTCCTGGTAAATAAATAATACCTTTGCAATGATGACATTGACACGTTTATAAATGTTTCTTTATTTTTATGAGCATCGGGTGATTTTATTGGCTTGGACATTTTATTGACCGAACTTGTGCAATTATTAAACAAGCTAGTAAAACCCAATTTATAGGGTGCATTTAGAAGTAGTTTTATGGAATAATACTGAATTTACCCAGCGAAGGTGGCACAGAAGTGCCTCTGAAGTGGCATACGGGAGTTTTTATACAGACTGTTTAATGCTATTAAGAGTTGGTGTAAATTCACTGCAACTGCTGCAGACTTTTTCTGTTTTCATATATTATATTAAAGGTGGTCGAGTCACTAATGAAGTGGTATTTGGATATCTTTACACATTTATCTTTACACTTTAATGATGCTCAGAGGCGGCATAAATGCATTTACATGGCAACGATAAGTGTACGCTTTGACACAAAGGGCCAGAGCCGGCACAACTTAGTCTGGCTTTTAGCTTTATGCAATATTGTTTTTGCACAGAGCAGCATTAACTTAAGATGCTTTGTTTTTTTGTTTTTTTACACTATGAAAGAATTACACATTTCACGGGTGGCACAGAAGTGCTTCTGAAGTGGCATACATGCAGATGTCTTTACTCAGACTCTTTAAAGCTGCTTAGAGGTGGCTGTAAAGGATCAGTTCACCCAAAAATGAAAATTCTGTCATTTGCTCACCCTCAAGTAGTTTCACATTTGTATGTCCAGGCTGTTTTGTGTCACCACTGTCAGTGTTTTAATGCAATTGCAACTTTATACCTTCATACTAGGGACTGAGATGAATAGTCTGAATTTTAAACTTGCTTTTTCAGACACTTCATTAAAGTGCAGTCTTTGCGACCGCCGACCTCCCATGCAGCTTAACTGCGTGACCGCCGGTGAACAAACATACTCCGCGAGACATT